>NW_020799142.1:7690746-7724064 GCF_003259725.1 Athene cunicularia | reverse complement strand
ACAACTACACTACAAAACAGAACATGTCTGAGATAAAGGTGGGCCTGAGTTGTTCTGAGTGCTTTTCCACTATTTACATATGGAGAGCTTTGGTCTATGGAAGTCACCTATGTGATGTCATAGCATAGTTCTGTTTAACTGCGTGTGCTATAGCACACAATGAAGCATTACTGCTGCAAATAAAAGTAGCCAGGTGTTATCTGAGCGTAGTGTGGCAGGATACTAGCAATGGAAGGGAAGAGAAATGCAATAAGGAAAGAGTATGAAACCTGGGGTGCTCCCTGAGGGGAAAAAAAGGGTGCAGGCATATAAATGGCACATAAACCTATAGTTGGAAATGCGCTTGAGCAGAAATTCCATGTGGGCAGGGAGCTGCTGCCCTTCAGAAGGGTAGGACATCTGGAGGCCTTTTGAAATGTGCTTAGTAAAAATTCATGTCCTTGACTGCTGAGAAATGCAATGATTACAGAGGTGAAAAGAGGGGACTAGCCACACTGCACACATCTGTGTCTTGGGGAATGGAGATACTTTTTTATTGTTTTTTCTTGAGAGAGGTGGTGTCAGATTATTATTATCCTCTTGCTATTTTCTAAATCAGCAGTTTACCAGAGGAGTATAGAGGCTTTTCTCAGAATTGATTTTAAGGAGAAAAAAAAGCCAAACATTTCCTGTCAATAAAAACCTTCATTCAGAGAGAGAACACTTCAAAAACAAAGTTAAATACCTAGATTGATAAGATAGAGGTTTAAACAAGCTCTCTTCAAATGTCTATGCATACACTTTTTCTATATTTTTGTATCTCCCATTTAAGCAAATGTAACATAATAATTTTTTGTATTTTTTGTTAGTTGCAGAACCTCTCTTGAGTGATAATGCCAACCAGTGAGAGGGAGAAAGAAAGAGAGTAATAGATCTCCAGCTTCTCATACAGAGTGTAGAGGAGCCAGCCTCACTGGGTCAACCTGAATCACTAGCAGTATTGGTGAAAGCTATTGCAGAGCTTGCAGCAAAGTGGCAAGATGCCACCATCCCTGTTGAGAGGCAGGAGATGGGGATTATGTTCTGTGCCTGGCTAGTAGCCTGCTTTGTGGTGACAAGTAGCTTTTTATAAGCATTTGTAACCTGACTAGCATTAGAAATAGGGAAACAATTTTTTAAAGTTGAGTTGCTGTAGCTTTGATGAAGTCTTTTGCATTGTTAGTGGGTAAGCTTTTTGTTGTAACCTCTTTCTATTATGTTGAGGATTTTGAAGCGCTTTGGGTTTTTCTGGTTGTGGGTGGGTTAATTGTTTTTGTAAAAAAATGCTTTGATGTATATAATACAATACTTTGCTGTATAAAAGATGTGATTTACTGTGGATCCAAGATCCTTTCTTCAGGTTTAGCTGTTTTTTCCCCATCTTGCATTTGTCCAACTGATTATATTCTTATCTAGAGACAGCACATAGTTGGCTTGCATCCTAGCTAGTTCAGATCACATCTTAAGCTTGTGATTTGAATTCTAATCCTCACTTACAAAATAAACAAGTTGCCAGTGGCTGCAGATTTAAAAAGAGGTACTCTCACTTTCTCTAAGGTGTTAGTAAAAATGCTGAATGGCAGCAGGCCTAAGTCACATTCCTGAACAGTCTCATTTGGTCAGTTTTTCAACTTTGACAATGACCTCTTGGTAGGTAGTATTTTGGTGCTGTGTTCCATTGAGTTTTGCTGATGATGTATGGGGATACATCTGTGTGATGTTCAGAGTCTGCAAATACCTGCAGGCAAGCATCCTTTTGGCAGCATGCTTTGGGAGCGGTGGCAGAGCACAAGGATCATTTTCCCGGGTCTGTCTGGTATTCAGGCTTATCCTAAACTTCAGGTGGGTCACTAGGGGTGAGTGGGAATGATTTTGTAAGGCACTAGATCTCTGACAGTATTTCTGATATGGAGAAGCTTCATGTCTTCTTACTTTGAGCTTCAGCCACTGAAACAAGATGCCTGCATTGAAGACCACATAGAAGGATTGGGAAAAGAGCACAGACAGAACTCGGGGCTTACAGGATCAGTATCAAAAGTGTATTCATGAGCTTGATGTATTGTGAAGGAAAAAATCATGCACAAATTCTGTACCACAGAATTGGAAGTGTCTGCAACATGTGGCAGTGTTATGCAATAGACATTATCTGGATCTTTCTTTTTCTGAGATACCCTAGTGTCCCTCTTCTTTGTCTAACAAAAGATTTATTTTTGTGTTCCTTTATTAGTCTAGTCCCAAATACACAGATTGGGGACGGGGGTGGGGGGAGTAATAAAACTTAACTGTATCTGTGTTTTCCTGACTATCTTAGGAGGATGACACATGAGGAAAAAGCCAAGAGTTATTGCATTCTTGTGCCTTTCCCATCCATTATACCTGGTATCCTGTCACACAAGCAAATTAGATTTGTTTTGACATGGTTTATTCTTGACAAACCAGCGTTGGCTATTACTCATCTCCCTGCTGTTTTGTCTGTGTTTAGAAGTAGTTGGTCTGTTTCTTCCAGTAGTTTTTTAGGAATTGAAGGGTATTCAGTAATTCCTTGGATTGCTGTTCTGTACATTTTTAAAAGTAAGTATTATCTTTTTCTCTTCTAGTCATCTTGGATGTTTTCAAAATAGTTATTAAAAGGCTATGTCATTAGTGCAGGCAATTCCTTTAATTTTCTAGAATGATTTTTCATCAGACTCAGGTAACTCAAAAAACTGTAGCTTAGTTAAGTAGACTCCAGACTCTCTAGCTAGTCTAGATCGGATTCCTATTCCTTGAGTTATTTGTTTGTGTAATTACATTTTTTAAGAATGAAGTATGTTAGGTTTCTCAGGGTCACATGTTTCTCATATTTTTTGCTATTGTCTAATACATAAACTATTTCCTCAGTCTTCTATATGTTGGTGTTCTGCAGGAATTATTTTTTAAATTCCTTTTACTGTATCCTACATGGCAGTTATGAATTTTTTAATTATTTGTTTTTAAAGAATCTTTGGCCTGTGTGATTTTATCCATACACCTCTAATGCTATACCTTTGATACTTATCCAGAATAATTTGATCTATTGTTCACATTTTAACACGATTTTTTTTTTTTGGTTTCAGATGAATAAAATAATCATATTCTAGTCTATTTGTTTTCCCTTTATAACTTGTTTCCTTGCATTGGGATAGATTGTGCTTGTACCTTTTACATTGTTTAAGAAATTAAAAATCTTTTTTCTTGATCTATTCTTCCCATGGGGTCTTGCTTATCAGTTCTTTGAGTTTATAGAAGTTTATTTGCCCAAGGTGATTTTATTTAGGCTTAACTCTGCACCAAGAAAAACCCCAACCCACAAACAAAAAATTTCCTGAAAAAAACCCAACCCCGAACAAAAGGTCTGAGAGACCTGTGGAGGCCTTCAATCTGAGCTTGTGCTCTGAACAGATCTAGTTTCAAACTTCAGTCAGGTTTCTCAGAAGAGGTTCTTTCTTTTCCTAAGAATAACATGTTCCGTGTTGTGAGAGCTGCCATTTAGGTTTTGACAAGCTCCTCCCCTTTTTCAGAGTTAAATCTATCAAGACAATTCTAGCTTTTATTTTCAGTCTTTTGTATGAAAAATTTTCCAGGAAGATACTGGATGTGCATTGTGCACTGCCATATTCTTTTTTGAAAAGATGTCATTAAATGGTTAAAACAAAGTCACACAGTCTAGACCCTTCTATCTGTGGCTCAAGAAAAGCCTTTTCTGTGACAGCTCACCACTTGCTGGGCTGACTGCAAGTCACTGCTGGACTGTGCTCTTTTTCTTCTCTTCTGTCCAGAGATTTTGGTAGTGTAAGATGGTACCTTGTTGCTTTTCCTTATTGTTTCCTGCTTTTCCTTCTTGAACATGCTCTATCCTTCCATGTCGATTTCCAGACATGCTAATAGTCTCTTCTCTTACTGCCATGCTACCTAAATTACCTAGGTAGCAAGTTTCTAACGTGCTATAAAATACTGCCTTGTCCATACTGTAAGCTTCAACCAACTCGGCAGATTGACCATACTCATCTACAGTGATCTGAGATTCACATACTCCTTCTGGGAAAAACAGTCTTCCATGTTCCTCAGCTTCCTATTTACTGCCACTTGTTTGCTACTGACAGCATGTTTGCAGTGGCAGCCTTACAGAAGGGGAGCAAAAGAAAATACATCAGAGTGCAGTAGACAGCTGTATGTTGCTATATCATTTATTTGTAGTGAAGAAAGATTAAGTTATAATTCATGAAAGGCAAGACCCCAGTGTCAGGCTTTTCTCAGCAGAAATAAATTATTCATTATATATGGTTGTCCACCATTTTTGACAGCAACTACTACTTATAAAGCCAGCTGTTATATTTGTCAATACAGTTCATGCTGAGAAGTTTTTGAAAGTGAAAGTGCTGCTGATTTTTTTAATGAAAAAAAATGCAAAACCCAAACCTAAATGAGAAATTGCAAGCCAGGCATCAAACATCTCATAGGCCTCTAAGAAGTCACGAGTGTAACTGCATGGTTACGTGTATATTCAGCTGCACAAGTCTGAAGTTTTGTGACTAATTGATCATTTAAAGTAAGGATACAGTTGGTTGTTAAAGTACTTAGCTTATATGTGACTTTCACCCCTGAGATGAAACTGTAACCATAGAAGTAGACTGTAGGTTTTCCAGATGGCAAAGAGTTTTCTATACAACCAGTATCCTTGTATTCAAATTCAGAAGTTATTTTAACACAAAGTGGAAGCTGGCACCAGCACGTTTAGCAGCTTGATGTTGATGGTGGTTACTGAGTAAGAGCTGTCTGATAACCTCTGCTGTAGCGGTTTGCATTCTTAGCCAGGGGACTGTTAGGAATAGACCAAAAAGCCTATAATTAAGATGAAGATTTTTAGACTCCCAGCCAGAGTGTTAGGAGGTCTGGCTTCAGTTTTTCAGCTTCATGCCTTTACTCTGTCTTGTGTTTGAAACGTTGAACTAAAATGGCTTGATAGTCTTACAAAAATATGTAAATTAGTTTAAAAAAAATTAGAATAAACTGTAGTTTTTCTGAGATGGACTGAAAACTTTTTCACAATTTTAATTTCGGTAAAAGGGAAAATTTCAAATTTTATTCAGCTCTGTAACAAAGAGCTATTATTGACAGCAAATTTCACAGATTAATTACTGAGTACTGTTTATGATATAAAATAATAAGCATGACTGCCTTCCTACAAAAAGAAATGAATAGATTTAGCTAGGCAAGCAGTTCAGATTTGAACATTGTTTTCATTCTCTTTTTTATATTCTCCTAACTTCCTTTAAAGAGATTAATCTAATTCTTTAGCTGTACTTCTCTACAGTGCAGTCAACTTGTATTAAAAACTAATATTTTCAGGGTTTTTTTCCTCCAAAATTTCCATGTAAAGCTGAAATGGGAATGTTAAAATAATTTCAGATTAATGATTTTTCTGGAGATCAACTAACTGACAAGCTGTGGCTGTATTGATTGATTTCAAATGTCAGGGTTTTTACCTTAAAAATATCCATAATTACAAGAAGGCATGAAGAGTAATAATGCTTAATGTAAATTTCCTTAAGAAATTATGGAAGACTGAATTAATCTCATGGGCCTTTGAAGAAAATTGTTCTGCTGTTGCTAGACAAGAGAGCAAGAAATGTAGCTCTTCAGTAAATCTTACGGGTAGCTTCTCCTTAGAAAGTTATATATGCTTTCTGTGACCCTTAATTTATTCAAGTATGTACCATCTTAGGTGCATGTGGGGATGTTTCTGTGCATGTGCAGCATGCACACTCTTCTGAGGGGAGCCAAAACAGTCTTTTTCAAGTGATATTTCCAGTATAACTGTTAGGTTTTTATTTGGAAAATACTGAAGTGTGTCCTGAAGTGATTTTGGAATTATGATTACACTGCTTGTTGCATAAAATTAAATACTTTTTTATGAGAGGGTCTGTGGCTGTAAAAATATCATAAACCATTATTGTTTATTAGTCATCCATTTACATGCTTTTCCAAGGTACAGCACTCACTTTTTCCAGCTGACACAGGAGACTGATGTGTTGGCTCATGTAACAAGCACATGTGTTAAGCAGATGACAATGAGAGAGGAAATGCAGTTACATGTCTGTATCTGTAAAATACGTTTTCTGTCTTCTGCGTTCGGCAGAGCTTCTGGGCCAGAGAAGCATTGTAGTTTCTTGCTTTTTCTGTGACCTTACTCTCCAGATGAGGCTGAGGCTCGCTGCTGGGGCCAAGCAACAGTTTCTGTTGGGTAAAGCCTAGGAACGCAAGAGGAAGGTTAGGGAGAATTTACAAATGCCCAAGATGTGAGAGACAGCGGGGAAATGGATAATCTGGTAGCACATGAGGCTACCACATCTGCAGCATCTTCTTACTGCATTTATGATGGACTGGAAGGAAATTTTAGCTGGAGGTGGCAGTTTGAATAACTTGAAGGTGTGCACCAATCTTGGAATGATTTTTGATGTGATCTGCAAGCAGTAGGAAAACACAGCGGGGCAAGTTTCATTCTCTCCCACAGCTTGTATCTGCAGCCTCACCAGTTTCAGAGGGCAACAAAACTGCATGGCATCACAAAAAAGAAGTCTCCTTATGGTTTAAAATGTAACATCATCTAAAGACTCCTGGTTTTATTCTAGTAAACATCTAAGAGTCATCTTGGTTTGCACTAGCTTTATTTTGGGCTCTGCAAACAGCGTCACCATACCAGCACAGAGAGACATGCAGGTGCAAAACCCACCCAAGTTTTACATAAATGATTTATTAACCATGGAGATAGTTCCCAAAGGCTGAGCTGTATGTTACTGTGGAGAACTTGTTTTACTTTAAGCTGGATTGAGTACATCCTTGCAAGCTGCAGTTGCATCAGTAACTGCAGGGAAGAATACCCTAAAGGAGACATGATGGAATTTTAATTTTCCTTAATCTTCAGTGCAGTTTTGTCCAGCTCCTTAATGAACAGTGCTAAAAATGTTTAGTTTCAGTTCTCCCTGATGCTGGGAGGGAGGGTATTTTGTAACAGTGTTTGTGTCCCCATGTGTCCCCATGGATTCTGGAATTTTGCATGAACAGGTTGTTCTGCTCTCCATCACAAGCTGCTGCTGCCACCTCACCAATGTGTTTCTGTATTGTAAAATGCTTCCCTGTGCATACCTGGTCTCTTGGTGGCTGTGCTGATAAAGAATAATGCTTATTGCACCTTATTTTAGACCCTGATCGTTTCTCATGCCTGATTTCAAGACTGACAGTGGTCATACTGGCTCATCTTCACGGACATTATTCATAGCTGCAGGAGCCTGCCCGAGAACCTACCAGAATTACAGCCTAAGATGCACGTAGTGAAGAAAGTGACCTTTTTTAACTCTCCAGAGGATACTCCCAGCCTTTTCAGTAGGACTATTCTTAGCTCCTTAAAGAGAAAGTTGGCTTAGATTGCCTGTAGTAGTATACTGAAGGTAATTTTTCTTGCTTTGTACATTGGTAGGTATTATCTGCAAACTCTTGACAACCTTTTAGAGACATTTGAAATGCACAGATGGAAACTTGTGCTTAAAAGGTACAATTGCTGCTAGATTTGTATGGTGAGGGAGGGAGACCCAACTTCAGCTGTTACTGTTTTTCTGTGTTTCCAGAGAGCTTTGGACCTGTCAGTTGGTGGAGTATGTGTCCTCAGATAGTCCCTTGGCATTATTATTTCCATTGTCTAATCTACTGACGAGACCAAATTGTTGATTGTTCATGGGAGTACTCGTTTTGTATGACTGTATAGACTTTGGCTGGGTAGCAGCCATTCTGTGTGAGTCTCTTGTTTGTTAGTCATTCTTACTATGCCTTACACAGTAAGAAAAAGCTAAGCCTTGCTACACCTTTTCCAGCAAGAATTTGCTCTGCCATCTTTTAGATGTATTTTGAATAGGAAAATATCCTAGTCCCAGTATGCCAGACCATGATTTTTTGCATAATCTTTTCCTTTCTGAAGGATCATAGTTATGTTTAGACTGTAACTGCAGGGTAGTTCTTTGCTGGCAAAGGGGCTCCTCCTTAGTTGTGCAGCTGTCAGATGATTAATGAAAACCTTTTACAAAATAGAGCCTTAAACTTGGCATTGGCAAGCTAGCATTTAATATTGTGATTGACAACCTCAAAATTAATTTTCAGCCAGACCCTCTTTTCTTCCCACACAATGCAACAATTTGGGGAGTTTTTTAGGAAGGTTGCCTAAGAGAAATAGTATGTCTGCTCTAGTCTTTGCAACTGAAAACCTGAATTGTGGTGAAATGTTAAGTGGTAACTTACCAGTCCAGCTGCCAGTTTTATTTAAAGCCTAACAAATTTACATCTTTCAGAAACAGTACAAAGTTCTTCCCAAGTGTAAGATCTTTGAACCAGGTATCAAGAGAATAACTTTGCACAAACTCTTCAAAAACAATTGTCTTTTTGGTTAGTCCATTCAAAATCAACAAAATTGAGTCTGCAGTACAGTAAGAGAAATAAATATTGAGGTCTGTATTGAGGCCAGCACAATCGATAAACATTCTTCTTAGAAATACTGTTAACGTTCTTATAGACACCCTTCCTCCTGTCTGCCCCTTTCTTGGTCTTATGCTCAACTTCTATTACCACAGGGTGGGTGGTCCCCAAGGTGGTTAGCTTCAGTTTGGGTGGGTGGTGATGGTATAAGCAAGCTGTCAGCATGCTTGTCGTATGCCATGAGGGGTATGGTGTTGAGTATGGGTTGATAGTAAACATTTCTTCCTTTTCTTTGCCAAGGGGAACATGATGTTCTTGGCATCTTCTTCTTTCTGGAGACTGAGGGGGACCTTTATGACAGGCTTATTTTCATTGTTCAGTTTACACTGGAATTGGATGTATGTTGGGTACTTGCTCTTTGTTCCTTTTGCTGTCCCTAAGAAAAATGCTTTTCTCATTTCCCAGGATTTCAATGCCTTTAATGGCTATATGCTTATAGCCATCGGATCTCCATTATCATCCTCTACACCCTCTTATCATAGTGTCCATATTCCTCTGCACTTCATACTGTATCCCCACTTTTGAGACTGCTGTTGTCACACCATGCTGCTTTTTTTTGCACATGATATCATTATGGCAATGTCATACGTATTTAATTCTGTGCAATCTAACTACTTTTTCCTACTAGCTGCATAAAAAACTATGGTTATACCATGTGACTATGCAAGGGTAATTAAAACAAAATAGACAGTAGGCATGTAGGCTTTTACAGCTAAATCAGCTAAACAAATCCCTACTCAAGCCCAGACATACTCAGACAAAGCCCGACAAATCCCGAGGCCTTTCAGAGTCAGTATGAAATCTCTAGCAGTGGTGATACTGTAGTCACAAGGATACAGAGCGACAATAAAAGCATATGCAATGCATATTTCATATGATAATTTGTTGTATAACAGTCTTAAAGAATTCTTAGCAGTCAAGACATCTTTTAAATTAGTATAAAAGTCAACTATGTACCAATTGAAAAACATGATGGAGATAGGGTAATAAGAGAAGGGCTCAAAAACTCTCTCTGCCATTTTCCAGGTTGCAACCCAACTTCAAAGGCAACAGAGGACATATGCATTATCAGAGCTGTGTTTCTACTAAACAGGAAACACCCCCACCCCCCACCCCCCCTTTGATAAAAAAAGAAATAGATCTAAAAAGCTTATTAATACTGGCTCAAAAGTAGGGTACCAAGACAAAAGCAGAGTGAAGAATAGAAAACTGAACACAGAGAGTAGAAATGCTTGAAAGTGAGACAGCAGAGCATGGGGGATATGTCACTAGCTTTCAAGCTAGCTTTAAGACAAGATTCAGAAAAAGCTGGTAGTTATGAAAAGTCATAGATCTGGTGACTTAGGAGAAGTTGGGAGTCTTAATGCTACAAAATGTAGGTGAAGTTTGCATTTAAATATTATTTTGTCACACTGTTTCCATTCTTATAATTGAAGGTTAACATTTGAACTTAGCAGTATTCCTTTGTTTTTACTCTAGTTTGTCTGAAACTGCAAATGAGTCTGTGATTATTATGGATGCTCTTTAGAGAAATGGATCCAGAGCAAAAGTGATACCTGCCATGTTGAAAAGTTTAACGTGATCAGTGTTTCTTAGGATTCTAAGAAGAGTTATGTTCTGAAGTTAGAGTCTTTTGTACAGTGTACAGATGGAACAGAGAAAGACTTGCTGTTATAAGGAAGCACTCAACTGTCGTACCCATACTAGCCCTACATTTTCTGATCCTAAGTAGCCCTATCTTTTTAATACCCTAGAGGGATTAAAAGTATTGATGATGGGTTTATGTGTATGTCTTGCCTTCATTCATGGTGACCGTCAGCATCTTAATCTTCCTTATATTTTTGTGTTGTTTTTTTTTTTTTTTTTTGTAACTAATTTTCAGCTGCAGTCTTTTCACAAGTATATCAAACCAAAATTAAATTACTCGAACTCTGGTGGAAGTAATCTTATGTGTGTCTGTGTAATTGTAGGTTAATTTCTCTTTATATACTAAAAAATATAGATGCTGTTATGACTTTGTGGGGAGGTCTCAGAAAGGAGAGATTAGAGGTGGCATAGGAATTAGCAGGAAATTCCTGTTAAGTAGCTGGGAAATCTTGCATGATTCTTATGCTAAGTTAATTTTGTATAAAATAGCAAAACCAGCTTTGTTGTGATCCTGAACTTCAGAGTAGATAATGGTATCACAGGAACAAAAACAGTGCTTCATAGAATAATGTTTCCTATTTTTTATATACATGTGTACTCCTGAAATTTCGAGTTTCTAAAGAAATAGATTCATTTGTTTTCTTGATGCTGATTACAAACTCAGGATGTTGGGTTTTTTTTTTCTATTGTGTCCATCATAACCAGGATTTCTACACATGTGATGAAACTTGAATCTTACTTCACTATCTGCAACATACACAAGCTGTGAATTGTTTTCCTCCTATTGTATCTCTGTGTTTGGTTCCCTCTGTTCTTATCGAGAAGACCAAAATTTTATTTCTTAAAGGAATACAGCCATTTGAAAGTAGTGTCCTAGAGCAGATAAGACTTTATTTTTATATAATAACAAAATTATCATTCTTTGAAAGCCTTCCAGTGAAACCATGCTCTCAGTAAAATAGGGTATGTCTGGGCTGGGAGGACTTCTGTTATTATAGGACAACTTTGCATTCAGTAGTACATTAGACCTGTATTTACAGTGTGATAATGGATTAACTAACAGATACTGTGGGAAAGTGCTTATCGCCATGGGCTAGGGCATGAAGGGAGAGCAAGCCACGTGTTTCTTCTTTACCTACAGATGAGAATCAGCTAACCAGACTGCTCTAAAAGAGTCACATTTTAGCCCAAGTGTAAATGGGGCAGATGTACTTATAGAAGACAGTTGGTACCACTTAAAAATAAAACTCACACCTCTCATATTTTAAAAAGTCTAACCCAGAACCCTGAGTTTTGATGTGTCTATATTCTTTAGGTTACTTATGTCCTGTGAACTGACTCTTAGTTTGTCTCCCCAGACTAGTTATCCAACAAGACAGTTATGAAGTTGTCTTCTTTTGTCCAGATATATGGATTTTTTTATGGGGGCATGGGACCTTGAGTATAGGTTTGAAGTATCTGATATAGAAAACAAATTACATTACTGAAATGCATGGGTGTTCTATTGGTGGAGGAAAGCCTGAAGTCTCTTGACCAGCAGGATGAATTGAAGGCGTCTTGCAGGTGATTTATCATGACTTTCTGCAGATTGAACTCCTTTGTCGTGACTTCTCAGTGATTTTGAGACACCAGTGTTAAGGGTTCTGCTGTTCTGAGTCATGGTTTTCTTTGGTAAAAACAAGAAACAGAATCAGAACACAATGTATTTATTTTAAAAGGCTTTATTTTATTTTCTTAGTATTTTCTTGAAATACTAATATGGGGACAATGTTGGAGAACATTTTAAAAAAGCAGAATAATACTAGAGCTAACATTTTCTGATTAGATAAGTAATGTTTAGATTTCTGAGATGCTAGCTATAACTATGCAATTTATTTCAAGGAAGGCAGATAGTAATAACATTTAATGATTTCTTGTTCAGGAAGTAAAAAGACCTGCTAGTCTTGTTGTTAAACCAGATAAAGGCTCTGAAGTTAAAGACTGGCAGCTCTTAGCCTTCCTATGGAATTTCTGTGTATTCTATTATTATTATTGTAATTGTTAATTATCCAAAGTTTAAAATAAATGCTACAGAAATTGTTTATAAAGCTCTGGAAATCAGATATTAAATAGAAATTAGCTATTTAAATGCTGTGAGATCTGAAAATATGTGTAACAGTTTTCCCGAAAATCTTTAAACATAATTTAAACTTAAGTACCATTGTGTACACACTGCTCTGAGTGGCAGGGATATTTTCTTAACTCAGTGGCCCTATCTTTAGGGCCACAATGTCTGTTTCTCCGAGTGGTGGCCCTGGACCCGTAAACAAAAATATATGCTAAGAAACATGGGGGAGGTGAGAAGAACTGTAAAAACTTTAAATCAAATTTTAATGTAACAATTGGCATCAAATTCAGAATTAGCACGTTAAAATACTGTAAAATGGGCCATTTGAACAAGAAGAGTATTGATGCTATTTTAAATTCATAAGGAATCATTGCAATAAAGATTTTATAATAGGAGTGTGTTCATTAACAGATTAATATTTCCCCTTCTCCAAATTTGAAGACCCTTCCTGAGAAAAATGAAATAAATACTTGATGCAGCCTAGTGCTTTAAATTTTGAATTAAATCTTGGTGGTCCACAGCCACAGAAGGTATTTAAAGGGTATCTGTTGTGAAGGAAAGATTGAGAACCCCCTTTCTACCTCATTCACAGTCAATTTATATTGCAGTACCTGCTTGAGTTTTATATGTAAAAGTTCTTATTTTGAACACAGAAATTTTTGTGGCTGACCTGGTGCATTCTGCTTTTTATTGAAATTACCCTATTTTGTTCTGTGTACCATCATCCTGTGAAGCTGTATTAATAGAATCTTTCTGAAAACCATATGCTAACTGTTTTTCTAGGAATATAAATGGCGAGAGACCTTATAAAACGTGTCTGACAATCAGGAAAAAGAAATACAGACTAACTCTCAGGGGGCATATTGAAGCTGATCTATTCAAAACTATTGTTTTATTTGAACCATAACACTAATACTTTTTTGTTCCATAAATACTAAATGTAGTCAAAGCGAAAGACATGCAGGCAGTGAAATGAGAAGCAGAAGTATCCCTTTTATTTTCTCTGAGAAATCACAAAGCTTACATATGGAGGAGCTGTCAGTGACTTGCATGCATTTTTTTTTTTTTTTTTTTTTTTTTTAATGTCAGCATGGCAAATTGATTAGGATTGTAACTGATGAACAGTAAATGTTTAAAAATTTTCAATGCTTCCTCTACTTAGCAAGCTTTGGTTTTTGAAATAAAAGATTTATTTCTGTCAAGAACTCTTTTTAAGTGCAAAAAGAAGAACAGATGGATATTGCCATGCTGTTAGAAGTGCTTTGTCTGTGACAGTACAAAACTGTACTTTGAAATTCCAATAATAAGTATCAACTACTCAAATTTTACTGTAAATTATAGAACATGAACCAGTATATCAACAAGATTTTTTAAAAATAGTACATTATTGATGTGAATTGCTAATACTTTAGTTTCTGAAAATCTCCAGAATGTATAGCACCCAGAAAATCATACTATTGTAAAAACAAATACACCAAACTCAAGAAACACTTTTGAAAAATGAAACATAATCAAAGAATTTACTAAAAATTCATGAACAGAATACCAATGTACTCTTGTGTCATTGATATCCAGGAATTTCTCTTTGTGAAGTCCTTTTCTGGCTCTGCTGCCCTTAGCTTACTGCTTTGGATAGTTGTATCTATGCAGAGAAAATCTATTCTTTACTCTTGAAATTATTTGTTGTATGGCTAAAATCACTGTATGTCTTTGCAGTATTCCTTAAACCACCACCTAAACTCCACCTGTTATGATATTGTGATGTGTACAGAGGTACTGAGCACATGGCAATTAAAGGACTGTTGCTTTGTTATACAGCATTTGAATCATATATCACAAATGTTGACAAAACACGTTACAAACAGTATCTAGTAAGACCATGAAAGCTGCTGACTATTTGAAATGCTTTTTGGCTTCATAATACATCTAAAGGTCTTCAGTCACCAGTGCTCTCTGAGTTCTCTGCTCCCAAAAGCGGTTTGAAGCTGTAGGAATTCTGCTCTCACAATCATGTCTCTTGTACCTGAGGGGGACTAAAGCTGACTGTAAATCACTTTGGTTGTCCTGCACTTGATGTATACTGTTGTTCTTTTATTTCTTGACAAATGCTACTTTAATAAATTCAGTTCAGGAGGTGTGCTTGAGGAAGAGTCTTTGTATTTATCATTCCTTTATATACATGATTTATTTTTCTCAAAAGCAACCACTAGCATCATCCCCAGTCTCCCCTCTCACGGTATCAAATTACTCCTGGTAATATACATGAGTTGTAACTGGGTTTTTTTTTAAACTTAGTGCTGGGTTCCAATCACAGACAGCTATCTGAATGGAAGCTGATTTTTCAAAAGTATCAAACAGTACTGTTGAAGCTAGAAGTGGTTAGTAGAGCTGCTGTGTGTGTCAGAGCATATCTGGGCTTCCTGTGTGTCCTGGTTTCATCTGGGATAGAGTTAATTTTCTTCCTAGTAGTTGGTACAATGCAATATTTTGGATTTGTATGTGAATAGTGTGGATAATACACTGATGGTTTACTTGTTGCTAAGTAGCTCTTATTCTAAGCCAAGGATTTTTCAGTTTCCCATGCTCTGCCAATAAGTAGATAGATGCACAAGGAGCTGGGAGAGAGCATGCCTAGGAGACCTGACCTGAACTAGTCAAAGGGATATTCCATACCATACATACTCAGTATAAATTGGGAGAAATTGGCCATGAGGTACCTATTGCTGTTTGGGGACTGGGGGGACATCAGTCAGCAGGTGGTGAGCAATTGCTTTCTCTCTCTGTTATTCTACTTTTCATTACTATTATTATTATTATTATTATTATTATTATTATTATTATTATTATTATTACTACATTTTATTGCAGTTATTAAACTGTTCTTACCTCAACCCATGAGTGGTTTTTGTTTGTTTCTTTTGTCTGATTCTCTACCCCATCCAACAGGGGAGGAGTTGGAGGGGAGGACTGAGTGAAAGGCTGCATGGTGCTTAGTTGCCATCTGCAGTTAAGCCGAAACACTGGTTTTGATGCCCCATTATGAGAAAGACATTGACAAACTCGAAAGAGCCCAGAAGGCTTTTTGAGTGATTGCATGGAGTGTGAGAAGGGGCTGGGGGAACCCAACTCTTTTGTCCTGCAGAGAAGACGGGGAAGGGCAGGCAGGGGGTGCCTAGTGAGTGTGTTCCACTACCTAATGGGAGGTTTTGAAGAAAGTGGAGCCAGACTCTCCTCAGACATATATAATGAAAGGATCAGGTACAACAGGGAAATTACAAGAAGAGAAATTCTGATGAAATTTTACAGTAAAGATGGTGAGATGCTGGAGAAGGGGCCCAGAGATCAGGGGATAATTTGGGATTTTTAAAACCTAATTTATTAGACTGAAGAAAAATCTAAGGAATGTTGTAATCAACCTCAGTCAAGTAGTAACTTTATATTAAAATTTAGTTTACATAGAATTTATTTTTAATTGACCCATGGTGAGGATCTTATACAAACAACCTATAGTAAAATTTTGCAGTACATCTTTTAGTATGCTTGGGAAATAAAACTGCTTATAAGTTCTGTGTTTCACAGGCTCTTTTCATTTATTCATGAGGAAATAGTCTTGGTGAGGCTTTTTAATTCAGCCTGTAGAATCCATGTTCCTTCTCCTCTCTCTTAAAAAAAAGAACCAAACCCAAAACTGGTCTAGTTTATTAAACTGGTCTAGTAACTCTAAATCAGAATGAAAATCAACAGCCATAGAAAAATATCTAGTTCGGGTTATTAAGATAATTTTTTAGAAAAAGAGTATCATAGGAATCCAGTTGAATGCTGGGACATAACAGCTGAACGTCATAAGGACAAAATGAGACCATACTCAAAGGAAGAGAGTATGTCTCAAAGATGTTTTTATATTATCTGCTAATAAGGATATTGGTCATGTGTTAAAAACCTGTAGATATAATCCTTACATGTGGGACTTCCTATGCTGTGGAAATAAAATGGTAAATTAAATTTCAATACTGAGAGAATGTGATCATTTTGAAGAATAGCAGTACAAATACACAGTTGAAGATGCCTTAATCATCTTAAAACATGAGTCTACAATTACACTCCCAGACTCCCAGGTATTTTTTCTCTTTAATTCTGAACACATACATGACTTCCAATCCACAGGGCTGAGAGATAATTTATGGCCTTTGTATTAATGCTTAATTATACTTAGAGGCTACATTACATTTCTTTGCCAGACCTCGGAAGACAAATAAGTAAAAGTTAAAAAAGAGACTTCATTTAATCTCTAGTTGCAGTGTACAGTGTCTTGTCATTAAGCTAAATGAAAAAACATTGCTGTTAGAGAAAATTGGTGGGGTTTTGTTGTGAGTGTTGTTTTGTTTGTTTTGTTGTGGGTTTGATTTTTTGTTTGTTGGGGTTTTTTTGTTTGGTTGGGTTTTTTTTTTTCATTTAACAGGTGGAAAGGAATGTTAGAGTCAGATTTGTGTCCATGACAGATTTTAGACCTCTTCCAGCATTTCCGGACCCCACTATGGATTGATTGTCTCTTGGGTTCAGCATAGTGGTCTTAAATGAAACTAGGGTTTTTTTGTAATGAAGATGAATCTAGCAATCATTTCTTTAAAAAAAGGAAACAAATTTAGAAATTGGGTTAGGTCCAAGAAATGTATATTACAGTATTGAAACCTTTCTAGGCCATGTAAGCCTGCAAAAAAATAAAGCTCCTTCCAGTCAATCAGAATGAGTCTTGTCAGTTTCGCTTGGTTAAAGAATGATTAGGCTTATTGACTTTAGGTGCTGAGTACTTCAGCACTCCAAAGATGCCCTTCAGATTAACTTGAAACACCTTTTGAATCTAGAGAGTGTGATACGTAGTGGAAGGAGGTGGGTTCTTGTTATGGTGATCTGGCAGTGACTACATTTTATCCAAAATTGCAACCCAAATTATATCAAAAATTTGGTGCATTCTAAACTGATATATAAGAGCTGTGCTGGGTAAGGCTATATCCAGAACAAGAATGTGCCTTCAATGGCAGCAAACAATTAATGTCTAGAAGAGTGACATTTGCATAAAATTAGGTGAGATTCATCCATTTTTCACAGAATGACAGGATCGTCTAGGTTGGAAAAGACCTTGAAGATCATCCAGTCCAACCATTAACCCAACACTGACAGTTCCCAACTACACCATATCCCTCAGCGCTATTTTTGTTATAAGATTAAAGATCTTTCAGATATTGTCTATTTGTGCAAAATGCTGTCAGTGTTTTCCTGTTGATTGTTGAGAGAGGTAGCCACTGCCATAGTATCATATGTCTGATTCATTTCTGTAGCAAGACTCAGCTATCCATGCCTTAACTTTGCCAGCCTTTTTGCTGGTAACTCCATCTCTTCTCACTATTGTATAAATGAAACCTAGGCTTGTCCCCTGCTATCTTTACTGAGCTCTCCTCTTGTGAGTATCAGAGCTGGTTAGGATCATATGTGAAATGGCACACTGCATCTAGGTCACTTCCACCCTACTGCAATGTGTGCAGAGGAAGGTTGTATATATAATGCCATGGGACATGTTGCTTCTAGCAGTATTGCAGCACAGTACCTTCTATCAAAACTTAACATGGGAACCCTTACATTTAGCAGCATTGTTTCTTGAGCAGTTACTGTTAATATTAACAGTTGATTTCAAAGAATAAAGCATTTAACAGAATTATTTTTTAACAATCTTCTCACAGTTGAAACACTTAGAGTTTCATCATTTACCAAGTTAACTGTTCAGCCAGGCAGCATCTCCTGTCATATTCATGTGAATCTTTTGCAATAACAGTTAAGCAAAACAAAACAAAACAAAAACCCACAGCAAGATCCATTGTCTTGTAGTGGGAGCCCAGCACTGGGCCCTAAACTCCAGATGGATCTCACCAGTGCTGAGTAGAGGGCAAGGAACACCTCTGTAGTGGTTTAAGCCCAGAGGGCAACTAAGCACCACAGCGCCCCTCCCTCCTTCCGCCTCAGGGATGGGGAGGAGAAAATAAAACAAAAGGCTCAGGATCTAGACAAGGACAAGAAGAATGACTCACCCATTACCATCATAGGTGAAAGACAGACTTGATTGGGGGAGAAAAACCATCATCAGTTTAATTTGAACACCACCACTAATTCATCAATCAGAGTAGGATGGTGAGAAATGCAACCTCATCTTAAAAACATCTTCCTACACCCCTCCCTTCCTCTGGGCTCAGCTTTGCTCCTGATTTCTGTCCCTATTTCCCCTGAGTGGTGCAGGGAGGGCAGGGGATGGGGATTGCAGTGAGGTCATCACCTGTTGTCTCTGCCTCTCCTTCTTCCTCAGGGGATGGGCTCCTCACACCCTTACCCTGCCCCAGTGTGGGATCCCTCTTATGGGAGACAGTCCTTCATGAACTTTCTCTGATGTGAGTCCTTCCTATGAACCTCCAGCTGCAGCTCTTCACAAACTGCTTAGCATGGGTCCCTTCCACGGGCTGCAGTCCTCCCATCAACAGACTGCTCCAGCATGGGCTTCCCTCATAGTCCCGGCCTTCTCTGGGCACAGCCACCAGCTCTGGCATGGGGCTCTCCACAGGCTGCAGGTGGGCATCTGCTCCACTGTGACCTCCATGGGTGCAGGGGCACAGCCTGCCCTCTCACCACAGGCTGCAGGGGGGTCTCTGCTCTGGCACACCTCCCCCTGTTCCTCCTACTTTCTTCCACTGACCTTGGTGTTTGCATGAGTATTTCCCTCACAACTCCCCACCTCTGAGTTTCCCCTTCTTCAATATATTATCGTAGAGGCGCAGTCATCATTGCTAACTGGCTTGACCTTGGCCTTGGCCAGAGGTGGGTTCAACTTGGAGCTTCAAGAAAGTTCTCACAGGGGACACCTCTGTAGCCCCTTCTCTTGCTACTAAAACCCCACGACACACAAACCCAACACAACCTCCCAGGAGGCTGCTGGATTTTTGCTGTAAGGGCAGACTGCTTGGTCATGGTCAGCTTGATGCCCACCAAGACCCTTAGGTCTTATGCAAAGCTTCTTTCCAGCTTCTTAACCACTTGGCACTGTAACTCATGAGCCTCCAGCCCCCTTCCTCATGGGAATCCCACCTGGATAGTCTTAGATTTTGCCAGCTCTGTGTTTAGTATTTTGGAGATTCAGGTCTGTGAAGGCACAGAGGCTTGGAGGAGATACAGTCCAGTCCATCTTTCTTCTCACCTCTGATGCTGTCCAGGCTGCTGACTTCCTCTGTGGCACACCTCTTGCAGGTGCTCTGAAGATAAAGCTTCCCGGTTGTCTTCACCTCATAAGGAGGCTGGGACAAATACTGACATTCCATACTAGCTTGAAGAAAGGTGATGGATGTGTTTAAGACCCTGTACCTGAAATTTCAAGTATTCTCCCATCCTCTTACACTTGCTTTTTTGACTGCATGTTTATTTTTTGTCATAAGTAGTAACTGTGAATGCATCTTTGCAAAATTTGTCTTCTTTGTGATTTCAGGACTTTTTTGCATTTGTCAGTCTGTCAACTTGGTTAGATGCATTGGTTCTTCATTTTCTGTCTTTGAAATTTCACAGATTTCACAAAGAGCTACTAAATTTTATCAATTTTCAGTGCAGCTAGAAGTGTTGTTGGTGACAATGTTGACAACCATGCAGGCCAAGAAGGTTTTCAGATTTAAACACTCCTTTCTCAGAAGGAAAACTAAGTAAAATGTTGCTGGATGAGAGGAAATGTCGGTTATACCACAACAGTACAGATGCCTGGTAGCTGTGATCTGAAGGGAGATCTGCTATGGCTTGAAAATAAGCTTCCCCATTCATGTGAAATTAAACATGAGCAAGCAGTAAATAATCTGTTACACCCTGGTTTTCTTTGGCATCTGACTGAAATTAGGTTTTACTCTTCTAAATCCATTTGTTAGGGTAGCCTGCAGCTATGAGGAGAAATTAAAGTTCTTTGATATTATTTGATGAGAAGTTCATGCCTTTAACTCCAGAAACTGGAATAGCTGACCTCTATATAGAGGTCAAATAATACATAATGCCACATAATAAATCATATTGAGGATGATAATTGCTATCAGGTCCCATTTATAAATATATGTGCTCACTAACATCACTAGAAATTTTCTAATTAGAAATCCATTTTCAGTAGAGAGATTCATGGGACACTTTATTTCCATGCATGAGAAATTAATTGGGTAATTTTACAATGGCATATAAAGATTATTGATTATAATGTAAGCTTTTGTAGTTCAGCTGTAGTTTTCAATATACTCAAAATTCCAACTATCCATTTTTACACTCATATTTAAGTCTGATAGTCCTTTATGTGGATATCTCCATTTCTGAATGTACAGCCAGCTTCTGAGAAGAGGCTGCACTCCTGAGAGGCTCCTTAGCCTACTTTTCAATCAGTATTATTTTGGAAACCTGAGTTCAAGTGCATGCTTTTTAAAAGATTAAAAAAAAAACCAAAACAAAACAAAGAAACAAACTTGCCCTCTTACACAACCATACAAGGGAAGCAATGCTTCAGGCAAACTCAGACAATAGGGAAAGACCAGCTCTTTCTTGGGAGGTTGCAGCCATGCAGACATCACATTTGTTATCTTACAATCAACATGATGTGAATAAGGAGTAAGATTCTTGTAAATTCAGTCAGTCATAGAATCACAGAATCATTCAGATTGGAAAATACCCTTGGGATCAGTGAGTCCAACCATCAGCCCTACTTTACAAAGTTCTCTCCTACACCACATCCCCCAACAGCTCATCCAAACGACCCTTAAACACATCCAGGGATGGTGACTCCACCCCCTCCCTGGGCAGCCTATTCCACTGTCTGACCACTCTTGCTGTGAAACATTTTTTCCTAATGTCCAGTCTGAACCTCCCCTTTTGCATTCCATCAAAGCAAAGATTGTACTGTCTGAAATTATCTCTTGTATTTGCTTAAATACTTCAGTGCTCTTCATATTATTGAACATGTCACGTTTTTCCTACTACAGACCACAATGGTAAACATGTCAGCCTCCAAGTCTATTAAATGCTGTGTTTCTTTTCATCAAGCTGTTGCAGTATTTGCTTTCAGACAGTTTGGATGTCAGTGATACTCATTGTATGTTTCACAAATGTGAAGGAAACGCAGTATTTTAAAGTTTATTCTTCCATATAAGAGGCAAAGGGACTTCATAGCTAAAATCTGGATGGTTTTTATTTGATTGTCTTGTAATCTGAAACATCTTTAGGAGTAATAATTCCCATACAGTGAGGGTTAGGCACCCTGTTCTTCCTTTCAGGGTGAAGTTTTCCAGAAGATAGTGTTAATTATGGCATTTAAAATGGAGATGAATATTTTATTTTTCTTAAAATATTTTCTTAAAAGCTATTTGCAAAGTGTTTACCAATTCAGAACAAATTAGGAAAAAAAAAAAAAAAAAAAAGGTATAATACACAATTGTAAAAAGAATCTTAAGACTCGGCGGATGTGAATTCAGGATAAAAGGAAATGGCAATTGAGATCATTAATGTCTTTTTTTTTTTTTCCTTTTGCCAAAAGTACATAACATTTCAGGAGGAACATTTCTTTTCCACTCTGCTGCATAAAGGGGAAGTCGAAGAAGTACAGAAGTTGGGTTTATAGAACTGCTGTTCTGTGGAAGGGGTAGCTTGAAATTCACCATCTGTAGGAAAATGTCTAGTAAACTACTACCCTTCCAGCAAAAGTGTAGAAGGAACCTGGGAGAGAAGATTAAATATATTTGATACTTACAGTGTCTTTATCTCTTCATGTCATCAACTTGTGTTTCATCAAGTTTTATGAAATAGCAGTTTTCTAGTAGTGTTTCAAAAGTCTCACCACATGATCCCAGGCCACATTATGATCTCTATTGTTCCTTAGTCCTTGTAGCCTCAACCTGTAGACCCCCAGCATCTAAAAATGACCACGGTGGAAAATATAGAGGAGTAAACTGGGGTGGATGCTTCCTTGATCTTCCCTAGGCACCTCAACATTACAGTTCAGCTTTGCTATTTTTACTTTTTAATTTAGAAGTGTTAGGAAATAGACAACTGGAGCACTGCTATCTTTTCTGTCACAAAATATTACAAGAAAAAATGATAAAATTTTATTCTTCTCTAAAACTGTTCTGTAAATTCCAGTGTGGAGGTGTGATGTTAAATCAAGTAAATTCAGTGTGGTTCATAAGTCTGAAAAGGCAGAGAATGCTGCTGACATGTCAGCCTTCTCTTACACAACTGAAATTTGCTCTGATTTGTAGTTGCTGTTGGTTAAGTGGGAAACTACATGGATTTCCACGAATATCTTATGCAATATGCATGCATATTTTCAGCACTTGCGGACCTTGATGTGCATGACTTTTGCATGTGAATTGAAATCCCAAGATATATACTGAGAGTTGTACATACTGTATTTCAGTGTAAATTTTTAGATACAGGAAATACATAATCACAAATGGTGAACACTCAAAAAAGTAATTTTTTTATATGATGTCTTCCTGTGTTTTGTTTTTAAAATCACCCCTAGTACAATATTGACTTTCAGTATTTCTAAGTATTTATTTTTCCTCCTTTCAGTTGTTACACCCTGACATTTGTTTCATGCAAAGCTAAAATTTTTAAGGCGTCTTTCTTATTGTTTTACATGCATGAGCTCCATAAAAATTACTGTTATTACTAAGGGCATAGTGCCAGCTGATTGTGTCTTGGAATCGAATCCGGGAGGTAACTGGCACACTGCATTTGCTGGCCTTTATAAAAGCAGTGGTTGTTAATGTACTTGCAGGTATTATTGCAGTTTCTTTATGGAAGAAGAAAAAGTAATTTTGTATTGCTTTGAAATAAATAGGTAAACGACTCATGCTTTAAAATTAATGTTAGGGTGGGTTTGCCTAATTGTGAGATATCTTCAGAGATGAGAGTTTTCCTTGGTATAGGGTTCTGTGTTTTCATTGCCTTGGAGCAGTGGACAACAATGCATAAAATAATCTCCATACTGTTGTTCTCTGAAGTCTGCTCAAATTTCAGGCAAAGGGTATGCGCTTCAGAGTTAAAGGGTCTCAAATTGGACTGATTTTTCTTCCTTTAACCAGGACATTTTATTTTAAAATATTTCCCTTCATTAAGTATGGACTGTCTGAGTACAGTGAGCACAGTGCCTTGAATTTAGTTTTCCAATGTTCAGTTGTTCTGAGTCCATTTTTGTATTTGAAGTCTTCCCTGAGAGACATGAAAGTTTAGAATCCTGAAACGAGAGTTCATAGGGATTTAAGTAAATTAGCAAATACTTTCTGAAAGCAGCATATACAGAACTAGGTATCTTTTAAATTTTGGTATTCAGTATCTAACAACTTTCTTGATTTTTAAGTAAAATGACTCTCACTATTTTATTCTTTCCATTTCCTCCTTGTTATTAAAGAAAAAAAAAAAAAAAAGCAATGCTAGGAATTCACTTATTCCAAAGGCAGCCAATCAAAAGTGTCTGAAAAATAAAAGCATATGTTCATCTCTCTGTTACCCAGAATAATTGTATTCCCTTAAGACGTGACTTAATTTACATGAGTGAGTGTTACAATAAATAAAGCAAATGTACTATAAGAGTGCTCTTTCTGTATCTGAACAGCATCTTTTTTAGTATTTATGTAATAAGATTTTTTCTGAATGTGCTGATACTGCAGATGAACTGTAACAGCACATAGCTTCATCATGGTGAGCTTGTATCTCATGTCTGAACAAAAGTAGAATATTGGTAGTTTTTAATTTCATGCAAATATATTTGATTCTTCAATTTTAACATCTGAAATGTGTAGCCAAACATGTTCCTGATGGACATCCATCTCTAGGCTGTATGTACTCAATAAGACTTGCTGATATGGGCTGCTGGACACATCAGTTAAATAAGTGTCCTGACATCATGTTATCTCTTGACAATGCAGTTTGTTTTTTCTTTCTGTTGAAAATGCCAAAAGGATATAATCTGGAAAAGATACTCAACTGCAATTCATCCTAGTTATCTGCAGCTATGTTCCCTTCCATGTTTAATTAATCCCTCCTGTTGCATATTTTTACATTTATTCACATAGGAGAACAGTGTGACTCTCCCACTCTTAGATCAAGCTTTGATTTTTATGTTCTTAACTACATGTCCTCAGTAACTGATTCTTCCTTTTTTTGCTTAAGGGGTCAGGTCATGGTGTGTGGATGGAAGTGAACAGGGAAATGTAACACTTTCTGTAAATCGTAACACTGTATGTCTTCCCCCCCCCCAAAAAAAAAAAAAAAAAAAAAATTAGAACTATTGAAAATATTCAAGTTTCTTAAATGAACTGAAGAAGACAAGAATTACAGTTATGCTGTGTCTTGAAATTGCATCTTAATGGTTTCATTTAATGCTCCTTATGTTCTGCATTATGAGATTGAGTGACTAATTTTTACCTCAGTAATGGTGAATAGGAAAAAGATTAGTCATTCATACTAAGGTGTTGGTGCATAGCAGTTTATGATTTGATTATATCTTCCTTTAGATGTTGCTTTTCCCAGCTGGAGAATCTTAGTTTATTTATGGTTTTTTTTTTTTCCTATGCAAAAGCCATTTCATTGCTTTGTTGCCCTTCTAGATGCCTTTTCTAGTTCCACTCCGTCATCTTTGAATGATGGGCTGGAACTGAGCACATCAATTCAAATACAGTATGTTTGGGGTTTATTCAGTGGCCTCCTGCTGACAGTAACTAAATTCTTGTTGCAGCTAAACTTCTTTACCTGGCTTGCTCACTCGGCTTGGGGATTTGCTTGTCCTGTGCTGGGAGCCTCCCTGCTGGATTTGTAACCTGTCTTCATTGACAGAGGAGGGAGAAGAAAGGAAAGGGGGAAAGGGATAAAGATGTGCATTTCAGCTTGGTTCAGTCTTACTGAAGCATTCAGGGAGTTTAATGTTCTCTGTAACATATACAGGTAGAGTTTAGAAAATAGCTACTGTGATAGTGATTTTATTAATCTCAAAGCAAAAAGTGGGGAGTGTTCCTCTGATTCTGATTTTGAAATCTAACAAGAAAAAAATAGATGCAATGTGGTGCCTTTTATCTCCTAACAACTGTTGAACTTTTAGTTATCTTTACCTGTTCTGGGAAGATTTGAGGAATTGCTGAATGTTCCTAGGTTGTTTTGTTTTTGTTTGTTTATTTGTTTTTGTTTGTTTGTTTTATTTTAATGAAAATACAAATAAGAGAAGATATAAGGGAAGATTCTGCCCTCGGCAAGTTTCTGCCACACCACACTAAGCAGTTTTGTGTGGAGGTCTCTTTTAGTGTAAACCTTATATTTTTTCTAACAAATTGGTGTTGCAGTCTGTCATCCTTGCTGGAAAGTGGCAATAAGGAACACCAAGAGTAAATAAAAGATTAATCTGAGTTGTCTTTCTTATGGTGGGCAATAATCTATCACTGATTCTGAGCAACAAAGAAATTTTATTCTGGGCTGGCAAGATGATTGTTTATAGGAAAAGCTATGTATTGATATTCTTAGTATTTCTAGAAATGAACTCATCAGATTTTCTTTTCATAAAATTTCATGAGTAAGTAGGTCATTTATAATCACAAGTATTTATGAATGAATAAATGCCTGTTTGTGAATTCAGTGTACTGATCTAAACATGGAATTGCAGTAATTTATGCTGTTGCCATAAAAGTAGTCATATAATAATCAACACTAAACTCTGACCTCAGCCTATGGAAATCAGGCTTATTAAGTCATTTATGATGTTCTTGCATAAAATTTTACTGCATAAGGTCTTGTTAATGCTTTGTCAAGCTTATTTTTTAAATGCCTCAATCTGCTTCACTTTTTATAAGCATTCCCCTCGGCTGACCTAGCAGCATACACTGAAAACTTCCTAATTTTGTTAGCCCTTTTCCAGAGTGGGAGACTTCCGTTGCCATTTTCCCGTTTCCTGGGCTTGGACTGTCCGCTCTTCATAGAACCTGGTATCTCCCTCCTCACTCCTTCCCTTTCTGTTAAAATTTGAAAGGCACAGTGGGATTTTTTGTTTTCTGATAATTATTTAGGTTTATGGTGGTGTCTGCCTTGGTGTATGGCATATTCTTGGGGAACCTCTGCAGATGGTACAGGTAGCGTGTGTGAAAGCCTGGGTGTCCTCCCTGGAGCAGGTGCTGCTCTGGCCACTTCAATATGCCCCTCACCATCCTGTTCTCTCCAAATATGCTGATTCTTTCCTTGGGCCTGTCCAACTACCTGGGTCCTTACAGATGAGATCAGGGAATCAGACCTGATCCTTATATGAGGGTGCCTTATATGAGGGAATTTTTAGATCTGTTTGGTGCTTTAATAATGTAAAGACTTTTCAGAAGGTATTAATTACTTAAAGCAATTTAGATGATCTCAAATGATTTAATATACTGCCTCATTGGCACATTATACTTGTACTATACCTAAAAGAGTGTGCATCTTCAAATGAGGGATTTTTATTTTATTTTTCATTAATAAAGTAAAATAATTTTTGGGATACTGTATGTTCCCCACCACTACCACAACCTAAATTTTTCCTTATGTTTTATTCTTTTTTAAGCTTCTATTATTTTGCAGGTACTTTAATGAAATTAACAGAATACTTGATGTGTTCATATATATGTATGTCTGTATGAATGTTCATGATAAACTATATCTATAATATGCATATAAATTGAAATATAAGCCTGTTTTATGACAAAGTGCTTTTGTCATACACAGAAGAAATTTGGTATAGGTTAATGTTTTTCATAGAATCATACAATGGTGTTGGAAGGGACCTTAAAGATCATCTAGTTTCAACCCCTCTACCATGGCCAAGGACAACTTCCACTAAACCACGTTGCTTGAGATGAGAGATGAAATCAGATTGTTTTAAGATGAAGCAGTGCATTCATTAAGGATGATATACTCTAAATTGCATATTCCCACTTTTGCTGAATCTGAATGCAGTTAAAATTCCCGGGATTTTAACATATCCCTGGACATGCACAGCCAGTCAACACTTGCTCAGCCATGGGGCCTTTCTGGCGAAATGGGCTTTGTGCCTTGCCAGCACCCTGATGCTCCCGTGAATTGCCTGGATAATCACTTTCATTTTTAGTTGCTCACAAATGCCATTTGACCAGTGAAATGTATTAAACAGGTAACTTGTGTTTGGCTCTATCTCCTTCTCAAATAGTAACCACTGTTCTGAGTACTTCCTAGTCTTGTTCATGTAAATCTTTGATGTTTAAGAAGCTTTGCAGAGAAATAAACTCAGATCATAGTATTTTCCAGTATACTGGAGTACTAGGCCATCATTTCTAGGAGTAGAAGTACAATATTCTACTGATCATTTCTACTGATCATTTCTTTCTCATTCTCTAAGAAAAGTACCTAGCCAAACACTTGCATTGACAAAAGAAATATATTCAGTGGTATGTGAACTTGAATTATTCTGTGACTTCTTTATGGGCAGTTAATCAGTCCTTGAAGGTGAAGAAAAAATAATCTAAGTAATGTGTTATATAAAACTTTTTACATAGCACAGCAAACTTTCTAGAGCCATCTTTTCTATCTGCAGAAAATCTCCCTAAAATATATTTACTAGCTTGCTTTCAGTAGCACAATACAAACTTGTGCAGCAGTAGGAATTACAAGCAATTACAAGCTAGAAGAGACAGTGTATGTAATTGTATCAAATTAGAAGAGTTATTATTTTTCAGTACTGACCATATTTTTAGTTTTTCTTACCCTCAGTAGACAGTTCTGTCATTCAAGGCAGCCAAATTTTTTTTCTAGAGGTTAAGATTCAGAAGCTAGTAAAAATCATGCTGGTAGAACCCTCCCTCAGAACAAATCCTGGGCTTGAGCTAGGGCGTTGTAAGGGACACACTTATTTACTGTTCTGCCCTCAAACCTGTCAGACCAATGATGCAAGAGAAGCTGAAGTGTTATTCCTCAGTAGGGTATCAGTTGGTAAGGGATATCAGTTCTATCTCACAGATATCTCAGGAAGACTAATGGAAAACACAGGATGGTGGCCAGGGCTGCAGCTTTGAGGGTTGGGGGAAAAGTCTGCAAGCATTATATTACTCTTGCTAGTCCAGCGTAAACCCTGGAGACTGGAGATTTTGCCTACCTACATTTCAGTTCATGAAAATGACTTTTTGATATCTGAAGTTGCTCCAAAGCCATGGTAAAGTCTCCTGCCTCCTTGAAGCCTTGAGCCATGATGACAGCAGAGTGCTGCCACAAGTGCAGTCACAGCACAGGCCAATGCAGGAGGCTTTTCTGCAGGCATGGCTGTGTACCCTGCGCAGCAGAGACCACAAGACAACAAGAGCTCCCTTTCACCAGCACAGTGTTGGTTGATCCTCGGCTTTGCTGGCAGAAGAGGTCAGGGAGCGGGGAGACTTGTCCTCAGGGTCTAGATAATGTAGTTAGATATGTAAAACTTTATAGCATGGAGCTGGTCTAAAACATGATGCCTAATGTAATGCCATCAGCTTCAGGGTGAATGCTTGGGCATAGCTGTTGCACAGGTCATGGTGCTGCCTGACAGATCTAAGTTGTGCTGGTACAGGAGCAGTGACTGAGGTAAGGTGGAGGTTTTGGTCAGTGAGGGCTGCACGGTAGGTTTCACAGCCACTTTACATTCAGTTGAACAGTTGTTTGATTTCTAACAGTAATGGATTCCTGAAATCCTCAGGAGAGTTTTTCTTAAGTTATATATAAAAATTAACATATCTTGAAGGAGTTTTGTTCTTCAGTCTTCCTTCTGTCATCTTGTTGGTAGTGTACTGGCAAAAATGAAAAAGGTATTATATATATTGTTAACTGGCTGATTTGTATAGTATCATTACTTCCATATGGCTGTAAACACTGTACAACAGTTTTCTTGATTCAGTGTTTCTGCAAATTTAAGTGTTTCTAGATATATGTCATCCAAGAAAAGCAAGTATATTATACTCCTTCATGCAAAGATGCATTCTTGCATGTTCTCACTGTATTAGAAAGCAAGAATATTATCTATTGTTCAGTACTACACTCACTACATTGAAGTTCATGACTTCTGTAGCTTTGAAGGCATGGAGCAGTATTAGGACAGTCAGCATATTTCTTCTTAGAGTTGGGTGCTACTAATGTTTACTAAGCTTTGAGAAATCTGAATTGTTCTTAGACTTTTACTTGCTATGTGGATGTTGCACAGGCATGGTAATATTGAATAGTAAATTTTTAATGGTTAGTTTAATATTATCAGTGCAGTTGCTTTGGTATCTCATAGTGGTACAATCTGGAATACTGATGTCTTAGCAACCATAGCAATTAGCAAATCTCCATGTTCAGATTTCATGAATGTGAACATAGTAGCTTGTGCCAGAACAGGAGTTCAGTGGAAAACCAAATAATTTTCTTTTATTACTGCATATTAACGAAATTATTTTTATTCAGTTTAGCTATAACTGCTTTAAAAGTTGACCAGTGTAAATGTCAGTTATGCTTTGAACTAACGTGATTTTATTTTTGTCTCAAATGTTAAATGTACTGGTCCCATGAATGCAGGAAGGTTGTTTGGCAAAAGATAACAGTGAAAGATCTGAAGAGCAAATAGGTGTCTGATATGTCAGATACTGAGATAATGAAAACTATATTTGATTTGTTTCACATGTTTAGTCAAAACAAGATGGAGGATTAAAAATCGCGTGATAGAAGTGGATAGTGTAATGGACAGTTTCAAAATCTGCAAATAATAGATTTCAAAAGATTTGACGAGGCAATGTGACTCAACAGCAAATATAATTTAATTTGATTTTCACTGAATGTTGCTTCTTTTATCAACATATTTCATAGCTCATTGATTGAAAACAGCTATGTCTTAATTTTTCATAATAAAAAGAAATTATTTCTTCCCTGACTTCTGAGATCACAAGAATTAGTTTTCACCTCCTTTTTTGGTAGAATGCACAAAATGAAAAGTTGGAGCATAGAGTCTGGTTTTAGTAAAGAATCTGCTTTTTTCCCTCTTTCTTTTTTGAAGTTTTCATTTTATTGAGGGAAGAAAGTAGATGTATAAAGGAGTTGAACTGGGCAGAAGGCTGGAAAGAAGTAAAACCTAAAATCCTTTCCCTTTTTCTTTTTTTCTTACTTAGTTAAGATCCTGTATGTTTGAAAGCCAGAGTGTTTTGTTCCAGCCATCATCTGGTCTTATAAAGATATTATTGCTTGCTTCTTTTTGTAAGTAAACACATTAATCTGTGAGTGAGATGCACTTGGCTGTCTGACTAAGCTGAGGGTGTTGGGTTTTTTTTTAAATTAAAGTCTAATGTATAGCTTTCAGTAAACTCTCCTGGTTTCTTATGAGTACAACAAATAATTGCAGCCTGCCTTAACTTAACTATGCATTCTTCAGAAGATTAATTTACACAGCCTGGATTTATTTATTTGTATGTTCATGAATTTTCTTCTCTAAACTCCACCCTTAGAGAGAAGGATTAAAGGTAACTACTGCTGTTAGTAGCAATGGACAGAACTGTATTATGGGGTTTTTCTCCAATTAGGATTCACCCTTTACTATAGCCCAGGGATAAAAAATACAGATTCTTATTCTCTGCAGTCTTCTCTCCCACTCCATCAGTAAAAACTGTCAGCATGAATGAACTTGTGTATCTGCACAACATCTTGGCTCATGGATTCCCCTTGTTATTAATTAAGTCCCATTTGCTGCTCCTGAATTGCTACTATTTAGTTGCACTGGATGGGTGTGTTAGAAAGTAATGGAAGATGGATCAACAGCTGTAGTTATTATGAAAATTATGGCAGCACATCAGAGGAATTGCAGCTGCTCAATTCATGCAAATAAGAGCTACTTGACAATGACTATAATTACACAGTATGTCAAACAACATGGCTGGAATACAAGTAGAGAGTACATATTTTAGAAAGTCAAAAGATTTCCATTTAATTATGTTCCCATTCCCTAAACTCCTATTTAGGGATAACAGGATTCACTTTCTGTCAACGGATTCACAGATACAGGAAGGTCTACTAAGTCTCCCAGGTGCATTCTCCTGTCAGCACTGCAGCTGTCAAACACAGTACCTCTGCATGTTTACTTGGCATTTATAATGCAGCCCGTACGCAGAGGCCATAGTCAGAGCCAAGGTTCCAGTTCACTGGGTGCTGTGTAGGTACGAAGCAAGATCGGGCTGCATCTAGTTTCAAAGCAAAGGAAGACTGCTTCCAAGTGGCTGACAGTGCAGATGCCATCTCCTCTATCCAAAGCCTGTTCCTGATACCTGGAACAGCAGTGTAATACTCTAGCTTACTTTGCTTAGTATTACTTTTTAATATAAGTACTTTCAGCTTGTTCTGGGCAATTCCTTTCCCACTTCAGGTGCTCTTAAAGAGCATATTTACTTCTCTAAAAGCTCCTAATTTTTCAGAGAGGCTATGCACAGTGCTTATCCTGTTACATCTGTAGGCTATTTTCACATTAGCAACTATTTAAATGAAGTGACATTTTATTATTTTAGTTTTTCCCAGTTCCTGTTCTGCATTCAGGCTCTTTAATTAAAGCCCTCTGTTTTCTGCTAGCTGATTCATGCTGGCAAATCCCTGCACCTGCATGGAAAAAAACAGGGACAGAACTTCATTTACTTTCTACTGCATCTCAAACTCTTGTTTCTTGATGTACAGAACAAAGTTATATTACAAATAATAAACCCAGACCATAAAATACCAGACTAATGCAGAACTTTATTTTTACTTATGACAGCCATATAAAGAACAGAAAAGGATATAAATTTTGCAGTCCTCCTACCTCTCACTCAGGGGTGAGAAGTTGGACCACTTGGTCTATGACACAGTTGGTTGCTAAAACTCCTCACTGGACTTGTTTACACAATGATAACCTGGCAGCAAATAATCTTTCCTCTGTACTAACAGAAAGCCCAAACTTTTTTCCTGTGGTCTGCTGGCAAAGCCCAGTTTCAAGTGTCTTAGAATTCACAGACATGAGTCCTGATAAAAGTGGTACCTCAATCTTCCCACATTTCATAGGTGCAGTCATTAAATCACTGACCCAAGATACAGCTACTTAAATTGTTGATCTTACCTGAAATCACATGCTGTGGTAAGTTCTGCTCCTCCTCCAAAAGCTTTTCCTTGTACTAGCGCAACACTGATCAAAGGCAATCTACACAAGAGAGTTTTGTAACCAGAATTCATGCTTTTAGTCTTCTAGAAATTGCAAGAGTATTCAAGCAAGCCATCTCTATAATACAAGATCTGAAAAATATACCGTTCAAACTCATTTAAATAACTACATTTTTGTGGGTAAGTAGCACAATACCAAGTCTACTTACACTAAAATGATTATTGCACAATTAATATGGAATCGCAAAATGAAACTTCAAGACAGATACATCAAATGGAATAAAAGTATGCAAGATCATTATGAAAAATATATAATACAAATTATATCTAAAAAGATTGTAAGGAAGGAGGAGTGACAGGACAGTGATACAAGACCCTACACTAAGCCACTACACTACAGAAAGCATTATAAAGGGACATAAAGAACTGCATGGCTAGGTTATCTAAAAATAATGAGATTCAACATGATACCTTCAGCAGCTTCTTCAAAGTGCTACCATCTCAGTCATCAACAACAATATTTTTTTGGAAGACGAACCCATCCTTTGAGGATAGCAACAATCTGTTACCTTTGATGATGTTGTATTTAATCACACTCAAGTTATTTAATCATGTTCAAGGTAATTCAAAGGACAGAGGGAAGGAAAAGTATGTAGGGAGAACCTCCTTCCCCACTGCCATTGTGAAATGAATACTAATGAAGACTGACTGATCTAGGATAAGCCAAGTTTCCTAAGAAATGAAGCCAACTGGTTAGTACCAGACTTTGCAGGCTGATACAGCTGTTTTGTCTTTTATTACAG
>NW_020799142.1:7687981-7690696 GCF_003259725.1 Athene cunicularia | reverse complement strand
TATATATATATATATATATATATATATATATATATCCATGCTACCATTTTTATATTATATTTACTATTTGTGAGGAAGCTGTTTTAGCTGTGGAATCAGAATCTGATGTCAGTGAATATTAGCCAACAAAATTGCTCAACAAGATTAGCCAAAATGTTCTAAAATAGGGTTGAAAAATAATATTAACAAGTAGCATATATTTTGCAGAGAAGGTTACACACCAAGAGAAATGTAACTCTTTTTCCAGGGTGTACACTGTAAATAGATGAGAGATAAAGAGTAAGGAGAAAAATGGCATCACATAAAGAAGGAGCTCCTTTCTGGAATTAACACAACAGTTATGTCAGTAAGAGAGCTAGAAATTAGAAACCACTTGGCATTCATCTATTTCCTGTGATCTCTTTTAAAATAATCTCTATATTACATATTATTTGAATAGATAACAACTACCTTTAAAGCAATTGTGATTTTATTCTTCTGTCATGCACAAAAAAAAAGATGAAGAATATTTCATAAACTATTTCTTCTGCTGCGGTACCTGTGATTGGATAGGAGTGTGTTCAATGACTTAATGGCATTGGGATTTTTTTGCAATATCATTATGTTGTTTTTACACTTGATCTGCAGGAGGGGTAGATTTTGGGCCTTAAAAAGTCTATAGGAGGTAAAATCAAGAGCAACAAAACTACCTGCTGTAATCCTGGGGAATCATCAGTGGATACTTTTTTTTCGTAATGGTTTTATCAATACAAAAGGACCACTACTGTTAGGCTAAAAATGTAATTCAGCCCTTGTAAGTTACTAACCTAGTGAAAAGATCAAACAAAATACAGTGATCACCAGATATATTATGAATAATTGACAGCAGATGTAAAATATGCATATAATATATGCATATATATATTTAACAATACTTGTATAATAATGCATATAAAGAAAGAGAAGAGTTGGGGAGAACTTAAACACTTAACAGTGTGTTGTTCTGCAGAGATGTTTTTGTCTTAACTGTTCTGACAGTAAGAATAGTAGAAATAACTCTGAACCAAGGTTATACATTGAAGGTTTTCTTTAATCTGATGACATTTTCTCTAGTACTTTCTGTCAAGAAGGTAGTTGGGGTGTGTCACAATCCTGGTGCATAGAAATAAGTAATGAAATTAGACACTGATATTAAATAGCAGTATTTGGTACTATAGTACTAATGTGCCAGTGTTTACTAGTGATTTAAATGTAAAGAATTATGGTCTTAAAAGATAATTTAATGTTAATTTTTCCTTATATCTGAATTCTCATCTTAAATATGCTATATCTAGCCCAAAATAAACATCTTAACTCCTACCAGGAACATACAAACTACCTAGCTGTGAATAGAGAGTTCTCTCTTTTTGATCTGCCTAATTTGTCAGATCTTACACTTTTAACTTAAATAAATATAACTGTTTTGACTAAAACTAATAGCCTCTCTTAGGCCTTTTAAAAAACTAAATGTAAATTCATAAGGTTTTCAATAATTTTGTTTAAAACTTTAAAATATTTTGCTGTACTTACTTTTTCTTTAGCCATTTCAGGGTTGCTTTATTTTCCAAGTACTGATGATATTTTTCACACTTCGCAGCACTTTCTTATATGAGACATACATATATTCTCTACCTCAGTATACAGGTCTTCTACATGTCTGAACCCCCAGTATATACATTTGCAGCTTATACTTTGCTAAAAGGGAAAATCTTCGCTCTAAAATTCTAGATCTCAATATTAAAATATGAACTATAACTATAAAGCTTATCTATATCATTTTCTTTTCACTAATAGCCCAGAAACCAAAATGATTATTTATTCAGTGCTATTTGATTATGTTTTATACAGCAATAGTAGATGAGATTTATTGTAAAATTTCAGTGCACATACCAAAGGTCTGTGGTATGTAATGTCTTTTCTTCTCATCAGCCATCTTCTGTTGAGCAGTGGGACTGCATTTTTATCTGAAATAAAGCAAACCACGATGGCCTCTAGGATAGCAGCAGAAGCAGGCACCTGATCTGTCTTCCTAGCACTTTTCTCTGCATTCTGTGAGCTGCACTGGAAAAATTCCACCTTTACATCTAGGAACCAGTTCAACATAATAGGTACAAAACATTGCAGTCCTGCTGCCACAAATACTTCCCTTCCCTTCCCTTCCCTTCCCTTCCCTTCCCTTCCCTTCCCTTCCCTTCCCTTCCCTTCCCTTCCCTTCCCTTCCCTTCCCTTCCCTTCCCTTCCCTTCCCTTCCCTTCCCTTCCCTTCCCTTCCCTTCCCTTCCCTTCCCTTCCCTTCCCTTCCCTTCCCTTCCCTTCCCTTCCCTTCCCTTCCCTTCCCTTCCCTTCCCTTCCCTTCCCTTCCCTTCCCTTCCCTTCCCTTCCCTTCCCTTCCCTTCCCTTCCCTTCCCTTCCCTTCCCTTCCCTTCCCTTCCCTTCCCTTCCCTTCCCTTCCCTTCCCTTCCCTTCCCTTCCCTTCCCTTCCCTTCCCTTCCCTTCCCTTCCCTTCCCTTCCCTTCCCTTCCCTTCCCTTCCCTTCCCTTCCCTTCCCTTCCCTTCCCTTCCCTTCCCTTCCCTTCCCTTCCCTTCCCTTCCCTTCCCTTCCCTTCCCTTCCCTTCCCTTCCCTTCCCTTCCCTTCCCTTCCCTTCCCTTCCCTTCCCTTCCCTTCCCTTCCCTTCCCTTCCCTTCCCTTCCCTTCCC
>NW_020799142.1:7643055-7687931 GCF_003259725.1 Athene cunicularia | reverse complement strand
CTTTCAGCCTGGGTAAAGAGCTATGTGTGAAATCATTGCACTCCCTTACCAGAGTTAAGACAAATGTCATCTCTTTGTGCCTCTAGATGTGATATAAAACCAGATTTAGCCCCCTGTGTTAATTCAAATATCAAATTCATCCCTAATGCTATGCTAGAATATTTTATCATAAACAGATAGCATTACTATATATAATACAGCTTTGGATAAAAAGATGCTGCTGGACGCACTGTAAAAATTACATTATAAATTATTAGTGGTGGCAGAAAGACGTCCAGGTGTAGCCAGATATTTTAGTCTTTGTTTCCTTCTGTAAGGTTATTACTCTTTGTTATACATTTATCATGTATTTGATTAAATAAAAAAAAATTAAAAATCCAAAACTGAGAGGGCTTGCATAGCTGTGGTTTTGCTAAACAGCTACCGCTGTATTATGCGAGTCCATGACGCAGTTATCTATAAAAGCTTCTGTGTTTTCTCTCAAGCAGAAAAAGGACTAGGTGGTATATTTGTATCAGGAAGGTGGGAAACTGCAGGATATTGCAGATGCTAAAAGCTTATATGAGTTCAAGCAGAAACAGGCGTGTTCACAGTACATAAGTCAGTCAAGATCTATTCAGTGCAAAATCTGTTAACAAGTTCTTGAGTCAGAAGTTCTTTGAGACTGAGATAAAATTCTACATAAATATTTCTGTGTGACTTTTCTATTCTTGTGTTCTTGCCTGGGCACCTGCTTTTTTGTAATTTTTCACAATATTGTACAAAGTAGACAATGTATCTCTTCTAGTAGAGCTCTACTTTTGTTTTCCATTTGCAATTTTTTGGCTTATGCAACTTTATAAACATGTTTCTAGTCTAAATTTGGTTCCATTTGTCCTTGATCTGGAAGCTGTATTCACTGGGGATGGGGGAGAGGGGACAGATGGGACAGGGAAGGGACAGGACAGACAGTGTAGAGGTTAGCTGTGACAAATGCAAAAGATATGTCCATGGATGACTGAGAAGAGGCTCTTATTCTGATGTTATGCAGTTTAAACTGTAGAGGAAATACTGCCTCTCTCACTGTTAATAGGGACGTCCTTTAATTTGTTGTTCAGGATTTACAGACAAGGACTTGGTGGGGAAAAAGCCTACTTGTGTCCTTAGTGATATTGAATGTTCATTTTTGTTAACAAAGAACTAGTAACTCTACAGGAAATAATGAGCGAAGACAACAGGAAGGAAAGCAGTTTGACAACTTGTCTTAAAGATTCCTGTAGTGATTTTAGCAAGCAATTTCTTGTAGGATTAAAGATTCAATCATAAAATATTAGAGCTACTGACATAGCATATTTATCAGTTCCTTACTTAAAGGCAAGAGTAGCCTTTTTATGATAGGGTAGATTGCTGTTTTCATGTTAAATATGTGTTTCTTCTTCTGGTTTGTCACATAGATAATTTTTGCATGTACAGTGTAAAATTTATCCATGTCAAACATGCATGTATTTGGAATTGCTTCAACAATAATAAAATTAATGTGGTTTTATTGCACTTACTTGTAATTAAAGAATGCACCCTGATTTTGTTCCTTTCCCCAGTAATTCTTTTAGTTCAAAGTAAGAAAACAAAAACTTGTGCTAGTCTCACAACATGACTTGATTTCAGTTGATTTAAAATCAAGGTCAGTATCTCTCTGTAACCATTAATTTTCTAGAAAAATTAGCACAAACTGTTAAATCAAATCTCATAGCTGCACATTGCTGTCATGTAGTGTTGAACAATAATATATGGGTTATAACTATTCCATCTCCGAAGTAATATCACGGCTAAGTACCATTTCCATTTTGCTTATGCAGCTTTTTTGACAGGGTCTATCATGTACAGAAGCATGTAATTTTTAAAAAAAAAGAAATCGTATAAATCCATGTGAACTTTGAAGAACATATGAAACAGTGAAAATGGCTGGATGTCTTAGGAAAAAATTTAATTTTGAAGTTCTGTGAACTTAAAAGTTTATGAATATTACTTTTCTTTCTGAAAATCAATTTGCTTCTTTATTCAAGAGTGGAGAAAAAAGCACAATTGTCTATGGTGGATTTAGCAGTTTGTATATTCAGTGAACATCAGTACCTTACTGCCTTGTTTCCTACTGCCTTTAAACAGGAGGAAAAGCAAACCTTGTAAAACATTTATTGTAAGGAGGTAATAAAACTCTCAATAGATTACATATGCATTTGTGGATGTATGGCATAACCACACAAAGAGAAGCACTGCAAAAAGCATGTCTAATTGTGGATGCTGTTTTCAGAGAAGTTCAGGGATACAATTAAAAAGTAAAAGAAACTTACTTTATGTGTCATGTTTCAGTCTTTTTATTGACAAGTTAGGTTCTTATAAGGACATCCTGGCATCCTGTTAGAAATACAGAGTTTGGTCTAAATTGACTTTGGATATTCACTCACAAAAGTGCTTTAGCAGAGGAGATAAAAACCAGACAAAACTGATAAGTACAACTGAAACAATGGAAATATTAGGCCAGCATAGGTTGCTTTTGATAATCACGAGGTGTTGTCTTGGATGAAATTCTCAGCTGCTTTGAACAGGGACTGCAGTTTGAACTCAGTAGAAAAGCAATAACTTAATGCTAGCTCTGAATTTTTAAGCAATTTAATATGACCATGATAACACTGAATGATAGGGTTAATTCTAGGATATCATTGCATTGCAAATTGTAACTTAAATGTCCTCCTTTTTTTGTTGTTGTTGTTGTTTGGGTTTTGGTGTTGGTTTGGTTTTGTTTTGTTTTGGGTTTTTTTTTGAGGTGGGTGGTATTTATGTCCTTTTGACGTCACTTTGATAGTACCGATTCGTTCTCCATAGACTGGTGGTTGCAGCACAGAATTTCTGAGTCTAAATGCACATTGCTAAGGTTTTTTTTCCAGTAGTACATAACTTGATCTTACCTCTGTCTGCAACAAGGAGCTTTACATTTTCTCTAACATTTTAATATGCTGTGCATTCCCAGAAAGAACAAGGAAGAAAGTTGTCCCCAAATATTAATCTTTAGTCTGTTTACTTACAGTTCTATCTTGTAAATGTCACACAAATCATATTAATGTTTAATCTTAGTGAAGTGGTAATAAAAACTCATGTAATGTTACTACAGTTCTTATATACTGTAAATTTAAAAGTTACGTGTATGAACACCTGCATGCAGTCTTTCTCACAAATGCTTCTAGAACATTAGCTGTTAACTCAAAATGTTTTATTAGCTCCTTGTGAGATCTGCTTTTACATGGCTGCCTTTGCTTTCTTAGTTTTCTTTAATCTGTTATTTCAGGAATCACATTTGCAACATTTATCCACTGATTTGCTTTGGCTTCTTCAGCTTCTATGCTGTATTGCTCAAGTATAGCTAGAGTGCAACCAGTGTTTTATTTTGTTCTCCCATCTTAAAATTGGGTGATCTTGCCTCATTGCCTACTCTTAGTAACTACCACCTGGCAAGTTGCCAGCATGAAGGAATCCTTGGTTACTTTGTGTTTGCTTTTCTTCTCTCTGAAGGCTGTTTGTCAGTTCCTGCACAGGTACTTTATTTCATTTCTGTCCATTTTGGAATGTGGGGTTTTCACTTCCACATGTTCTGTTTGATGAGCTTCTAATTGTATTTCTTTGGCAGGTACTGTTATCCCTCAAGTGGGGTCATTTACCCTGTGTAACGTGCCGCTCTTACACACAGAGCAGAGGTATTTATTTATTCCATGTCTACGCAGAGTGGGGTGCTAGGTGGTAATTACAAAGCTTTCACACTGCACAAAAAAAAGCCAATAAATTTATACACTCCAGACTACATGAATACACATTTGCTATAGTGACCATTGCCTATCACTTTGTCCCTCACTGGTTAACAGCACACCTCATCCCGATGTAAAGTGACAGTGTCTTTTAATTAATTTTAATGTGAGGGTGAGGGGGGGCACATCTTCTTGGTCTTAAATTGAGTCGGTGGTTGTAATCTCCCCACCTCCATCTTTATCTTTTCCCAGTTACACTGATTTTCACTGACTTCATACTTTTCAATCATCCATCTTCTGGAGTCTTCTAGAGTAGGATGTTCCCCTCTTACTGGTCTTCTAGCTCGTTAGCAAGGCATGCATTTTTAGGCAAACCTCAACTAAGTCACTCCCTTATCTCCTGGTTTCTTCTCTCAACTGCAGCAGTCTTAAATCAGTAACTGACCTTGTCATTATTCTATTTAGAAGTTCAGAATGAACAGAATGGAAGATTTCCTAGAGATATCAATACTATTCATAGCATTTATTTACCAGAAATTTAACATTAAAATTATCTAACAAAATTAACCACAGATCTCAGGTGTAATTACAGATCTATCATTTTCCTTTTGACTTAAATTTATTCTTATTCTTAGTTTTTTGGTGTTTTTTTTTGTTTTGGCTTGGTTTTTGGGGGGATTGTTTTGTTTGGTTTTTTTTAACTACATCAGTTTCACAGTGCTGTGGTCACCAGTTATGTTACTTTTTCATCCTATTTGAATGTTAACTTCTGGGACAGAAAAAGCAAAAGAAAATAATATTAAACAGAATCACAGCTTGTGGTGGGAATGAATTTGGACAGATAAACTGTGCTGTTATGTCAGAGCCATTTTGTGCTGGTTTTATGTTTTACAAATGGGTAGGTGACAAAAAAATTCCTATGTGTACTACACTTGCCCAGGGGGCAAGAGAGAAACAGTAGTCATTTAAATTCAAGGACAGTTCATAACAGACTTTCCTGTTACTCCTGAGAATTTTTTTTTTACTGTCAGAAGGACAATTTGAATGGATGCAAATTTTCTCACCAACATCTCCCATTTTATGACACGCATGTGGTGCATAATTCCATCTATATTCTCACAGCACCTGTGGAATATCACTTTTAACTCTCAAAGTTATAAACACCGGGGTTTGTTTCTCTAGAATTACATTCTATGGAGCACACTTATTTTGTACAATGTGGACAGAGACAATCTTTGTTGCTGCACATGAGGCCTAAAGCAAAGAAGTCATCATTTGTGACTGTTTCTGCAGAAAAAAATATTATATTAAATGATTATAATGTTGTGTATGTCTTAAAATAACATTAAAAGACATTTTTGTTATTTTATTCTTTGTTGGGAAATTGATATTGGAAATTGTGAGTGATTTTTATTATGGTGAGGAAGGTTTAATATATTATTTGGATTATAACCATGAGATTTATCCTTAACTAATTATGGAATAACCACGTCAGCGGTCCTTGTCTGTCTTTTTCCTGACATGTATTCTGTTGGTTTCTAAGGTCCTGTATGATTATAGGTACCCTTTGAGGGGACTATCGTGGTAGAAAATAGAGGAAGCCAATTTTTGTTCCTGATATTTTAATATAGCTCCTACTAAGCAATGTGAAGCAACTAGATACTATCACATATTAGATTTAGTGTTTCATTTTGGGAAGTTGTCTCTGCCTTGGTTTGCATATGTAAAGTAAGGGGGATAATGTGAGTTCTTTGTCCTGTAAACTTTTCTTTATATGAGTTTTGCATTGTCTTAGTAGAGGTATGGTTTATCTGCCTTTACACTAAAATTTCCATGACCAATCATACCCTGGAGGAGATGTTTGGGATCTGACAGCTACCAGAGTTCAGCTGTAACTTTCAGCTTTTAGGAAAATATTTTAAATCCTGATTTTTGGGGGGGAATTAATGTCTGTCTTTTAAGGATATAATATTTATTCTTAATTGGAGAAAAATCAAAATGCTAAAATAGAAACTTGAATGCAGCATGGTATAGGGCTTTGAATAGTGAATAAAGGAGTAGTTGTTTTTATCATGGAGAGAGAAAGTATTGTAAATTTTTTCGAAGGTTTTTGAAAGCTCTCTTTCTGAATCATGGTTATCTGCATGTTTGCTGTTTTTAGGTGAAGGAAGGTGCTGAACAGAATTGTTTCATATTAATTTATATTGATTTTATTTACACAACTCAGTTACAGTATGAGCAGTGGAAGCTGAAGTACTCTTTCATTCTATGGTGATTTTTCTTTCATTATTTACTGTTTACCACTGGGCACATAAGTGAGTTATTGGTTTGACACCATAAAGAGTTGCTGCCTTCAGTAATGACTTCAAATTTTTTTTCCGTTAACATATGGCTTATACTCCTCAAAAACAGGCTTACTTTAAAATCAGTAGTGTTATGAACAAATTATTGAAAGCAGGAAGTAGGAATGCAAGTCTCAAAGGGTAAGAAGGATTGATGCAGTGGCACAACTGGAGGCGTCTATTTTCATTTCAGATATACTTGGGTGCCCTTCCAGCTCTCCCTCCAGAATATCACAGATCTCCCATAAGGACCTCAAACTTTTTATTCATGCACCACAGCAAGCTAATAACATTTTAGTTAGTGATTACTTCATGTATATCCTGTGAGGATGTAAAGGATAAAGATCAGTTTTTAAATGTGTACTTACTTCCTGTGGTGTGTGTTGTAGTTACCTGTACATTATAACTACAATTGTTCAATTAGGTACTGAGTGAAATGAAGTTTTAAGGGCTTTTAATTGTTGTATGACAAATTTTTGGTGTGTAGTAAAAGCACCATCAGTTGAATGTTTTATAAAAAAATGAGTAGGAAAAGGAGTCTGGAAGACAAGAAGAGATGTAACATTGTAGAACTACAAACAGAAATATGGGAGGTAGAGGAAATCTTGGAATAAAGTGCATGAGTTAATAAATGCTTGTAACTTTGGAAACAAAACTATTTTTCCTCTTTTCTTGCAGCAAATGCTATTTCAGGATTGCTTGATCCCTTCGGGGGATCTCATATCTTAAGGAAAATATTCATAAAAGGAGATAATGCAATCTAATACAAGAGGGCAGTTGCTTCTCTGTACCTTATTTATGTTAAAAGATTGTCAGGAAAACATGTGCAAAACCTATGATTGTAGGTGTATGATATCACCAATGCAGAGATTTATATGTAAACCTGGACTGTGTGGAAGGTCACACCTAAAGGAGACTGCAGAAGAGTTGGATTTGGAAGCTGTCATGTAGAAGATAAATAATTCAGTCTCCTCCCGCACTGGAAGGCAAAGCATAATATCGAAGGATTACAGTTCACTTACAATGATATTGCTAAGTAAACTGTAGGGGGAAGAAAATGGAATTTCATTCCAAAGTGTTTTGAAAAAAAAAGGAATTAACAGTCAGAATCCAATATAACTGTTAAGCAGGTTTTCTTTATTAGCAGCACTGGAATCACCTTGGGGATTCTCCACCCTAAGGGCTCCCCAGAACTAGGAAGGGACAAATCATACATATTCATTAGATTTCCTGGAAAGGCATGTCTTATGATAATGAGTTCCTGGAATTTACATAGTTTGAGCATGTGTAGTACAAATAGAGTGAGGGTCTTCAGTGGTCAAGGGAAGAAGTAAGCGGTCTTCTTCACAGTGTTCACTAGTTGACCTTCTTTGCAGAGCATGTGCTGTGAAGTAAAGTCCAGGTGTCTTCTTCCTAAATTGACAAGATCATCCTCCCTAGATTGTATCTCTGTGACCTTTTGTTCAAGTTCCCCTCATCTTAGTTTGCCAAAGTGCCCACTGAAGGCTTTGATTCTGCTATCAGTGAGTTATACAGGGAGTGTTTTACTTTTGTCTAGACAAAGAGGCCTAGGGAAAACAGTTGAGTAGTCACTAGGAAATAAACACAAGCGAAACTTTCATGTATCACAGTTTAATCTTAATCAGAAATTGACTTGTTTGAGCCCTTTCAGTTTCAAGTTATATTTCTTTTATATGCAGATGAGCTAGTGTCATGACCCGGACTTGGAGCCCAGGAAGTCTAAAGGTTCTCTGATCTTCTCAGGTTAAATTAAGGTGAAACACCACCAAACTACCAGTTAAAATGTTTTACTTGTGGTAGAGAAAACTTAAACTTGGAAAAGGATGATGAGCAATGTGGTATCTTAGAAATCTATAAGAAAAGAAAGGAAAGATAAGAAAAAGAAAGGAGAGAAAGAGTCAAAGAAATCTGGTCACCACCCCTGGATCCAGCGTGGTCTCAGGTCTGGGTGATGGGTACACTCACAGCAAGGTTTTCTGTTTTCTTTTTTAAGTTGCTCTTATCATCTGATCAAAATACTCAACAAAGAGAGGCAGGTATTCCACAAACTCATTTCCATGAGAGACAAGGAAAAAGGGGGAGCGTGGGTTCTGCACATGCATTGAGGGGGAAATGGGGTACACCAGTCCTCTTGCCCAGTTTTGTTGGTGATCATGCTCACCCTGCCCACCTTTAGTTTTTCCTCAGTTCCCACAGATTTTTGCTGACTTCACACTTCTTGAGTAATCATCTGGCTTCTGGGGCAGAAATGGTCACCTCTTAACAGACCTTACCACCTCATCAGGCTGACACAATAGAGCCGCAAAGTATCGGGTTTACAATAGAGCCAGTGATCTCCCCTTTGAGGGTCATCTAAGGAATCTGTCAATACAACCACAAGGGAGTGGGGATGTGCATCTTTCGAAACACTCTGTGCTTCCTTAGGTGACATTCCTTAGAGCAATTACAAAGGCCACAGCTTGACCTTGAGGTTTTCTGGGTCAATGACTGTTTGAGGCATTACTTCCTTCAGTTTATTACGTCTGTCAAGCTAGCCATCCCTATTACTATTTTTATTATTATCATCATCATCATCAACACTACTACTAATACTATTATTACCGCTTTATTACATTGGCAAGAAAAAAAAATAGTAGTAAAAAAAAAATGAATGCTTCAGTTTTCGGAAGGACAAAACTGATAGTGGAGAGTGCTTTTGTTTTTCTGTGCCTTTACTGGACCAAGCTTTTCTCACTGTTTTCACTCTGGCTGTTGTGCAGGTGGTTGACCAGATTGACACACTGACATCCGACCTGCAGCTGGAGGATGAGATGACAGATAGTTCCAAAACAGACACACTCAACAGCAGCTCCAGCAGCACAACAGCTTCCAGTCTGGAGAAAGTCAAGGTGCGGGGCAGTGCACCACTCATCAAGCCACCCGCACACCCCTCTGCTATCCTCACCGTGCTGCGGAAGCCGAATCCGCCCCCACCTCCACCACGACTGACACCTGTCAAGTGCGATGAGCCTCCAAGGCTGACTCCTTCCACCAATCCTGTCAAGACTAATGGTACCCTGCTGCGAAATGGAGGCTTGCCAGTTGGGCCCAACCGCATCCCAAATGGAGATATATGCTGTATACCGAACAGTAATTTGGAGAAAGTTACAATGCAGCCTCTGACGCACAGACCTGAGAAAGAGCGGTGTCCTCAGCCGGGAGCGAGGGAACGGGTACGATTTAGTGAAAAAGTGCAGTACCATGGCTATTGCCCTGACTGTGATGTTCGGTATAACATTAAAAACAGGGAGGTGCACTTGCACAGTGAGCCTGCCCGTGTTGTGGGAAAGTTGCCACACCAGTGCCCTCCTCTCCCACCTCCACCACCTCCACTGCCTCCATTTCCTCTGGAAAATGGAGGGTTGGGGATAAGTCCCAGTAATAGCTTTCCTCCACTGAGACCTGCGACTGTGCCTCCACAAACTGCACCAAAACCCCAGAAGACCATCTTGAGGAAATCAACCACTACAACAGTGTGATGTATGCCACTTGAAACAACTCTTTCTTTTATCTTATATATAAACATAAATAGGTAATGAGCACTTTCTACTTGAGCAATAAAAAGCCCCAATGTATTACTCCCTGTGCCCAGTGAAGTGGCATAAAAATCACGTGGTAAGTACAAAGAAGAATGCTTGTTGATCTTACTTGTACTCACCAAAAAATGTCGTTATGGAAAAGAATGCTGAAAAAATGTTCATGCTTTAGCTCATAAGTTGTAAACATCTATTGCAGTTTCATATCTGTAGTGTAGTTTAAAAGACAGTAAAAAGAAGTTCAGTTTGAATTTACTGAGTGGTGATTCATGATGGATTTCAGTCTATCTGACATAAGGGAATAAACATTGCTCCTGGGTTTGGGGAAACTTCCTGTTTCTAGCAAGTACCTTTTAAAATGTCATTTGATGAAGCAAAGTGGAGTACCAGATAACTGCTTTTGACTGAATTCTAGCAAATTCATTTTTCTCTGCCTGACTGCTTGACTGAAGGCATTGTGTGTGGAGCGGTGCCATAGGAGGTAATCATTGGAATTTCAGGCAGCTTGATCTTTGGTGGAGAAGTAAAAAAGTAATTGAAAAGTATGTTGACATGGCTTTGGAAAATGTATTTCGCATTTTATTTCTCACTTGCTTCATGTGCCACAGCCAAGGTGAAGTACAGAGTTTTCAGATAAGCAAGGGTAGTCCCATTCAGTTCCCCTCTATTTCCACAGCTCCATCTGCAAAATGGTAGGAATATTTTATCTCACGTGGGATGGCAGTAGATTTAAACAACAAAGTGCAGTCCTGTATTTTTCACAAAGCTTTTGTCTGGTGCAAATCTCTTTTTGAAGGAAAAGAAAGTTTTGCCTAAGGCCTTCAGGGATATCCATTCAATTCATGTAAAGAGCTTTAAAGTTGAAAAGGTATTTTCACTGTAAAAAGATATTTTACATGTTACCACATTTTGATGGTGAACTCAATTAATATTCTTACTAGTTGAAAAAAAGTCCTTAGTGTTTTTAACTATTTTATGAAAGAACATTCTTTTATTCTCACCAAGAGAATTGTTGGGACCTAGAGTTAAAAATTCCAATCAGTGAAGAAAATCTGATAATAAATGTTATTTACAAGTTATGCCAAATTAATCTCAAATGGCCCAGCAGCAGATGCTGTATTAAAGCAGTGTTTTTTTTCAACTGAAATGTAAAACATACTCAATGACAAAACAATGAAATTAGACAAAACAGATTTTTAATTTACATTTCTGTTTACATGCAGTAATAGGTATTAAACTGAAAAGCAATATTCAGGCAGTTTCCCTGTATACACATTATAGTACATTTATAGTATTTAAACCAAATAATAATAATGACAAAAATTCTAACAGATAACTATGCTTTGAAAACCTTTGCAGTAAACAAAGATTGTATTTTGTGCAAATGCACTGGGTCTAAAGCTTCATGTGTATTCCTTACATAAAAGTGACAAAGCAAGGAAGTAATCTTAAATGCTTAATCATGCTTTTCCGATATGCTCCCCATGTTCTTTTCATGATGAACTTTACATTTTGTATTGTTTGGTTATACTTAATCTCATGAGAGCTGTAGCCAAGTCCTAGTGCTTGCAGCAGGAGGCAGTAACTCATTCTGCATGTGTGCAAGATCTTTGCTAGAAATTATCTTTCTGTCAGATGAATTCTGCTCATGCCCTGGGACTCCACAGCATCTCACTTGCTCACACATTGAAAATTACATTTAAAATCACTGCAACAATGTGTTGACATGTCCATATTGCATATCTACAGGTTTTTCTTTTAAAAAGAAAACTTCTGCTGTCTTTTTCACTACTGTGGAGATCATAGTTTAATTTTTTTTCCATCTTAAAAGAGCTACTGTGTACAAGAAATTACAGGGTAATGTAAATCAAACATTGCATAGTTTATATAAAATGCTTCATCTTAAATTAGAGAAAATAACACTGAATAATTTTAGGGGGGAGGTCTGCTGCACGTCTTACCTCACTTGCCTCAATTACTCCACTATAGTCTCCTCTCTGATAGCAGAGCACAGTATTTCTCCTCTGGATTCTGCCCCTGGGCTTGTCAGAGTCTCATGAACATTTTAGTACCTCCAAATTAGACGCTGTACTCTATGGATGTGCATTGATGTACATGTAAATTTCAGTTTTGTTGTAGTGCTAAATTTACAGTTCTCAGCTCTGGAAAGTTTAAGTGACATCTGACTTTCAGCATATCATGTCCAGTTTTGGTATCCAGTATCTCTTTCAGTTTCTCCTCTCTTTCAGAGGAGCTTCCTTGTCTCTTTCCTCATGCCTCCTGAGTACCCTTTGACAAACTACTGCCCTTCTTTGTGCATTTTCATGGGGGCAAAGCGTGCTGACTCTTGTGGTTTAACGTCAGCCAGCAGCCAAGCACTGGGCAGCCACTCCCCCACTCCTCCCCCATCCCCGGGGGATGGGGAGAAAATAGGACAAAATAAAATAAAACTCATGGGTAGAGGTAAGAACAGTTTAAAAAATAAAATAGTATAAAATAAAATAGTATAAAATAAAATAAAATAAAATAAAATAAAATAAAATAAAATAAAATAAAATAAAATAAAATAACCTATTCACAATGAAAAGGAATATAACAGAAAAAAGCGGGAAATAAAACCCAGGAAAAGGCAAGTGATGCACAGTGCAGTTGCTCACCATCCACTGACTGATGCCTGAACAGTGATCTGCACGCCCTGGCCAACTCCGCCCAGTTTATATCCTGGACATGACGTTCTATGATATGGAATATCCCTTGGAGTAGTTCAGGTCAGCTGTTCTGGCCATACTTCCTCCCAGCTTCTTGTGCACCAGCTCACTGGCAGAGCATGGGAAACTGAAAAATCCTTGATTCAGAAGTGCTGCTTAACAAGGACTAAAACATCGGTGTATCAACATTACTCTCACACTAAGTCCAAAACATAGCACTGTACCAGCTACTAGGAAGAAAATTAATTCTGTCCCAGACAAAACCAGAACACTAACTCAAGCTCTCTTTAAGGTACCAAAGTGTTCCAAGGTCTTTGTTAAATTGTGTTATGAATGTTGAATCAGTTCTATTTTAATTAGAATGTATCTTGTCAGTGTCCTATTGTAAGGACAGTATTTGTCAGTATAGCAATTTCACATTATTAACATGATAGAGTAAAATTCAGGTTAAAACAGGTAAACTTGCAAAGCATGGGAAATAATTAACTTCAAGCTTTGCAGCACTGTCTGGAAACTTCTAATAAAAATGATGTAAGAAAGAATGCAATACTATTTTCAGTGAGCAGTGTTTTTTAAATTTATATTAGGAATATAATCTCTGTGAAGCATTTTTAAATACCTGTAACACAGCATATTTCACACCTTATGAGGAAAATGCAATAAACTAGACAGGAATTATTTACCTTTGGAACATAAATGTAATAACTTTGAGGTTGTATTTAGTCTTTTGCAAAGATGTTAATACCTGAAAAACTGAAAGGCAAATAACAGTACTCAGAGTTTTAATTCAACATTTGCCATCACTTTAGACTTCTGCTCAGTTTGATTCCCCAAAGGTGTTTTAAAATCTGAATTGTCCAGAGCTAGATTTCTCAAATGCAAATAGAAGAACGTAGTTTCTATCAATTAATTTAATTAAGGAGATAAGCTTAGGAAAATGGAAATAAGCAATGAAAGTTGCTTAATTTATAATACTGGCATTGATTAATAAAACCTATCCTATGGATGCTCTGTAAGAATGGAACACTATGAGAGCAAAATCCTGTCTAAGCACACGAGGTAAGAATCTTCAAAAACGTCGTGGTTGTTTTTATCACCTAGTAAAAGTCACTTTTCTTCCTTCTCTCGTCTTCTGGAGTTGTTACACCTTTCATCACATTGTCCATTGTTCATAGAAACAAGAAAAGATTCCAAATCTTCATAATCCTTTTTTATTATTAAATCAGTATTTTATTTAAAATGTTATGTGAAATGAGTGGACTGCAGCTTTTGTTGACTTCCTTCAGATAACTTGAAGCAAACAAGAGTGCAGCATGAATTCTTTAATTACCAGAGGGAGTTATGTGTGCTCTGGACCTCCTCAGATCTCTTTGTTTCCATGTTCTAATTATGCCTTTCCTTTTAGTGATACCATGAACAGTAATTTTACTTATGGAGCTATAATCATGCTATGATTGCTACATTACTTCTCTGATTTACTCTTGAAGTAGGCATGGATATAGGGCACATATTTTTACATAGGCAGCATTTGTCATTCCCAGTTTGTATGTATGCTGTGATCTATGCTTTTTCAGAGAGGCTGATGTGTATGTAGAAGAAAAATACCTATCCGCTGTTCAAACGTCATAATAATGAAAGCATCAGGCTTAGAGCTGCAGTAAGCTCTTGTATGTGCAAAGGCATGTGACAGGAGAAATGTCTGTGGTAAACCATGGTATGTTTAGAAAACTTAATCTGAAAAATACTTGGCACCTATTGAATTTTATAGGGCAATATGTGTTATATAGCATGCAATAGTTACATGCTGCAGCCTAGCATTTCCGAACCTATTACCACAGACTGTGTGGATCATAACTGAAGCAGCAGCAGCAGCACTGGTGTTAATAGCTCAGCACACTGCAGGGCAGTGTGTACAAACTGCAGATCAGCCTCATCTTTGGTAGCAGTTACATGGTGATGGTTTTTAAATGGCAAAAACTAGTGGAGGTTTCATCTCACTGTCCATTTCGGTGGTGGAGAGCCCAGAGGAGCAAGTTTCTCCCTCAGTCATGATTTTGACAAGGTGTCTGTAATAGTTCACCTTCAGATAGCTCTGGGGAGCTTTAATTCTTTAATTCCTGATCTTAAATGTTTTGATGTATGACTACCTCATGTTGGTCAGGGAGCTCTCTTATTAGCTTAGACTGGAGCTGCTAGAATAAAGGGACTTGACTTGGTATCCTGCCACAGGAGAGTGGCCTATGCTCTTGTCAACCTGTGCAAGCTTGCTACTGATCACTGTTTTTTTCACATTTGTTCATGCATGGCAAAGTCCCCATGTTACTTATGTGTTTGGAAGTTTTTGTTAAGAAGTTGCACCATGCGCTGTATCCATCATGTGGGTCACATTATTTCAGTAGTATAAGGAGGTAGGACCATGACTGCATTTAGGTTGACCAGTCTTTTGTGATGCTGAATATTTAGAAATTTTGAGACAGAGTTTTCTTATTGTTGAGATTGTCAGTCTTCTGTCATATAATAAAAATAAGGGGAGAATCTTTCATGCAGTTATGACCAAGAACTAGAACCCTTCATATTTTGCAGGACTGTTTTTGTTATTGCAGGATTATATATCATTTTGTGGTGTAAAATGTTTTTTATAGATAGATGAGAAAAAAAGCCAAATCTCATCCAGAAGTAGGACATAAATTGTACCTGATAGCCAGTCAACAGCAGTGCTTTGACCAGTAAGTAAGACCAGAACCATTCTGTTGCTTTGCTTGGGGAATATAAAGAGCAGAGCTCAGAAATTGCTGTATCTTCTCAAGAGAAGAGTATTTTTCTTTCATCTTGAAATATTTGATGTATATACTAGGATTCTTTTAAGGAACTGAGCACAGTCGGTCTCACTGTTGGTTATAAGTGATGTTCATAATAAGAAATTACTTTTTTATGAAAAAGTTTTCTGATCTCAGATCTGTCCCTTTATGTTGTTTGCTTGATCTTTTCACTGACTCCTTTTGCAATCTTGCAAGCAATAATGAGAAAAAATTTACGTAAGAAGGGAAAAGTAACAGGTAAGTTATGGAAAAAAAGAACTTTGAACAAGTATTTTGAAGTATATTCGTAAGCAGGGCTTGCATGATGATGACTACATCAGTCTCAGAGTTTGTTTTTCTTTAAGTAGGGTTATTGTAATTACTTTAAACTTAATCTTGAATGACTTTAAGCATGGAAGAGCAAGAAAAAAATGAGTCAGTGACCGAATTTTTCATAGAAGTGTTTATTTTCTTTCCAGTTCAATGCTGGCTTTGCTAAGTAAGAGTTATTAATGCATGCCAGTCTCCTTCCTGGACAAATCAACATGTGAAAAACAGAACGTGATGATAATATATTTTTGTATAAATCTCTAATGCCTACAAAATATTTGTTTTCCATTTTTTTGCAAATACAATGATGATTGTGTATTGGTGCTACAAATTATATTATCTTCTGTCACCAAGGAGTAACTAACGTACTGTAATTCTAATGGATAACTTTTTTCTTTCAGTTTCACAATTTCTACGTGGTTACATGGTTCAGCTTTATAATGTTATTTTTGGGCTTCAGACCATGTAAGATAAAACACTGTGTTTAGCAGTCATTAAGTTGAACTACAGCCAACACGAGTGGAATATGACTTTTGAAACAAAGCCAGTGTACTTTCCTCACACCCACTGCAAAAGGATTGGTTGAAGAATCATTCTGGTACTACATAAAAAGCTGTTTGTACGTCTGTATGTTCCAGTTTCTTCCTTGTTTATAAAAAAGATTGCACAGTGACATCTACTTTGATAAATGTTAGATTTTCAAATAGTACATATTAGGAAATACTGATTCATTGAAGATAATAAAAAGCAAAAGAAAAACCTCATTGATTCTCACAATATCATGTACTTTTATGAGAAAACTATATAGCAGTTATTTCTCAATAGTGTGTACATATGAGTGTATAACAATAGTGAATGAGGAAAGACACTACTATGTAGTAATTGTTACAGATGAAAATGCAATTATTTTGCATTGGACAGCAATACCTCTTTCTGTACTAATGAAATGTATGAAGGAAATGGACTGGGGACAACTTCCAAGTTTATCCGTATCTGTGTGGACTAGCTTCCTCATACTGTGTTGTTGAACCAGACCAGTTGAATCAGTAGCAAAAAATGGACAGATGATAAAGTGATTTTTGTTTTGCTTGCTTTCCTTCTTTTGATTTGGGTTATAAGACAGCACTGGCCTTTCTGTATCTGTAAGAAAGAGAGGCTTTATTTTTTATTTATTTGAAGCATGGGACACACATATGCTTGTGAAATTAGTCTAGCACAGTGGGTGTAGCACAGGCAAAATCAGAAATAATAGAGCCAGGCCATTCTGTCCATGCTGGAAACAGCAAAATTCATCTGTATTTGAATGCTGCCTCCATTTACTCCAGCAGTTTTAAAGTACAGAGATTTTGAAGAATCCAGCAGTTTTAAAGTACAGAGATTTTTGAAGTTCATAAATGAATCTGCTGACAGTTTAACTTGTACTATATTACCTAGACAGAAATGTATTTGAAATTGTGCTGAGGAGAGGGCTCTGAGGAGGAGGACAGCGGCAGGGGACCCTCCTGAAAGCACCAAAAACTCGCGGAAAACCACAAGACGGGAAGACAGACGCCCAGGGAAGAGGGAGAGCCTCAAGTTGCCCCGCCCCGATCAGGAAGGCGGAGCTGCCGCGAACGAGGGCAGCGGGGACCCAGAGTGCGCGGAGGCCGGAGTGACGATGTCGCGCGCCCCCACATACAAGAGCAGCCCCCAGGGAGCGTGAGCGGCCCGGGGCGCGGCGTGTCACAAGTGTGAGGCGCGGCAGTTTGCGCAGGCAGGGCAAGCAGACAGAGCGCAGACGCTCTCCGGGTTCCTGAACTTATCCAAGCGAGCCCCTTTACGGTCCTCCACAAGTAGACTGAACCACGGTCTCCACTCACAGCAAAACCACCGCCAGAAAGAACGTGGCGACCCAGACGGAGCTGCCACGCAAATACAGAGGTTCAGGTCCCGGGTGCAGGGAGTGCCTGGGCCTGTCGGTCCTGCTGGAGGGCAGCAGGGACAGCACCCGCGTGTGCTGTGATCAGCTGGGTGACCTGCTCACACGGTGGAGGGACTCAAAGGAGAGGTCACAAGATTAAGAAGTGTTAGTGAATGTGAACAGGAATTGACTGGTGGAGTAACACCCTAGCAGCCCTGAAGCAACAGGAGCTAATGGAAGCTCCAAACGAGGCAGGTAATCCCTCACCCTCTTGCTACCAGGCAGAAGGAGGGGCCCTAAGTGACGAGGGAGCCTGGAAACATGTCCCTGCTCAGGGAGGCAGGAAAATCCTCTCCCCATCTCCCTCACCCTCCATGGTGCCCCTTCACAATAGATTCAGGGCCCTGAAACTTTTGAACAAAGAAGAGAAGGAGGAAGAAAATGAGACCAATGAAGAAGACCAAGGTCCACCAAGGCCAGGTCACTTCAGACCAGGTATTAAAACCAGCTCTGAAAAGAACCCCAGAAGAGTCATTGTGGTGGGTGACTCCACTCTAAGGGGTGTCGAAGGCCTCAAATGCAGACCAGATCCGCTTCATAAGGAAGTCTGCTGCCTCCCTGGGGCCCACGTCAAGGACCTTACAGCAACACTCCCTACCTAGTGAGACCGAAGGATTACTATACTCTCCTGTTTTTTCAGGTAGGTAGTGATGATATCACCAGGTGAAGGCCTAAAGCAATGAAGAGAGACTTCTGGTCCTTGGGAAAACAGCTTAAGGGGTCGGGGCACAAATTGTGTTCTCCTCCATCCCTCTGGTTGGGGGGATGGATGAGGAAGATTACAGAAGAATTCAGCAGATGAATGGGTGGCTCCAAGACTGGTGTTACCATCAGGGCTTCGGATTCTTCAGTCATTCGTTGGTATACAGGGCACCTGATCATTTGACATTAGACGGGATGCACCTGTCCTGGAGAGGGAAGGGGATTTTGGGGCAGGAGTTAGCTGGGCTCATTGACAGAGCTTTAAACTCGATTTGAAGGGGGAAAGGGGCAAAACATCGGCCCATCAGAAGTGCATGTATACCAATGCACACAGCATGGGTAACAAAAATGAGGAGCTTGAAACCATGATGCAACAGGAAAATTATTATGTTGTTGCTATTACAGAAACATGGTGGGATGTCTCCCATGAGTGGAGTGCGCCACTTGGTGGCTACAAGCTCTTTAAAAGGGACAGATAAGGAAGGAGAGGTGGTGGGGTGGCTCTGTATGTTAAGGACTGTTATGATTGCTTCGAGCACAGGTGTAGTGAAGAAAGAGTTGAGTATCTTTGCATTAGAATCTAAGGGAAGGCCAACAGGGCAGATGTTGTAGTAGGAGTCTACTATAGGCCACCCAACCAGGACAGAGAGAGACGAGATATTTTATAGGCACTTAGATGAAACCTCACGATTGCTTGCCCTTGTTCTTGGGGGTGACTTTAACTTCCCAGACATCTGCTGGAAATACAACATGGCAGAACAAGACCAGTCCCAGAGATTCCTGGAATGGGTGGGAGAAAACTTCCTGACGGAGCTGGTGAGTAAACTGACCAGAGAAGGTGCCCTGCTGGAACTCCTCTTTGTGAACAGAGAAGAGCTGATGGATGACGTGGAGCTTGGAGGCCGACTAGGGCACAGCGATCATGAAATAATAGAGTTCTTTATACTTAGAGTGGTCAGGAGAGAGCTAAGCAGGACTGACATCCTGGACTTCAGAAGGGCTGACATTGTGTTGTTTAGGCACCTGCTTGAAAGGATCCCCTGGGAGACTCTCCTGAAGGGTACAGGGGCCCAGGGAGGCTGGGCGCTCTTTAAGAAGGAAGTGTTAATGGCTCAGGAGCAGGCAGTCCCCAGGTGCTCTGAGAGAAGCTGGCAACAGAGAAGACCACCCTGGGTGAACAGGGAGCTTTGGCTGCAACTCAGGGAGAAAAGGAGAGTTTACAGCCTTTGGGAGAAGGGGCTATCCACACACAGTGATTACAGAGAGGCTGTGAAGCTATGCAGGGTGGAAGTCAGAAGGGGTAAAGCTCAACTGGAAATTAATTTGACCTCTGCAATCAAGGATAACAAGAAAAGTTTCTATAAGTATGTCAGTAGCAAAAGAAAGTCCAGGGAGAGTCTCCATCCCCTGCTAGATACAGGAGGAAATTTGGTAACAAGTGATGAGGAGAGAAGGCGGCTGAGGTGCTTAATGCCTTCTTTGCCTCAGTCTTTAATAGCAAGGTTAGTTGTATTGATGAAATCCAGCCTCCTCACACAGAATACAGAGACTGGGAGAATGACACCACCCGACCCCACCCCGCCACAATCCAGGAGGAGACAGTCAGTGACCTGCTGCATCACACAGACACACACAAGTCTATGGGACCAGAGGCGATACACCTGAGGGTGCTGAAGGAGCTGTCTGGGGTGCTTGCCAGGCTACTTTCCATCATTTACCAGCAGTCCTGGCTGACCGGGGAGGTCCCGACTGATTAGAAATTGGCCAATTTGATGCCCATTTATAAGAAGGTTTGGAAGGATGATCCGGGAAATTACAGGCCTGTCAGCTTGACTTTGGTGCCCAGGAAGCTGATGGAGCAGCTCATCCTAAACACCATCATGCAACACATGAGGGACAACCAGATGCTCAGGCCCAGTCAGCATGGGTTTATGAAAGGCAGGTCCTGCCTGACAAACCTGATCTCCTTCTATGACAGGGTGACCTGCATATTGGATGAGGGAAAGGCTGCGGATGATGTCTATCTTGACATTTGCAAGGCTTTTGACACTGTTTCCCACAGCATTGTCCTGGCAAAAATGACTGCTTGAGGTTTGGTCAATCGCACACTTCACTGGGTAAAAAACTGTCTGGATGGCCGGGCCCAGAGAGTTGTGGTGAACAAGAGTTAAATCCAATTGGTGGCCGGTCACGAGTGGTGTCCCCCAGGGCTCGGTGTTGGGGCCACTCCTGTTTAACATCTTTACTGATGATCTAGACGAGGGGATCGAGTGCACCCTCAGTCAGTTTGCAGATGACCCCAAGTTGGGTGGGAGTGTTGATCTGCTCGAGGGTGGGGAGGCTCTGCAGAGAGACCTGGACAGGATGGAGCCATGGGCTGAGGAAGGCCAAATGCCAGGGGCTGCCCTTGGGCCACAACAACCCCCAGCAGCGCTACAGGCTTGGGGAGGAGTGGCTGGAGAGCTGCCAGTCAGAGATGGACCTGGGGGGGTTGATTGACAGCTGGCGGAACAGGAGCCAGCAGTGTGCCCAGGTGGCCAAGAAGGCCAATGGCATCCTGGCTTGTGTCAGCAATAGCGTAGCCAGCAGGGACAGGGAAGGGATCTGACCCCTGTACTCAGCACTGCTGAGGCCGCACCTCGATTCCTATGTTCAGTTTTGGGCCCCTCACTACAAAAAGGACATTGAATGACTCGAGAGTGTCCAAAGAAGGGCTACAAATCTGGTCAGGTGTCTGGAACACAAGTCTTATGAGGAGCGGCTGAGGGAACTGGGATTGTTTAGCCTGGAGAAGAGGAGGCTGAGGGAAGATGTCATCGCCCTCTACAACTACCTGAAAGGAGGGTGCAGAGAGCTGGGTTTGAGCCTCTCTAGCCTAGTAGAAAGAGACAAGACAAGAAGAAATGGCCTCAAGTTGTGCAAGGGAAAGTTCAGACTGGATATTCGGAAGTATTTATTTCCAGAAGGGGTTGTTAGGAGTTGGAACGGGCTGCCCAGGGATGTGGTGGAGTCCACATCCCTGGAGGTGTTCAAGAATAGGGTCGATTTGGAGCTTAAGGATCTGCTGTAGGTGGGAACTGTGCTAGGCAAATGGTTGGACTAGATGATCTCCAACCGGACTAGATGGTCCTTTCCAACCTAGATGATTCTGTGAAATGCTTGTCTCTTTTTAGTTCACTGGCTAAATAAAGAAATAAAAGTAACTGTTGCTGTTGAGGTTGTAACTGCTGGTAAATTTAGAATAAGATTCTAATGAATTAGTAAGACTTTAATACTTCTGGGACTTGTCCATTGCATACAACATGGAAGAAGGTATGATGCATAGCCACACTGCCCAGGAGGAGCACTGGGAGGCAATGGCAAACTACTTCTTGGAGGGACTGTGTTCCTAGCACTGCAGCATTTGTAGACCTGATACTAAATCAGATAAAAGGGACATATCTCAGTAGCCCTTGCATAGCCAGAGAGGTGTGCAGGTCAGCGTAGTAAGAAGGCAGTGCCTCAGTGCACTACAGGAACCACAAAACACACAATTTACTCATCCCAGGGTTTAATTCTACCAGAATTATATAGTATTTGGCTAGCTGGATGGTTTGGCTTTTTGTACCCTTCATTATCTTCTTCTTCCCCACTCCTCTCTTTCTCTAGAAATGCACAGTAGCGTAAGAATGTGATAAAGTTTACCTCTAAGTAAACTAAGTACCTCTTAGCTTTATTTAATGTGGATCAGTATTACTAAAAATTATTGGATGTGACAATAAAAATGTTTGTAATGGATATTCAGATACTGTCAGTTCACTTTTAACTGGAAACGTGCCAGTCATCAACAAGAGAAAAAAACTATTTTACCTTCCTTGCCTTAGCATGCATTGGCTGATGCTGGACAGCCAACTTGATTCCCCATACTATCACTGAGTTTACTTTTAAACAGATGATTGAAACTAAGGTCTCTGTGGTTGTCACAAACCTAAAGGTGTTGTATTTCACAGATTGAGATCTGTCTGTCACTTATGAATATATTTGCAGAATTATGGTCTGTGCTTTTCATCAATATTCAGAATAAAGATTCTGACACTGTCCTTCATGCTTGAATATTGAAGGAGAGAAGAGAGTGGGCATTTTTTGGTCATCTCTTTGAGCAACATCAAAAGCTTTCAATCAGAAACCTATGTAGTTTCTTTTCAGAACTGGTGTGGCTGCCTAGACTGAAGACTAAAAGGCTGAGGTTCCCTGGGGCTCTCAACTTCCCACCAAATTATAGGTAGCTCAAGAGGACTGTTTGTGTAGATCATAGTAGTAAATCTATCAGAAGACATAAATAAAACACTTCTTTCCTGAAACAATTTTAATGGTATATTTGTTTCCATGAATTTTTTAATAACTCTTTGTTGTTCTGAAAGTGAAATAAAACTTCTATCAAAATGCTGTTATTCCCTACCAATAAAAGTACTCCTAGCTTTTGCCCAGTCAAGTCTTTCAGTCAGCATATGTCATGGACAAGAAAATCTTACAGAATGACTGCTGCAAATGTAACAACTGTCTTGTGTGTATATGTTTAGTGGAGCATAGGATTGCTTGCTGCTCCCAAATAAGCCCTTATTTTCCCAAAGGATGTTAACAGGACATTGTGTACAAATTTAGAATAGCAATTTTCTTTTTGCAATGGAAATTGAACCGTTATGTTTTTTTTCATTTGTTTCCAAAGAGCTGTAATATTCAAAATGGCTTGTGCCAAACAGTAAAATGTAGGAAAGCAAGCTTTGCATACTCCAAATGTCTAAATATATGATCAACAAATATCTCAAAAAATATGTTCACTATTAGGGCTTAAACATGCTTGGATCTTCCCTTGAATGGAAACCAGGAATCAAGTATTCGAAATATCCTAACTCTGCTATTCTAAAATGCAAGGAAAATAATACTGATTTTTTTTTTCATTCACCAAGGTTTCTACTTGTCCAAGTTTTAACCTCCACGTGTGTAATACTCCTGATGACAGAAATGGGTAATGACAGTCTCTGCCTCTAGAGAATTTACCAGTCTAGATTCAGGAAATATCTGATGCCATCAAGCTAATTTTATGCTAGCTGACTTTGGAACAAGAAAGTATTAAAACTGGACAGACTGTATAGTGTGTAGTCCTCCAGTAAAATATATTTTTAGTTTAGAGGGACCTAAAAGAATAAAAGGATACCAAAGGGATAAATTACAGACTTCTCACATTTAGCTATGTATACAGTGATTTTAAAGTTTAGATTTCATTCATACTGATGGAAAATCAAGTGGTTTGGAGGACAAACAGATTGATGAATGCTGCTGAATAAGCGTCAGAAGTGAGAAGAAGAAGTAAAAGCAGCTTAACATTTTACCAACAGGCCAAAATAAAGCTTTTATTTTGGCTTCACAACAGTAATGTGTTGAAAATATGTTTTACTGCAAGATAGATGATAGGGGTAGACATACACACTGGGCTCAACCCCATTCAGCAGAACTAGACAGAGAAGCTGAAAGTGGATGGTACATCTTGACTTCCCTGGGATTTTCCACTTGGAGAGGTGTTGCTTGTTTGGTTGTTCCATAATCATTTATACTTGATGTTCATCTACAAAGCAGCTTTGCAGCTGTACAGCCTTGGTCTGGTGTCATCCAGTTGAATTACACTGTGTTTCTGGGTATCTGTGTCAGGTTGCCATTGCCAGGTGCACCAGGTGCTACCCCCTGCCCACTCATCCCCATCTGAAGTGGCAGGTCTTAGAAGAGCATCCCAGGCAGTGCTGTTTTCATGTCTCAATTTGGACACAACCAACCTTCTCATAGAAGGAACAAGGCTTCTTAGGAGTCCATTATTAACTCTGGTCTTGTTGTAGCCTTACTTCAGAGATTTTCCTCTTTACTTCCAGTTGTGAGCAGTGATATTGGAAGAAACAGATGGACCCATAGAACATGGCTCTGTAGCTAATGTCACTACTGTAATTTTGGGTTTTTTGATAATGGGATGGTCTACACAACACTAGGCCTGCTGGCATCAGATGGAATTCATCTTTCTCAGATGGGGAAGAGGGTTTTTGTTCATGAGCTAGCAGGGCTGATTGACAAAGCTTTAAACTGGACTTGAAGGGGGAAGGAGGTAGTATGAGTCTCGCCCATGGCAAGCCATGGGATGCCAAGCCAAGATTAGAGGGATGAGGTGCTAGCAAGGGCCCTCAGGCTGTTGCTCTGAGACTTTCTGGGTATACTGGATCACACTTGAAGTCTTACGGAGATGAGCAAGGGCTTCCTGAAGGAATAGGTGCCAAGGAACACTGGTGAAACACCTCAAAGGAATTAAGGTGTTCCTCTAAAAAAGTGACAACAGCCAACAGCTCAACTGAAGTGCTTGGTGGGACAAATCCCATGACTGGAGTGCGGCTATCAATAGCTACAAGCTGTTCAGAAGGGACAGGCAAGGAAGAAGGGATGGAGGGGTTGACCTCTATGTCAAGAATTGGATAGATTGTGAAGAGCTGTCTGAAGAATAGCAATGAACGGGTTGAAAGAATTGGAGACTGAGGCAACAGAATGAGTGGTTGGTGTTTGCTACAGGCTGCCCAATCAGTAGGAGCCTATTGACAAAGCCTTCTTCATCCAGCTACAGAAGGCATCATGCTGATAGACTCTTATCCTGCTGGGGAACTTCAACCAACCCAACATCTACAGGAAAGGTAGCACAGTGAGCTATAGGCAATCCAGGAGACTCCTGGAGTGCATCAAGGATAAGTTCTTAAACCAGGTAATACAGGCAGCCCTACCTGAGGGGGGTGTGTAACGGAACCTATTGGTCACCAATGAAAGTTAGCTAATCAGTGACATCAAGACTGGAGGCAGCCTGGGCTGTAGTGATCACGCACTGGTGGAGTTCAGTCCTGAGGGTTATGGGCCAGGAGAGGAGTAAAGTCAGGAGCCTGATGTTTAGGAGAGCAAGCTTCCGGCTCTTCAAGGCATTAGTCAATGGGAACCCCTGGGAAATTCCCCTCATGGACAAGGGAGCAGAACAGCATTGGCAGATCTTTAAAAGTGCTTCCCATAGAGCACAAGAGCTCTCGATCCTCAGGTGTAAGAAATCAGGAAAGTGTCAGAAAGGAAGGTGAGAGACCAGCATGGATAAATCAAGACCTGCTGGTCAAACTAAAGGGCAAGCAGAAAATGCACAGGCTGTGGAAGTAGGGACAGTTATCCTGGGAAGACTATCCAGTTGTGTAGGTATGGTGTCAGGAAGGCCAAGATGCAGCTGAAGCTGAACTTGGCAAGGGTTGCAAAGAATAATAAGGGCTTCTATGGATATGTGAGCCAGAAAATGGAAGTCAGAGAAGGTATACTACCCTGATGGACAAGATTGGCAAAGTGGTAGTAATAGATAAGGAGACGGCTGAGGTACTTAGCAGATTTTTGCCTCAGTCTTCACTGTCAGTGTCTCTTCCCACACCCTTTGATTGGGAGGACCTCAGGGCAGCAACTGGGGGAGCAAAGTCCCTCCCACCAAAAGAGAAGATCGGGTTTGAGACCACCTGAGGGACTTAACATACATAAACCTTTGGGACCCAAGAAGATGCATGCCATAATCCTGAGGGAATTGGCTGATGTAGTTGCTAAGAAACTCTCCATGATATTTGAAAAGTTGTGGAAGTCAAGTGAAGTCCCCAGTTACTGGAGAAAGGGAAATATTGTACTCATTTTTAAAGAGTGGAAGGGAGAACCCTGGGGACTCCTGTCAGCCTTGCTTCTGTGCCTTGGAAAACTGGGGAACAGATTCTTCTAGAAGCTGCACATGCAGGACAAGGACATGATTTGAGACAGCCAGCATGGCTCCACCAAGGATAAGTCTTGCCTGACCAACCTAGTGGTCTTCTGTGATGGAGTGACTGCATCAGTGGACAAGGGAAGAGCCACAGATGTCATCTATCTGGACTTCTGTAAGGCCTTTGAAATGATCTCTGACGGCATTCTTCTCTCTAAATTGGAGAGAGATGGATTTGATGGATGGACTGTTCAGTGGATCAGGAATTGGTTGGATAATTGCATCCAGAGAGTAGTAGTCAATGGCTCAATGTCTGGATGGAGATCAGTGACAAGGGGTGTCCTTCAGGGGTCCATACTGTGACCAGTACTGTTTTATACCTTCATCAGTGACATAGACAGTGGAATCGAGTACACCTTCAGCAAGTTTGCAGGCATCACCAAGCTGAGTGGTGCAGTTGACATACCCTGAGGGACAGAATGCAAAACAGAAGGATGTGAACAATCTTGAGAAATGGGCCCATTTGAACTTCACGAGGTTCAACAAGGCCAAGTGCAAGGTCCTGCATGTGGCTCGGGGCAACCCCTGGTATGCATTGAGAACAGCCTTGCGGAGAAGAACTTGGGGATACTGGTGGATGAAAACCTGGACGTCAGCCAGCAATATGCCCCTGCAGACAGAAAGCCAACTGTATCCAACTGTAGCCAACTGGTCTATGTCAAGAGCAGTGTGGCCAGCAGGTGGAGGGAGCTGATTCTCCACATCTACTCCACTCTGGTGAGACCCCACCCAGAGTACTGTGTCCAGATCTGGTGTCCTCAGTACAGGAAAGACACAGACATGTTGGAGCAGGTCCAGAGGATGGCCACAAAGATGATCAAAGGGATGGAAAACCCCTCCTGTGAGGAAAGCTTGAGAGAGCTGGGATTGTTCAGCCCGGGGAAGATTCACTGTGGCCTATCAATACTTAAAGGGGGCTTATAAGAAAGATGGGGACACAGTTTTAGTAGGGCCTGTTGCAATGAGACAATAGGTGGTGGTTTTAAACTAAAAGAGGATAGATTCAGGCTAGATATTAGGAAGATATGTTTTACAATGAGCGTGGTGAAATGCTGAAACACATTCCCCAGGGAGGCTGTAAATACCCCATCCCTGAAAACATTCAAGTTCAGGTTGGACTGGGCTCTGAGCAATGTGATCTAGTTGAAGGTGTCCCTGCTCATTGCAAGGGGAGTTGGGGGACCTTTAAAGGTCCCTTCCAACCACGCCATTCTACGATTCTATGATTCTGTCCCCTTGACCTATGCGTTTCCTTCAGGATGGACCATGTAATTCTCACGCTTCAGCAAACAGGGACATGATTAAATGCTGCTAAAAGTATTTAGTCACATCAGCACTTTTACTTGATATGTGATTACAGGAGAGGCAGTTAAACTGTGATTAAGAACTTTTTAAGACATGATAGTGTGCAGAGAGTGTCAATTTATTGCAGAAGCTTGAAGAAATGAGCTTCTCTGGGTGTAGTGTATTTCCCTGGCTTATGTAGCTAATCAGGTGTGAATGGTTGCTCTTCAGGATCTTTTAGATGATCACCTGAAGGTATGCTGATGCCATCTTACATGAGTCATGGTATAACCACAGTGATATCTTTGTATAATGGTAATATGGTAGCTGGTAGTGTAACTCTTTGATTAGATCAGCAAATACTTCTTCCAGTGTGTGAACATCTCCAATCTTTTACCATCTTTATTGGTTCAGAGCACATCTTTTTAGGGGAAAGTTATTAATAAATTACAGCCATCACAATACCAAAGTTATTAGGTTAAAATAAGGACAGGAATGTATTAGCTATCAAGCAAAAAAGTAGATAGGCTTTGAAGCAAAGCTGTGTAGTACTAGGAAAATTAGCAAAAGGTTTTTCATTGAGAGGCTGGTCAGTCACTGAAACAGGCTCCCCAGAGAAGTGGTCACAGCCCCAAGGCTGTCAGAGTTCATGGAGTGTTTGGATGATGCTCTTAGTCCTATGATTTAGTTTTAGGTAGTCCTATGAGGACCAGGGAGTTGGCCTCCATGATCTTTATGGGTCCCTTCCAACTTGAGATATTCTATGATTTTCTGAAAAATGTATTATGAGTGCTACTGCAGCAGGCAATTATTAAACATTTGGTAACCATGCATATAACTGTTGTTCAGAGAAAGTATTTAGCACAGAGCTTTTCTGTTTGAGTATGAAAGAGGATTCATTCTATAGAGAATTAGAATCTAGCATGGTAAAGTACAGGCCAGGCCATGTACCTGGCCACCTAAGATAGACTTGCTTGGTTTAGTAGCTATATGTTGAACCAGTGATTCCTAGAGACTTACTAGTCCTGATGAGCAAGTTGAACAGCAAAAGCAGTGTATTGGGTTTGCATACCAAGGTTTTGGTAGTTAGGGGGTGCAGGAATGGCTTCTGTGAGAAACTGCTAGAAGCTTCCCCTGTGTTCAATAGAACCAATGGCAGCCAACTCCAAAGATGGACCCACCACTGGCCAAGGCTAAGACCATCAGTGACTGTGGTAGCACCTCTGTGATAACATATTTAAGAAAGGGGAAAAAAAACCCCAAAACTGCACAGTTGCAGGCAGGGCGAGGAGTGAGAATATGTGAGAAACAACTATGCAGACACCAGGGTCACTAAAGAGAGAGAGGGAGGAGCTGCTTCTGGACCCAGAGCAGAGATTCCCCTGCAGCCCATAGTGAAGGCCATGGTGAGGCAGGCTGTGCCTATGCAGTCCATGGAAGTCACTGGTGGAGCAGAGATCCACCTGCAGCCTATGGAGAACCCCATGTTGGAGCAAGTGGATGCCTGAAGGAGTCTGTGACCCCTAGGGAAGCCCACACTGGAGAAGGCTCCTGGCAGTACCTGTGGAACCATGGAGTCCATGCTAGAGCAGGTTTGCTGACAGGACTTGTGAACCTGTGGGGGACCCACACTGAAGCAGTTCATGGAGAACTGCAGCCCATGGGAAGGACTCACTTTGAAAAAATTCATGGAGGACTGTCTCCCATAAGGACCCCATGCTGTAGCAGGGCAAGAGTTTGAGGAGTCCTCTCTTGAGGAGGAAGGAGTGACAGAAACAATGTGTCATGAACTGACTACAGTCCCCATTCTGCATCCACCTGTGCTGCTTGGGGAGAGCATGTATAGAAAATCAGGAGTGAAATTAAGCCCAGGAATAAGGGATGGGGAAGTCACAGAATCATCTAGGTTGGAAAAGACCTTGAAGATCATCTAGTCCAGCCATTAACCTAACACTGACAGTTCCCAACTACACCATATCCCTCAGCGCTATGTCAGCCCAACTCTTAAACACCTCCAGGGATGGGGACTCCACCACCTCCCTGGGCAGCCCATTCCAACACCTAACGACCCATTCTGGAAAGAAATACTTCCTAATAGCCAGTCTAAACCTTCCCTGGCACAACTTGAGGCCATTCCCTCTTGTCCTATTGCTTGTTACTTGGTTAAAGAGACTCATCCCCAGCTCTCTGCACCCTCCTTTCAGGTAGCTGTAGAGGGTGATGAGGTCTCCCCTCAGCCTCCTCTTCTCCAGACTAAACACCCCCAGTTCCCTCAGCCGCTCCTCGTACGACCTGTGCTCCAGACCCTGCACCAGCTTCATTGCCCTCCTTTGGACACGCTCGAGTAATTCAGTGTGTTAGTTTTTATTTCTCATTACCCTGATTTGATTAATAAAAAAATTAAATTAATTTCCCAAAGTCATGTCTGTTTTGTTCGTGACAGTACTTGCTGAGTGATCTCTCCCTGTTCTTATCTTGACCCATGACCCTTTTGTTACATTTTTTCTCCGATGTTCAGCTGAGGACAAAAGTGGTGGAGTGGCTTTGGTGTGCACCTAGTGTCCAGGTCCAGGGTCAATCCACCACAAGCGATGTCTAGGAGTGACGAGATCTAGCGAGGCTGTTACTGAAAAACATCCTTGTCTTATAATCAATCTTCAGAAAGATAATGCAAATTAGGAAAATTAATGCAAATCAGGAAAAATAAATTTTTAAAAAGCACTATTTCATACTTTTAAAGCTTTTCTGGAAGTTAAAAGCTTTTGGGATGCGAGTTGCTTTAACTTAAAGAAAATGTTTAGAAGGAAGCTTATTAATGAATTCAGAGGAAATAAGGTTTCTGGCACAAAGGACTTATGTGCAGGTTTAAGCCCTGCCGGGACTGGAGAGCACGTTGCTGTTGCCCTTCCCCCACCCTCAGCCGGTCGGGCTGGAAGTTAAGCACAGACCCTGGGCTGAAATAAGAAGAAATTTAATACAACAGAGTGATAAAACAATCTGAATACCAGCAGTGGCAATGATAACAACAATGAACAGCAGTAACAGTGAACAAGAGAAAAGATATACAGAGAAATATGTCAGAATGGTCGGGGAACAAGCCCGCCACGTGTGTCGCAACCCCCAAAACCAAAAGCGAAAGTAAAAAGGCTCCGCCCCTGGACCTGACGTCAGCATGGTATGAATAACCCGGCTGGAGATCCCTTCCCCCTCTCTCTCTGCTGGGGAAAACTTGACCCTATCCTAGTTGAACCAGGACAACTTAATATAGTAAAAACACAAGGTACTGTTGCCTAAGTTAATAAAATCGGACTAGAAATAAGCTAAAAATTCATGACAATGAGGTTTGTAGCTACTGGAGCAACTTCCTTGGAAAAGTATCAGTAACCCACACTATGAAGTTTCTAAATTTAAATTGGACATCTTTTCAAATAGAGACACATTAAGTCTGAGGAAATCACTATGAAGTTCTACAGTGGTAAGCAGGAGGGCAAAGTAATTTGCCCTAAGGCTCTCTGTTAGCCATTAAAAGAACTGATACACCTTTCATAACAGATAGGTGAAAAATATATCTTTATGATGTTTCTATCCTGTGCAATTTTGTATTTGACAAAGAAGAGAGATTAAAAAAATACAGTTAAGCATGCCAGAAACAATGGAAAATTAAAATGTCAAACTTTTTTTTATAAACAGGCACAGCTCAGTACAAATTGTGCAGAGTGTTAATGATTTTCTTCTACTTGTAAGGTGACTTGAATTGAAGGGTTTAGATGCCCTTTATGCATCTCTACCTTTTAGAATTATGGTTTGGGAAAAAAACCCATCTTTTCCAACAGACCGGCGTACTCCAGATAAACCATAGTGACAAATCCTTTGGCAGCCATTCAGCCTCAGAATCAGTCTGTGGATGCTGTCATAAATAAATGGTCTTCAATTCCCACTGCTGATGTGGCTTAGTATACATTGAACCCTGCCCTGTTTTTTGGAAAACCATCTTAACCCATCTTTGCAGCTCATTCTTGTGTCATCCCTACAATAAATCAGCTTCAGACATCTTTGCAGTGAAGCAGCTAACCAGATGGGTGACCCAAGCTGTCTGAAAAAATGTTTATCCCCAAAATTAGTTTGTCTATCAATGAGACACTTTTTTTTTTTTGTTTGTTTGGTGACACCTAATGCTTACATATCTTTGATTCTCGACACTTAGATTAAATAAAAATAGACATCTAAGCCTCTGTGCTTCTGTTTGATTTTACCATTAAATGAAGGAAAAGAATGAACCTTGTCACATAGATGTGGGTTTTTGTCTTGGCTTGATTAGTATCTAAAAAGCATGTAAAGATGCAGGAGAAATTTTTTCATATATACATACCACGATATATTTCACATAGGTGGTTGGGCTTCACCAGTGTAACTGAGAAGAAAATATAACCAAAATGGGAATTTGAGTTGTGTTTTTATGTTGATTTCAGTAATCCTAGTAAAATATATTTTCATAAGCTAGTACGCTACTTTTAAAAAATTTATAACATATTTCTTCAAGTTGTCATAATGCCAGTAATGAACACATAAGGAAAGGCTTCTCATGGATGTTTATTTCCAAAGCATAATCCCTGCAGATATGCATGAAACACAGATGGATTTTTAGCAACAGAGATAGCACTGTTCATATTTGCATTAATAAGATAGTAGTCAAACTTTTTTCTGCTAGGGACTTGGGGGATTTTTTCTTTTTGCCTTACCAAGCATAAGGAGGAAGTTCTGTTTGAGAGAGACAAAAAAATATCTGCAATATTTGTTGTTTCTTTATGATACAGAACACAACATCTTAAGACATTTTTAAATACGTCAGTAATTCTCACATTGTCTACTGAGAAACTCTGACGATTGAAATACTAGTGAAAAATGGGCCTACAAGAAGATGAGAGTATCAAACAACAGAACAATAAATACAGTGAAATTTTGAGAAACATAAAAGATCACTAATTACTGAACAGACTGGGCAGGAGACTCATCTGATAAAGATTCAGTGCTGCCATGGTTTTTCGGCAAAAATGGTCATGGTTCACAAAAAGAAATTGTGAGACCCCCTCAACAGCTTATGCAGAATGTTTTGTGCTTTTACCTTCATTGAGATAGCAAATCATTGATTGGAGCACTTGGAGAAGTTCATGAAGAACTACAGCCCATGGGAAGAACACTGGAGGCAGAGAAGACCACCCTGGCTGAACAGGGAGATTTGGCTTCAACTCAGGGAGAAAAAGAGAGTTTATGGCCTTTGGAAGAAGGAACAAGCCACTCACAATGATTACAAAGAACTGTGAGGCTATGCAGGGTGGAAATCAGGTCTAAAGCACAGCTAGAAATTAATCTGGCTTCAACAATCAAGGATAACAAGAAATGTTTCTATGCCAGCAGCAAAAGAAAGGGCAGGGAGAGTCTCCATCCTCTGCTAAACACAGGAGGAAATTTGGTAAAAGGTGATGAGGAAAAGGCTGATGTGCTTAATGCCCTCTTTGTCTCAGTCTTTAATAAGAAGACTAGTTGTACTGAGGGAATCCAGCCTCCTCAGCCAGAATACAGAGACTGGGAGAATGACCCACCTGCAATCCAGGAGGAGACAGTCAGTGACCTGCTGCAACACACAGACACCCACAAGTCTATGGGACCAGAGGGGATACACCTGAGGGTGCAGAAGGGTGCTCGCCAGGCCACTTTCTATCATTTCCCAGCAGTCCTGGCTGACTGGGGAGGTCCCGACTGATTAGAAATTGGCCAATGTGACGCCCATCTATAAGAAGGTTTGGAAGGATGATCCGGGAAATTACAGGCCTGTCAGATTGACTTTGGTGCCCAGGAAGCTGATGGAGCAGCTCATCCTAAACACAATCATGCAACACATGAGGGACAACCAGATGCTCAGGCCCAGTCAGCATGGGTCTATGAAAGGCAGGTCCTGCCTGACAAACCTCATCTCCTTCTACGACAGGGTGACCTGCTTATTGGATGAGGGAAAGGCTGTGGATGTTGTTTCCCTTGACTTTAGCAAGGCCTTTGACACCATTTCCCACATCATTCTCCTGGTGAAACTGGCTGATCGAGGCTTGGATGGGCACACACTTTGGTGGGTAAAAAACTGTCTGTATGGGCGGGCCCAAAGAGTTGTGGTGAACAGAGTTAAATCCAGTTGGCAGCCAGGCACGAGTGGTGTCCCCCAGGGCTCGGTGTTGGGGCCACTCCTGTTTAACATCTTTATTGATGATCTTGATGAGGGGATCGAGTGCACCCTCAGTCAGTTTGCAGATGACCCCAAGTTGGGTGGGAGTGTTGATCTGCTCGAGGGTGGGGAGGCTCTGCAGAGAGACCTGGACAGGCTGGAGCCATGGGCTGAGGCCAACTGCAGGAGTTTCCATAAGGCCAAATGCCGGGGGCTGCCCTTGGGCCACAACAACCCCCAGCAGCGCTACAGGCTTGGGGAGGAGTGGCTGGAGAGCTGCCAGTCAGAGAGGGACCTGGGGTTGTTGATTGACAGCCGGCTGAACAGGAGCCAGCAGTGTGCCCAGGTGGCCAAGAAGGCCAATGGCATCCTGGCTTGTGTCAACAATAGCGTGGCCAGCAGGGACAGGGAAGGGATCTGACCCCTGTACTCAGCACTGGTGAGGCCGCCCCTCGATGGCTGTGTTCAGTTTTGGGCCCCTCACTACAAAAACGACATTGAATGACTCGAGCGTGTCCAGAGAAGGGCAACGAAGCTGGTGCAGGGTCTGGAGCACAGGTCGTACGAGGAGCGGCTGAGGGAACTGGGGGTGTTTAGTCTGGAGAAGAGGAGGCTGAGGGGAGACCTCATCGCCTTCTACAGCTACCTGAAAGGAGGGTGCAGAGAGCTGGGGATGAGTCTCTTGAACCAAGTAACAAGTGATAGAAGAAGAGGGAATGGCCACAAGTTGTGCCAGGGAAGGTTTAGACTGGATATTAGGAAACATTTCTTTCCAGAAGGGGTTATTAGGCATTTGAATGGGCTGCCCAGGGATGTGGTGGAATCCCCATCCCTGGAGGTGTTTAAGAGTTGGGTCGACATAGCACTTTAGGCTATGGTGTAGTTGCGAACTGTCAGTTAATGGTTGGATTAGATGATCTTCAAGGTCTTTTCCAACCTAGCTGATTCTGTGATTCTGTGGCCCACATCAGAGAAGTTTATGGACTACTGTCTCCCATGGGAGGGAGCTCACACTGGAACAAGAGAAGAGTGTGGGTATGAAGGAGTAGTGGAGCCATTGTGTGATAAACTGACTGTAACCCCTATTTCCCCTGTGCTGGGGAGGAATTTGAGAAATCAGAACTAAAGTTGAGCCTGGGAAGAAGGCAGGAGTGGGGGTAAGATCTTTATCGACTTTCATTATTTCTCATTATCCTACTCTGACCTTTGATTGGTAAAAAATTAATTTCCCGAAGTTGAGTTTGTTTTCCCTGTGCTGGTAACTGGCGAGTGATCTCCCTGTCCTTATATCTACCCAGGAGCCTTTTGTCACATTTTCTCCATCTGTCCTTTTGAGGGGCAGCTTGTTGGGCACCTGGCAGACAGCCAGAATCAACCCACCACACCCCAGTGGAACTTATGCATAGCTTTCACTATTCTTGTACTACATAACATTACATTTTCAAAACCTCCTAATCTAAGGTAAGGAAGAGTTTCTGAGTCTGTTCAGGAAATAAAAGTTGAATGTGTGCTAAGAAAAAACTGATACAAAGTAGAAACATGAATGAAATTTCATATGCACTCATAATGCTCAAAATGTAAACTATGTAGTATTCTGGCAGTCTAGATTCCACAGTTAATTTTTTTGTTAGACTACTTAACTTGTAAACTCTATATACTTCCATCAGGAATGAGGGAGAAATTATTAAAAGCAAACCGTGATACTGACAGCTATTTTCTGATTATTAGAGAAACAGTTTATACTGGATCTGTTTTCAAAATATATTACATGAACAAAGTCAGAGAAGCATTTTCTTCACATTTTAATTTCACAGTTATGATTTTCAATTTATTTTATTTTATATTAAAGAGCTAAGCTGAAGGAACACAGAGCACAGGAAATAGTTTTCCAGAAAACTTCCACAATAAGTGTGTCTTGATGATGAAATTATAGACTGACTAATCTCTTATTTGTGGTTAAATAACAAAAGATTTGCAAAACTAGAGCTGCCTCTTCCCTTTCTGTATAACAGATCTGAGGTCAAATTTGCTAACCTAAAAGCAAGCAGCAGTGAGACACAAAGGGATGATGAGGAACAATGAAGGGAGGGAGTGATGAGAAGCACATTTTCCCTGCCCTATTTCCCAAGGGGGAACTGAAAAGGAGAAAAACACAACTATTGGGTGAACAGAGCAGTTCATGTGCCACAGACACATGTGAAGTAGTCGTTCACTTTACTGCTTAGTTTCTTAGTTTGGATACAATTTATTGAGGTAACTTGTTTATCACTTGCCATCTGTTTCTTGTGATGTACAGCAATGAAAAGTTTGTTTGCCCTCATTTATTTAGAAAACTTTTTGGTCATTTCTCATTTTTTTATTCATGCCTTTCTGAACCCAAGAGCTTAAATTGACTTGAGTTATCAAAACTAAGAACATTTGCGTACTCACTTTTAATCATTTTTGCTTACTGACAGAGAGTTGTAGCCACTCAAAATGTACAGTTTCCTTTTCCCCAGCTATTATGGCATGCTCATGTTTATATGCAAGAAAATATTTAAATATAGCTAAGAGAATATTAGAAAAAATAGGAAAAAATGCTTCTTTGGTCACGATTTCAAAATATGAGACTTCTTTCCTGGCACATAATTTTAGAATTCTGCTTTAATAATTTATTTGTTAAAGTCAAAGCTCCAACTTGAATGGAAGAGCTTGTTACTGTTTCAAACATGAAAAATTAGAAAGCATTTATATACATTTCTGTGTGTGCATACCTGTACATAACAGTATTGTAGGAAATAACTGCAAACTTATTCCAGTATTTCTTGTCCTTGCTAAGACATAACATTTTATAGAGTGGTTTTGGAGCAGAGTCTCTTTAATACCTGTTGAAGGTTATTAAGCGTCAGTTGTCTGGACCTGGAGCATTGTTGAGGATTACATTTGTTGAGGAGCTGCTGACTGCAACAAGTGCTGCACAGAACAACAGAAAGTTGTCTCCCAGTCCTCCCTCCAAGATCCAAACCTTAATTTACAGCACAGAAACAGTGTGGAAAAAGACATTACACTGGCCAGCTGACCATTGTTAAGGTCATGCCATGACGTTGCAGGGCTGAAAAAGGGAGAGCTTTGGAGAGGATAGCAAAACTAAGAGGAAATTAAAGGAGGGACCCGCCTGAAGTGGACAGCTGAGGGTGAAGTAGAGGTGAAGAAAAAAGTGTGAAAGAAGGATGCAAGAACACAAGCCCACCTAGAAAATATTCTGACTACATAACCACTGTCTTGACATCCCAACTTAGATTAGTTTTACAGATAATGTCTAAGTGGCTTGTTCACAACATTTCTTTGTGAAAGCCACATGGCACGAGATCACAAAGTATATAACATTTCTTGTTTTTCTACTGAATATGCAAGGAGTCAACAGGGAACATTTGCTTTGTTTCCACATCTTCATATGTTTTACTTTTTCTTTTTTTATTAAATTCATATAATGCCCGGAAGTCCTTGTGACTGCACAGGAAGTTTTTCTTTTGAATTCTTCTGACAAACATAACCACAGGAAACCTAAGAGCATTCCTGGGATTTCAAATAGAAGAAGTGCAGCATGAAATAGGTAAAATTTCATGAACGCCATAGAAGTGGTCCTGGGAGTAAATGCAAGTTATAGAAGTACAGATGCATCTTATAGAAGATGACAGCTGAGAGGGAATTGCATTGAAATATCATTTTAAATAGCTTAGATAGAAATTAACCCTCTGAACAGACAAGACTAAAATCATCCCTAGAGCCAGTGGCTAGAATAGTTACATCAAGGGTGAATGGGGCCCACTGTACCAATGGTAGGATATGGAGCTTGAAAAAGGCAGGAAAAAAGATTAATTTGAAACAGATGTCAGAAAGAATTTTGAGAGTCATATATTTATGAAGTAGCTACTGGGCAAACCAATTGATGAAAAACACAAGGGGACAAGAAGTTGAGGTGGAGAATGAGACACAGAGGGGAGAGAGAGATTGACATCTCTTAATAGCTGCTTCAGATAAAAAAGATCTCTGTTTCTTACTCAATGCCACAGTGAGGTCTAAATTGGTAATATTGAAGCCCATTTAATACTTTCTCTTGAAATCTTACTCTGTGTATCAGTCAAATTATAGAATCATAGAATCAAATAGTTTGGGTTGGAAGGGACCTTTAAAGGTCATCTAGTCCAACTCCCCTTGTAATGAACAGGGACACCTTCAACTAGATCACATTGCTCAGAGCTCAGTCCAACCTGAACTTGAATGGCTTCAGGGATGGGGTATTTACAGCCTCCCTGGGGAATGTGTTCCAGCATTTCACCACCCTCATTGTAAAACATACTTCCTTATATCTAGCCTGAATCTATTCTCTCTTAGTTTAAAACCACCACCCATTGTCTCATTGCAACAGGCCCTACTAAAACTGTGTCCCCATCTTTCTTATAAGCCCCCTTTAAGTATTGAAAGGCCACAGTGAATCTTCCCCGGGCTGAACAATCCCAGCTCTCTCAAGCTTTCCTCACAAGAGAGGTTTTCCATCCCTTTGATCATCTTTGTGGCCATCCTCTGGACCTGCTCCAACATGTCTGTGTCTTTCCTGTACTGAGGACACCAGATCTGGACACAGTACTCTGGGTGGGGTCTCACCAGAGTGGAGTAGAGGTGGAGAATCAGCTCCCTCCACCTGCTGGCCACACTGCTCTTGACATAGCCCAGGATACAGTTGGCTTTCTGTCTGCAGGGGCATATTACTTGCTGACATCCAGGTTTTCATCCACCAGTATCCCCAAGTTCTTCTCTTCAAGGCTTGCACTTGGCCTTGTCGAACTTTGTGAAGTTCACGTGGGCCTACTTCACAGAAATTACTTACAACATTCAGCATGTTCCAGGTTATTAAGGTTATGGAAGTCATTTCATGATTGAAAAGAAAGGCTAAAATTTTGTCTCCTTCAGCTGTGTGTCCTCACAGTACAGCACAAGTTCCATCAAGATTCATGCAAACATTTTAGCATCGACAGTGAAGGAAACAAATAGTTTGTCTACTTCCTATCATAGAAGATTTTTTTTTGGAGAGCAGAAGAATAAATTTTATTTAAAGAGTAGAAGAAGATGAGCATGTCATAAGAGCCTTTAACATTTTTTTCAATAAATCAAGAACTGTTTTAAATAAAAATGATAGTTCTGAAAACGCTTCCTCTTACTGAGTATCCATCAATAGCAAATAATGCTGAAATCATATCAAAGTATGAATTTTTTTTTTTTTAAAGTATTTTTTATAAGAGAACAGGAGGTTCACAATATGGAGAAACACTTGACCTCTTGGTTGATTGTAGGTATATGTACTGTGGTGAGTCTCAAAGGAACAAGTAAATATGGAATCCCCATCATACTACATTCAAAATCCCTTTTCAGTAGACAGTGGCCATGCAGCCTTAGTTTCAGATTCCTTTTTAAATTAATTATTTTATTTTATAACTACTGACTTAATGGTTTCCAAATATCATAGAAGCATATAATGGTTTGGGTTGGAAGGGACCTTAAAGATCATCTAGTTCCAAACCCCCTGCCATGGGCAGGGACACCTTCCACTAGGTCAGGTTGCTGGAAGAGTCATCCAACCTGGCCTTGAACAGTTCTAGAATCTGAGAATTTTGAACAGTTATGTGTTCGAGCACCAGAAAGCAGAGGTATTTATAGATATCCTCTTGCACTGAGAACAGGTAAGCCTTACAGACAGATGTCTAGAGTGCCATGTGTATCCATCCCCAGAAACATTCATATTTCTTTGGGACAAGACCCAGAACAACCTGGTCTAACTAAAGTTTGTTCTGCTTTGTATTGGACTCCACCGATTCCTTCCAGCTACAGATTTTCACTGATTTTGCTATCTCAGTGAGCTGGTTGGAGGTAACTAAAGTGATCTGAAGAAACTGACTTGGAAAGTTGCTGCCTGTTGATTCATCAACATGTGGATTTTCACTAATGGACAGATACTAACAATAATGCCTATTTGAAAATGTTAATATATTTTTTTCTAAACGATGTATTAAGCCTGGTGTTGCTCAAGAGATTAATATACCATGAAAGGTAGGTATTTATGCCTCTGTATTTCATGGGCTGTTTCATATTTAGCAGTCTGGAGAAAGCTATATATTAGAGTTCTCCCATGTATGCCTTGGTTCTGGACGGTTTGGTCTTAATTTTCTTGAATTAGCTGAAAAGTGGTAAGAAGGTGATGTGTATGTTTCCTTGATTCTGAATTTCCCCTCATAAATTTGCAGACTGTGTTTCAGTCTTCCTGTGTTAAAACTGAGTATTGTCTGAAGTAATTTTTAGCACCATTCTTTTTCCTGCTCTAAGGATATGAGTCTGTCCCTTCAGGCTGTTCACTGAATGGGTTCCACAGTTGATTCAGTCTTACCACCACCACATACATTCTTAATTTTGTTGCTTTGGAAGTTGAAATGAAAACTCCATGTTGCAATATCATTTGTATCATATATCACTGTTCTTCATAGTTGGAGCAGGGAGTATAACCATATCTATCATTAGATTTAGTTAATGATACTACTATCAGTGATACTACAATTTAACATTCACTTTCTTCCTTGAGTTAATACATAATAATGTCTTTGAGCATAATCGTGCCTTTCTTTCCATTCCTTAACACACAAACATGTCTTCTGTTGCTCCAGTATTTGTTGATATTGTCAGTGCACTGTCTGTAGATGCTCTGGCACATTCAGTTAAATTAGTAGTGTGCTGAGTTAGTGACTGAATGTTGTTTTGGAGAGGTGGGTACTACATAGGAAGGAACTTGATTAAAAAAAAAAAAAAAAAAAAAAAAAAAAAAAAAAAAAAAAAACAAGCTTTTTTCCTGGAGTATATTTTGCCAATGAAAAATATTTCCTTTCTGACTTTACAACATAAAAGTTGCATAGTATAATTTTGTCATATCAGTATACAAGGTTTGAGCAAAATACCATGTATCTGTTTAAAACAAACAACAACTTTGCCTCTGCCTATGTTGGAAACTTGAAGAACACGTAAATTTACTTTAAGTTTAGATTAACTTTATCACTTAGTTGCCTCTCAGTCCATTTGTTTCAATAATAATTCAACATTTTTCAAAAGTGTTGGACACTTAGAATTACTTTGCAAATATTACCACTGTGTTCCAGTAGCACCAGGAGAAATTGTCTTTCAACATATCAAAGCCAATAAAGCAACCCAGTGATGCAGCGTGGTTTTTTTACAGATAAAAATTATTATAATTTCTGAAGTGACAGCAGATCTTATAGGATAATTTTTCATTAAATTATTAGTTTACTTTGAACTCTCATTTGCCTTGCAGAGAGACAAAACCACAAGTGCATAAAATAATCCCAAAACCAGCTCATAAAATGTTCAGGCTAGATGAAAGTTTGTGAATTGTGGTGATTAAATGACTGTAGACAGTGGCTCAGGCTCTTTACATGTACAGATGAATGAAAATATTCACAAATTATGTGAAATCTGAGCACTTGATTGCTTCCCAACTCTCTTACTGCAGTAACTTGATTGACATTAAATATAGTTTCTGACTGCTTCCCTAATCTGCAGTCTTTTTTTCAGTTACCTGGAAAACTTATCCATAGAACCACCTGAGGAAAAGATTATCTGGAATTTTGTAGTGCTCCCAGCCGTAGGAGTATGTTTCTTCTCTGTCTGTCTGTCTGTCTGTCTATATCTATCATATCCATCTAATTATTTTAGTGGTCAGTAAATCCTGGAAGAATGTCTAACTGGGAAATATTTCCTGCTGTCTTATATTGTAATGTACGAAAAAGTCAGGTATTTACAAAAAATGCTAATCTTCCTTGTGTCTTGCAAATGTTCAAGAGATTACCAGTCAAGAATGAGGAGACAATTATATGGATGATTTAGGCTTAGTTACATAATGAGAGTGCTGTCTTGTCCTGTTTAGTTTCATGGGGTAAATTGCAGTGACTGTGTTAGGACATCTTATGTGTCTGTGTGACAGCTGGTGTAACTGTTTTATCTGTCCTTTTTTTCATTTCTTTTTTGGGCACTGTGTAGGTACTGCAGGTACAGCAGGTAATGGGGGTAAGCTATGCCTCCTGGAAGAAGAACAAAGGGTCCCGCAGAGCAAGATATTTGCTCATGTGGGATAGAAATTTTGGAATGGGCAGAGAACATTTAGCACTGTTGTGCTGGAAGACTTCAAGGAATACACATTTATAAAAACAAACAAAAATAAGTGTTTGTTTTATTTTTTTTAAGATTATTGACTTATAGGAAGCCACCAAAAAATGTTGAATGTACAGCAAGCCAGAAGGGACATCCTAGACAAGGGGAGATTTTCATTTTGATCTAGTCTCACACAACAGATCCAAACTGCCTTTTGTGGATGTTACCTTATTCCAGAGGCCCTACTGAAACCTAACATTAAAAATTAAAAGACCTTTTGGTGTTCAAAGCATATTCAGTTTAAGGAATTCTCCCAAAGCATATTCAGTTTAAGGAATTCTCCCATCACCTGTAGTGAGTCATTAACTGCAGTTATGCTTAATGATTCATGCATTATTTTTCTGCAAAAGTTGCATAGTTTCAGCAAAAGCAATGGGGGAATAATCCCATACAAGCAATTTGTAACTGAGTATCATGGTTCTCTTTAAAATCCAGCCACAGGAGGGAAATAAATATTGGTTTTCTTACTACTAGAAGGATATTTTAACATTTAAATCTGGTTTCATCTCTTCCTTCTCTTATCTGCCATCCCTCTCTCTTCTGTGTGCCTTCTCTGGGTGCATTTTGAGTGGATCTGATCTGATTGGGTTTTACTAGAAAAATGTATGTTCACAGGAAAATCAGGTACAAGAATGCTTGTCAACCGGGAATGTCAGCTGAGCAAAGTGGCTCAGCCCTGCAAAGTTATTTTGCATATCTACAAACACCACAATATATAAGATTGCAGGATGCAGCTTTCATTAGTTAAAGGCATCTCCAGGATTCATTAGTCACTAAACACGCATTTCAGGATAGTAATTTTGAATTCTATAAGTGTGTTGTTTTCTGGACATCTCTGTCATGAAGTTAAACTTGTGGTATGTTAGATAGGGCTTAATGACCTTCAAATGACTCTTCTAAGATAAACTAGTGGTTTACTAACTAAAATCCTAATAATCTGTGGTGGATTAGGCCCTGCCGGGACTGGAGACCACATTGCCATTGTCCCTCCTGCACTCTTGGACCTAGTAGGGCACAAACCCCGGGGTTGAAATAAGACAAGATTTAATACAACAGTGTAATAAATAACAATCTGAAGAGCAACAATAGCAATAATAACAACAATAAACAGTAATAACTGTAAACAAGACAAAAGATATACAGAGAAATACCACAGTGAACACAGGCAGCCCACCACGCGTGCTTCCTGCAACCAAAGCCACAAAGGAAACTCTTCCCGTGCTACTGTGCCAGACCTGACGTCAGCATGGTATGAATAACCCGGCTGGAGATCCCCCTCCCTGCTGGGGAAACTTAACCCTATTCTAGCTGAACCAGGATATAATATTTGGAAAAATTCAGATGTGTCTAAGAAAAAACCTCAAATATTCCCTTATTCTTTTTGCCATTCTTAACTTTGACAGAGCAATGTTCCTCACTACTCAGTTTCACTGGAAGTGATTTATTTTTCCTGAATATTTGGCATAGTCTAGTTGAAATTACTTTGCATGGAACACACATTGTAGAGATTATACTTTCAGCTGGTGCTTTATACCTGCCTGTAAAAGCAAAACTGAAGTCATGATGAGACATTTTATTTTCTTATACTGTCTTGTGTCTTGAGAATTTTAGTTTTGAGTGTGTAATCAATTTACTTTCTTAGAAGTATTCAGTAATAAGAATTCTTGTTCTGTACGTTAACTTTAGATTCCATGAAAACTGTTTTGTTTGGCTTGCACTTTTATTTTGTATGTAGAATCAGTATAAATTCTGTCCTAAATACTTATGATGCAAAGCAAAATAAAATTTGTCCCAAGCAGACTTTTTCTTCGTCTTTTGATATCGTTTCTCAACAATTACAAATTCCCAGCACCTCATCATAATGCAGCCTTGCTGTTCTCATTTTTCTTGTCGCCTCATTTTGTCTCTTTCGTGTCCTGGCTCCTGGGAACAGAAGGCTGGGTTTTGCGAAGAGATGAGAATCACTACGTTTAACTGATGTCAGAGATAATCGATGGCTTCATTCTCTTTACAAATCCCATCTGCTCTCAGAGGGTCCTCCAGAAAAGGTGTCTGCTCAGTGCTGCTTATGTATGTGGCATTTCCGTAGCTAGATTGTATAAATGGTTGCCTCTGGGGACAGTTCTGCAGTTCATCTCTGCAGGTAAATGCTCTTAAAAACTAGAATGTACCCAAGATTTCTCTCCACAAGCTGCGTTAGCAAGTCAACAGAGAATTTTGCCTTGAAATACTTTGTATTAGAAATCAGTGTGAAAATACTGTGCAACAATTAACGGCTGCTGCATTCACCACTGTTGGGACCAATAGCCTCTCAGGATGCACAGGTGGATCCTGAACAAGAAGCTGGTCTTGCCATTTCCTTCAGAATAAGTTATAGGATGGATTTTTTGCCTTTCTGAGATTGTGAGGGATTGGTGGAAAAACACTGAGTGACTCTTATCATGTAAATGATTTAGTGGTTTTCTCATTGCAGGATAACCAGTAGGGATGGGAATAGCATACAGGCTTTCCTTCCCTTGCAAAGCAGCCAGAGCTGGTAGAAAACAGTGTGTTTGGGGTGTTAATGAGGGTGAATTTAAGAGCAAGTCTGGTCACAGGAGTGAATTAATTCTATAGCAGCAATGAAGTTCAGATAGTCCATGTTTCTAAGTTCTTATGGATAAGGCTGTGAGAGGAAAAACTTCCATAATTTTAATTACTGAGAAAATAGTTTAAAATAAATTTTTTTTCAGCTGTAAGCTGTTTACATGTGACACATCACCTGTCCTCCATGTATCTCTTAATGCAGACAAAGAAATATGTGGTTCATAGCCCAGAACATCTTTAAAACAGAGGCATGGTGTCACATGTGTAATGTGACACCAGCTGTATAAAATGTAGGCATTTGGGGTAAATATAAACCCATTTCAGCCCTGTGGCCATGATCAGAATTGTATATATTTTTTTTATATATATATATATATATATATAAATACATGAAGTGCTAAGGCTTGGACAACTGGCCCAAGCCAGAGTTGACCTATAGATGAATCCCATATATTTTATAACTGATAACCATTGTGCTGGTAGGTATTGTACTAAGTTATAA
>NW_020799142.1:7550492-7643005 GCF_003259725.1 Athene cunicularia | reverse complement strand
TATATATATATATATATAATTTTTTTTCTGTTAAGAAAATGCCTGTTATGAAACTGTGAATGTCTGAAGATCAAATATAAGAAAATATACAATTTTTGTTGTTATACTGTTGGACACAAATTATAACATTTACAGAGGACTACAGGCATGTTAGTATGCTCATGTATTCTTTCTGATAGTAAAAATCTGTTATGATCTACAAATCCTTATCTTCAGGAATGTTGCTGACACCTGAACTAGTTGAAATTTATCTTTCACAAAAATCTCGACAGTAAAATAAAAAACGTAGTGTCTCAACAGAAATATAATTACTGGGAAGTTTCAAGGTGACTAGTGGCTCTTTTGATACTCAATGCAGGTAGAGGGCTTAAGCAAATATGATCATTTTACTATTTGTTTTCAGAAGTCTTCTGTGATCTTCATATTATCTTTAAAATGCATCAATATAATGGTTAATCTACTTTCAACAGGTTTTACTGAAAATAAGTAGTGCATAAAGAAAATATATCTCCTGAAAGTACTGGACAACTTCTATAATTAATCTAAGTAGGTTAGTTGAAGCCATGCAAAGTGAGTTTAAAACAATGAAATTTTAAGTAACCTAAGCATTTCTTAACTAAACTCTAGGTTAAATATCAGAGCATCTATTTCAATCCTTTGCAGTTATTTACATTTAAATATTCTATTAATAAATTATTAAATACATGAAGTGCTAAGGCTTGGACAACTGGCCCAAGCCAGAGTTGACCTATAGATGAATCCCATATATTTTATAACTGATAACCATTGTGCTGGTAGGTATTGTACTAAGTTATAATAAACCACCTATTCTGATGTAAAAAATGCTAAAGCATTGAAATACTGAAGCCCGAACAACAGACCCCAAGCTGAAGCTGCTAACTTAGTCTGTAATCATTAACAAAGTATGTAAACTTGCTAGTGAAAGATGCAGTTTAGACAAAATGTAATCAGGAGGGAGGAGAGAATGTATCCAACTTGCCTTGTTTAGCCTTGTTCAAGGCTGAGAACTCACACATTTGGCCTTGTTAGAAACTCCCTTGGTTTTCCGCCCCCAGCCCTGGCCAGGCTTTGGGTGGAATCCAACAGGAGAATGAAACCAGAAATTTTCCTCTCAAAACAAAGGTGCCAGCTCTTCTGGCTTGCTGATTTTGGGGTATATAAGGCTGGACCCGCTCACAGCGACTTTGGAAGCCTCACCTACAGGTGGACGCACTGTGTGGGATTTCCCACTGGCTGGGACAGGCTCCCCAAACCCTCGCTGTAACCGGGGCTGCCCAGTGACTGCGGGTCTGGGTGATGGTAACGGATGCAAGTGGTGATGGATCTTTCTTAATCTCAGTTCTTTCTCTCGTGTAGTAATGATTTGATGAATTACCGTTTTTTCCTGTTCGTTGCTTTTAGTGAACTATTCTGCTTTTTCTTACTGCATGTTTTCTATATTACACTGTTACATTGGTTATCCCCAGTAAAATATACCTACTCTTTTCGCTCTGGTGTCTGAGTTTAATTGGTATCCTTAGTCAGCAAAACAATACATTATTTAGCCAGTTTTGTCCCTCTATTTCATTTGGGCAGCGGGTACAAAATGTGATGGATTTATGAGTTTGAAATACACCTTAAAGTGGTTAATGATGTATAGTCATTAAAATCTCATTTTATTTTCTATGATCAACCTAGGATTCCTTGCTGTAACCTTCTTAAAATCAATGGATAATTCTCCTGTGCATTAGGATTTGAGTATCACTCTTTTATGTATTTTCTGCAATAATTAATGATGTGCCATCTGACACCAGGGCAGAATTACATTGTTACAGCTAATGAACTTTGTACTTTAGGAAGGAAACACTGTGTGTCCTAGAATTTAAAAAAAAAATAAAAAAAATCCCAAATCTTGGAAATAATGTTTTCAAATATTATTAAAAGTGTGAAATATCTATGAAATCCACAATTTACAGAAATGTTACTTGGACATAACAGTATGTCTTTTCATTATTTAAACTGCAGCAGGGCATGTGTTTTATAAAAGAAGAAAACAGAAAATTCCTTCCACTAATTTTCTTACACAAATCTATTATTGTTTTGTGACAGAACTGAACCATTAGAAACACTCTAAGTTCATTATATTGTAGTGATTGTGCTGCAAAAAACCTGTAGTGTTTTCAGTAACTGTAATAGATCTTACATGCTTAAATAAAAAGTGTCAACACTGACTGCAGAATTCTTCAGGACCTGTGGGAGAAAGCTAGAGGAGAGTCTAAATGGCATTTCCAGAGATCCTTGAGAGTCCATAAGAGAAGGGATATGTCAGGAAATGGAGAAGGTGAATCACTGGCTGTGTAACTGATGAACCTTTTAATTTTGTAAGTCATTAGTGAGTAGAACTGTACATGTATATCCTAGATAGAATGCATGCTCTTCTCTTTAAAGCTTCACTGGAACTGGAACAGTCAAAAGACATTCAACAGTGTAAGAGCAGAAGACTGAGCAGACATGTAGAAAACACAATTAGCATGTTTAAGAAATTGAAGAGAGGACAGTTAAGTGACTATTTGAGTGCTAGGAACCTGGACAACTAGCAAAACAAAAAGGAAAATTTCCATTTGTTGAAAGAAATTTGGTGTATTTTTATTATTGACTAAATTTACAGTTTGCATAACTGGAACAGTACATTCTGAGGTTATCACCTCCCTAACATGTGACGAGTTCACACATATGGGCTCTTCAGAAATTAATTGCCGATTTCAACCTGTATGTTTGAAGTGGCATATCTCAGCTCAGAATAACATTTATTAATCAAAATAAAAACCATTAGAATCAACACATTTTTGCCAACGTGAAACAAGTATATTTATTCCTGTTGCATAAAATTCTGGACTTCTGGAAGCGATGAAGTCATCGAAGGCAGTTTCTGCCTCCCCTTGGTTTCTGAAGCATCTCCCGCACAGGAAGCTCTCGAGATGCCTGAAGAAGTGATAGTTGTTGGACAAGAGGTCTGGTGAGTACAGTGGATGAGGCAGAGTTTCGTAGCCCAGCTCGTTCAACCATTGCAGAATCAAAAGTGCAACGTGGCCGCGCGTTATCGTGGAGAAGGATTGGACCCTTTCTGTTGACCAGTGCTGGGCGCAGCCGTTGAAGTTTCTGGTGCATTTCATTGATTTGCTTGACATACTTCTCCGCCGTGATCGTTTCACCCGGATTCAGGAAGCTGTGATGGATTAAACCAGCAGCAGACCACCAGACAGTCAGCATGACCTTCTTTTGGTGCAGATTCAGCTTTGGGAAGTGCTGCGGAGCTTCATCGTGGTCCAACCACTGAGCTGATTGTTGGCAGTTATCACAGAGCATCTGTCACAATACAGTCAATAAACGGGTCGTTCTGGTTGCGAAAAAGAAGCACGATGACACTTCAAAACGCCGATTTCTGTGATTCTCATTCAATTCGTGTGGCACCTCTTTGTCGAGCTTCTTTGACTTTCCAGTCTTCTTCAGATACTCAGAAACAGTTGATATGCTTACCTTGAGTTCTTTTGCAAGTCCTCGAACTGTTGTGCATGTATCTGCTTCCACCAGAGCCTTCAATTCATCATTGTCAATAGTGGAAGGACGTCCGCAACCTTCTTGATCTTCAAGGTCGAAATCGCCATGTTGAAATTTTTGGAACCAAAGTTGCACTGTCCGTTAACACTTCCCTGGCCATAGACCTCATTGATGTTTCGAGCAGTTTGCGCAGTAATGTGTCCGAGTTTGAACTCAGAGGTAGATCTGTCAAAATTGCGGTTTTGACATCTGAACTCCAAACCTCCAAAATTTGTCATAAACGCAGTTTATATTATAATTTAATTATACAGCATGAAAGTTCATAACATGAGCTCTTCAAAAATATATAACAGTGTGCCAGTCGAGAAGGTACTATTCCTGAAACTTATACAATGAAAATCACATTACAAAATGGAAATTAATTTCCAAACAGCCTATATTATGTGTGAACAATTACATAAATACCTGAGTTTAGAGTAAGTCATTCTAATGTTAGGATCATACATGACTTTGGAAGTATTAATGTTCAGAGACATGAAAAGAGAGGTAAAAAAAAAACCTTATAGACCCATCCGCGCATGAATGTTTTTTAACAGTGTTTGAATCACTCTTTCTTTAGGAAAAGATCAGAAATATTGGAGTGCCTCCTGTTCACTTGAAGTAGTCATGGAACAGTAGCAGAAAAGATCAAGGTTAGCAGGGTTTTAAGAGTATCAGTGTAGGTTTCCATGGAGAGAAAATTTCCATTTTTCACAAAGCAAAATAGGAAGCATCACATGGCCACAATTCACCTCTGTTAAATAATGCCTTGATGGAATTATTTCAGTGTGATGGTTTGAATTTGGCCAAATGCCAGGTATCCACCACGTCACTTTATCACTTACCCACCGCCCCCACCCCTTTTCCTCTTGTTTCTCAACAGGGCAAAGGGGTGAAAGAAAATAAGATAAACCAACCCTTGTGGGTAAAATAAAAAGCAGTTTTAATATACGCAAAACGAAGCAAAGGTCCGCATGCAGAAGCAAAACAAAACAGATTAATTCTCTACTTCCCATGAAGAGGCGCTTTAGGGCCTTCTCAGGCAGCAGGGCTCCAACATGTGTAGTGGTTCCTCGGAGAACCAAGGGTGACCCCACCCCCTTCCTCCTTTCTCCCAGCTTTATCCTGAGCAGACGTCATATGGTCTGGAATATCCCTCTGGTCAGTTCGGGTCAGCTGTCCTGGCTGTGTCCCCTCCCAAGATCTTGCCCACCCTGTCCCACTGGGGGAAAAAATGTCAGAAAGATCCTTGGTGCTGTGTAAGCACTGCCCAGCAGCAGCCACAACACCAGGGTGCTACCAACACCCTGCCAGCTCCCAGCATAAACCACAGCACCGTGAGGGCTGCTATAGGGGAAAACCAGTTCTGTCTCTGTTCATTCAGTAAACACCCAAAGAAACAGAATGACAAACCTCTACTCGTTGTTATATGCTGGGGATGTTTCAGGTGATCATTTTCCTGAGTAAAAGCATGTACTGTAGTTAAAATGCTCCACCCTGGCTTTGAGTTTGCCTGCCCTCACAGGAGCTGTGACTCCCCAGGCCAGCTGAGTACAGGATACTGTTGGGGTCGGAATGTTGTACCCCAACCGGCCATTGTGTGCGTACCCACCCAGCAGTGGTGGTTGTAGACACACTCTTGGGTGTCAGTATGAAACAGTGCTAGTCATCACTGTATCTACCATGGGGTTATGCTCACAACTTACATGTAGATTGGTTTCTTGCTGATGTAGATATGTCAAATGTGGTTGCGGCTGTACTGCCAGCCACGTTGCAAGGATTATGTAGGTGGGTAGGTGTCCACCTAGTGTGAGACATCACTATGAGTAATAGAATGGAACAAATAAAAGATAGTTGCAGTGGCCTTTCATGTAGTTGCTGTATTACAGACTTGTTTGAAAGGTGCAATTAAACCTGAAATACACCACATGGAGCATAATTGATTCAGCATTAAGAAAGATTAAATTATATGATTAATACATATTTCACTTCTCTATCTTCCATCAAAACCATCAATTTAGAATTAGTAACATATCACAGAAGAAATTAAATAAAAAGTCTATTGCATTTTAAGAGTATTAAATCAAGCAGTGATTATTTCAATTGATTTTTTTGTTTGGACATAATTTTTATAAGTACCTTGTATTTTTCTAAGTAGTGAAAAGTAGTAAATATTTGTATGAATAAGTGTGATTTCTGCATAAAAGGTAGATTTTAAGTTTACTAAAAATTTTTCACCTTCGGGGACTTCTAAACATAGTTTTCTTAATTGCTGACAAATTAAACAAGGAATTTAAATATGACATAAATATTAGTGTACTGGCTATTTCTTGTAGGATCCAACTTTAGGAATTACATTTTACTTATTACAAATAACATAAATAACCTCCTTAGATTTTCATTATAGTGCCATCACAGTTAGCAGGCCATTATTTTAGAATCTTATTAAACAACAGGGTTTTATCTATTTAATCTTGAAGTTTTCTGAGGGAGAACTTTGTGATATTGTCTTGATCAAGATCAAGAGCATATTGATCCTTCTCCAAAAGCTTTTATGTTAATTTTTTATGGGTTGATTGTTTGTTGTTTTTTTTTTTCCTGATTGCATATTTTTTAAAGGAAAAAAAGAAATCTGGGACACCATCATGCCACTTTTTGTACTGTTGCTATTTGACAGCTACAATAAAATAAAATTATTACTAATTGCTTCTACACATAGACTCATTAAAATTACTATCTGACCAGCAGAAGACTTGAATTTCAATTAAAACCTCTAAAGCAGAAACCACATTTCAGTTACTGATGATGCATTCTTATCAGTTACTAGAGCATTTCAGCTAACTCTTAATCAGTTGACACTTTTTGAACTTTCCTACTTATGGGAGCTATTCATGGAGTAAAGTAGGGAGGATGATACATGGAAAGAATTACTCACTTCTAATACCTGCTGTAGAAAATCCTTGCATACAAGGCAATTCCCTTTTTAAACTAGTTTATAGTTTGACTTTAGCCCACAGGCAAGATAGAATGTTCACTTCTTCAGTTGCTGTCTGTGGCTCTACTGCTGTATTTCTATTAACGTTAGAAACATGAGAAGTATAACTCACACCGTACTGGTCGTAAAGAATTCAGGTCATCAAAAAGAAAAAGTGGCAGTTTTCCACTATCATCACCATCTGCGATGGCCACTATATTGCATTATTTGAAGCAGTGCAAGCCAGCAGGGCCCAAAGTGTTCATTTGTCTCCATCCTGTTTAATTGTAACTCTGGAAGGAAAGCCAGTGTATTTTGACTCACACTGAAAGTTTAATGTGGACTGTGTAATTGCATGGCCAGACTGAAAAACTAAAATCTGTCATTCCTCTCAGCATTCAGATATTCTGTCTGACACAAATCCAATTGCTTTTCATTCATTCCTAAATAAACCATGGAACAGATGTGCTAGATTTATAGATTGCTGGAGAAGGGGATGGTGTTTGTAGACTACCTTTCTTTTGCCCTATGTTGCTGGAGTTAAGAGAAATTAGAACTTGAGTTGCTTTTTCAGCCTGAGGCATTCTGAACTCGCAGCTCCCCTTGTGTTTGAGACATGCTCTGTTTCTGTATGGAGCAGTATGGTCTCAGCTGCTCATGGCTGCATCTCTTGAGATTTTGCTAGAGGAAGGTGCCACGATAGAGGAGAAAGTGAGCGCTAGGATGGCTGCTGAATTTTAGAAAAGCAATAAGCACCACACTGAGAGGACAGAGTATCCCTTTTTCATCTACTGTATCCTATGCCTGAAGGATGGATTGAACTCCTCTTTTGTAACCTCCACAAACACATATGCTCTTCATTTTTTCTGACAGTTATGGATGCACTGCCAAGGGCACTGCCTATTTTGGGGCATCTAAAGCAGCCCCATTGCCCACAGTTCCCCATCGGGACTCCTCCAGGCTCTGAGCTGCTGCTGCTTCTGCAAGTGTGACCACCAGCCAGGCTGTGCTTTGTGCCAGCTTTCCTCCCTTCTCAACAGCCACAAATACCAAAAATGGCAAGCAAAATCTTCAGTGATTTCTGACCTTCTGTCCTTCCTTCTCAGGTCCCACATCAGAAGCTGACTTTTACCAAGCCAAGTCTTCTGACTCTTTTTAACTTCCACCCCTCTTACCTCCTCATCCCATTAAGGCAAGCCATATTCTCCAATGACTTGGTGACCTGATGCTCATTGAAGCAGCAAAGGCAGCTGATCACCTTTTCACCTACTCTCTTCTGGAATATGTTTAGACATTCCCTAAAATAGTCCAGAATTTGATTCTTGAAGAAAAGTAAGTTCACAGTTGTACTGAGACTTTTAATATAAGATTGCAGAAGGATGCAGCTAGCAATTTACCATTCAGCATAGAGTATGTGTTGGTGGGAGGAGTGGTAAGACTTCACTCAAAATGGAGGCTGGTGTTGTGGAAAAAGGCTTTTCAGAAGTCAGCTGTCAGCTTGTCATTTGTCCATCATATACTTTGAAGGTTTGACATAGTATGTGAAGATTTTGTTACATCAGCAATGTACATTCAGCTGATCGCTGACTTACAGTTGTGATTAGTGCAGTGATTTATATACCCACATGCTAAGAGCTTGTTGTTGTTATATTTCTTCCTGTGTTTTGATTTCTTGTTTTCTTATTGGAAAATCACTATGATATAGGTAAAATCATTTACAAAGGTGAATTTAGCATCTTTACTTCTAGTGATGCTTACACATTGATGCGCTTTTTTTTTTTTTTTTTTTTTTCCCTAGGGAATGTATTTTGAAAGTTAAGTACTTCTGTGTAAGCAGTAAGCATGTACTTTATAATTATTGATATGGATGATTCAGTTTACTATCCCAGTTTATAGTCCCAGTACACATTTGTGGCTATAAGTATTGGAAATAAAAGCTGTTTCAGTTTTCTTCTCTTACAAGTTTTTGTACTGCTTCATTAGAGGCTCTTTTAGTCATTAAGACTTAAGAGGCTCTTAGATGGAGAAGCGATATTAAGGAATAATACAACTTTCTATATTAACTGTAGATGAAAATTTCATCAGGCCAAAGTTCCAGCTTCTCATGTTGGGTTTGCAATGGAAATACAAAGGTAATTTATATTTCATTATTATTTTAATCAGTTAAGCATTTTCAGAATGTACTTTCAGCTCTCCATTGTGCTGTCCAAAGCACAATTCTTTGCACAAAATATCGAACAAACCCAAAACCCACTAAAACAAAACAAGGTGCATTGTGACTGGATCAGAGTTGATTTTCAGACATTTGCAAGGGAATTATCCAAACTATGGATTTAGCAAGCTTTCCTTCCTCTTTTGCTTCTGGGTGCCTTACTTTGTCACACAGTAGTCGTGCTGTCTTAACCAGGGTCTGCTCAATGATGTCTAAAATCATGTCTGGCTTCTGCAGAAATATTTCAAGAAAGTTAATTTAAAAAATAATTTATGTTTTGATTACTTAATTTACTTAAGTTTTATGTTATTGCTTTTTTTGTTTTCTTCTATCTGGCTTACTTCACCATCAGCATAACTGAGAACCCACTGTGTAAATTCCTTTATCTAGTTTTGTTGTAGAGACCACATTGCTGCTTTTCACCATTATCACGTTTGATACATCAATGACTTCAAGAGTTCACCTTCCCATGCAAGGCCATGGCAGCAAGCATAAGTTTGTGTTAGGCATTGGTATTATGTGTAAAGTGAGAATTTACTTCATTTCAGACACCAGAAACTGAAAACTAAGAGACTATAGGGTAGGATTTAAAGAACAATGGTGTGCAAAATCGAGTAAATTAAAAAAATCTGGAATTTGTGCATAAAACTAACTGTAACCATAGACTTTTGTTGTGGTTTAACTCTACCTGGCAACTAAGTACCACATAGCCACTGGCTTGCTCCTCCCTGGTGGGTGGTGGAGAGAATCAGAAGGGTGGAAGTGAGAAAACTTGTGAGTTGAGATAAAGTTCAATAGGTAAAGCAAAAGCTGCATACACAAGCAAAGCAAAATGGGGAATTTACTCAGCACTTCTCATCGGCGGCAGGCAGGTGCTCAGCCATCTCCAGGAAAGCAGGGCTCCATCTCATGTAAGGGAAGACAAATGCTATCATTCCAGACATTCCCCCCTTCCTTCTTCCCCCAGCTTTATATGCTGAGCATGTCATATGGTATGGGATATCCCTTCTGGTCAGTTGGGATCAGCTCTTCTGGCTGTGTCCCCTCCCAACTTATTGTGCACCCCTTTCTTGTGCCTACCCAGTGTGAGGTGTGGTGAGAAGCAGGAAAGACCTTGACTCTGTGTTAGCACTGCTCAGCAATGATGAAAACATCTCTGTATTATCAATGCTGTTTCCAGCACAAATCCAAAACTTAGCCCCACACTAGCTACTGTGAAGAAAATTAACTCTATCCCAGCCAAAACCAACACAACTTTATAAGATTTGGGAATCTTCATTCAAGATTGAATACATTATTCTAATTTTGACTAGTTCAGAAAGACCAAACTGTTTCTGGATACATTGATTACAGAAAACAAAGAAAAGTGTCTTTTCTGTTTATCAGGATAGATAGAAAATCCACCCTAATTGAAAAACAATTAATAATAATTTTGGCCTTCTGTGTAGAAGAGGAAATGCTTGAAGAGATGTTTCAAATATGCAGAGGACCATCTGTGACTTATCTGAAGACCTACAAACTCCCTTAGTTTGAACTGTGTCTTGGAAAACAATGCTGGAGAGGACCTTAGCCAACTCAGTGGGCACACGGCAGATTCAGCACTTCAAACATATGTCCAATCCACATAGCCCAGAGCATGTACTACCACTCTGGAATCAGGATTTTGCAGCAGGCTTTGTTATCTATCTGACTGGTTTAGATAAATAGATCCAGAGGTTTTATTCTTGTTTTCAACTTCAAAGCAACTCTTCGGTGAATAGCTCATAGAATTACTGGCTTTATAATTTGCTGTATTTTGTTGGCCAGACAAACACTGTATTTGAGACTAGTGCTTAATGTGCAAAGCACTGGATTGTACATTTTGCTAGTAACCTTTTCCTGAATAGCATTAGCAGGAGAGTTTAATGGGCTATATTTGAATTCTGTGCTGCTTTTGTTGGCTAGAGTATCTTTTTTGTTAAGCAAACCACTCCAAAGCCAGATAAGCATGGATACTTGCGCTGAAGCAGGGATGCCCAGCGATTTTGAGTCATCAAGCCAGTCTGTACTGGCAAAGGTCTTGAGGTTTGCAAATGTTGATGTTGGAAAAAAAAAACAAAAACGCCAACCAACTGAAAAAAACCCAGAGGGATTCTGTGTATATTGTGAGCCAAGCTTTGAAGCATATTTGTTGGACATAACAAAATTTCTGAGGCAGAGACACTTTATGGATTTTAATTTTTCCTGTAATAAGATGTGAAAGTAGGATAGATCACTGCCTGTGTAATCATCCCCTTTTCCTTCTGGAGCTCACTACATACAGTTGTGCACTTGAAACCAGTCTTTACTACATTTTTCATGTGTAGATTTTGATAGGGATGTCTGTGCTAATAAGTGTGAGAAATTAAGTTTGTTAAAGGCTAAGTGGAGGTGATATTCGCTGCTGAGCTTGTGTTTGACAGGCCCATCCAGTTTACAAGATACTACACAACATTAGAGCTGGATGGACAAAAACTGATCACTAAATTTGTTTTAAGTCTAGACTTGAAGAGAATTAACTCTCTTCTCTTAGGCATTCAGCTTAAAATGTCTAAACAAACTACAGAAGTAAAGTGACCCATGGCAGATCTGCAAAATGAGAAGCTGAAATGTTGATCTTTATTTTCATTGCTTTGTTCCAGAATATTGCCATACCGCAGAATTATGTGTTTGTTTCAAATATAGTGTTATGTCACACTAACATAACAGAAATCTGGAAGCTTATTTTTAGGATTACTCAAAATAAATTAAAAGGCATCATTCTGAATGCCCAAGAAAAAGATTAATGCTTATATTTTGATAAACTCATATTTCTGTCTTTTAAACATCAGTTGCATATGGTTTGTTTTTTGAGTGATTGATAAGTTGGAATAAACCAGCTAATAGAAGAGGATGCACAAGAGCATCTCTTTTATATACAGGTATTTGAAGAAGATGCTGAAACAGAAGCTGACATCACTTAAAATGAAATTTTGCATTGAGCTGTTGTATATCTACAGAAGTTTTACTTCCTTTATCTGTTTTTATAATCTAGAAAGCAAGTACATTCTAGTAGAGTATGTACCACTTCACAAATCAGAGGTCTTTCTTTACCAAGGTTTACATTAATTGCATTTGAACATTCCTATTAAATACATAGTGCTTTCCCAAAGGGGATTCTTTCATGCATCTTCAATGTAAATGTTGTGTCAGGCTGATCAGTTTCATGCATATTGTTAGTGAAAATACAAGGCATATGAAGATGCTACTGATGCTTAGCCATGTTGGGGTTTTTTCACCTTCCAATCTAAGAATATATTATTACAATTTTAGAGTATCTTTTGCTGTTTCTATTCAATTTCTGTCTGATACTATGATTTCCTTGAGAGCTCAAGAAAGTAGCTGGTTAAGTCTTGGCAAACAAATGCATAGAAGTGTCAGTATTTTTCTTTCACAATACACGAAGTCTCAAGCAGTAGATTCAACCTTTTCTGTTGTGCCTTGTGGTGGAAAAGGGCTGCAACTGGTGGTCAGGAAGTCTGAAGTGTGGAGAATTGCAGTAAACATCCCATCGCTGCATGGCCTCGGGCCCTCTCTTGCACCTGTAGGGTTCTGCCCAAGATTCAGCTGCCAGCTACTCAATAAATCCTAGCAGCTAAAAATTCCTAGCTACAAAGACAGAACCTAACAGTGTCCAGAAGCATCCCAGAAGACCCTTTTCTTTTGTAAAGATGAAATTTTGAGTATGTTGACTAATCATAATAATAATAAATCATTATGAGCATTTTTTTGTCACATTGGCATGTTTAGGGAACACAGAATAATGTAGTTTCTGTAATCTCCATATCTCTATTTGCAATGATTATTTTTTTTTTAGTGTGGCAAAATATTTGTGTCAAATAATAAAGGAAAAAGTAAATCCTGTAAAGCACTTGTTAACAAACAGCATGTTGTCAGCTAGAATCATAAATTGTTTCAACCTTCAACAGGCAAACATCAGAAGGCTGTGCTAAAGTATTTACAGATATTTTCTGATGTCTTTTAAGTCCTTTTGTCGTGAAAAGTAGGCCTAATCCTACAAGGCTGCTGAATTGCTTGAATAATTTGGAATAGATGAAAGATCCATAAATGTCAAAAAAGAAGCAGAAGTATTAATAGTTAGATTGTCTCCTACATGGCTACTTTCATCCATATACGTTTTTTTTTTTTTTAAATATATAAGCAAGTGGAGGGACTGCCAGCTCACTTATCATCTATCCTTCGCTTCAGGCTGAATGAGGAAAGGTTACACCTGTCAGCTGGAAGATGTACTCTGTAGAGAATAATTTCCAAGCCATTCACATATCACTTTAAGACATGTAATTATAAAAAACCCTCTAAACTCTAAAAATTTAAACATAAACCTCAAAATTTTTAAATAATAGCAGATGAAAGTCCTTTAAAGCATTTAACTGTTCTGTGTGAACTTTCACTTGTCCTGAGACTTATGTCCCTTTCCCTGACTGATAAAAGAATTTTTTCCATTGGCATATAGATTATGCCATATACTCAAAGAAATTATTTTTATTCAGGGAGCATAGATTCACAGGGATTTGTATTACCGTCCTGTTTTATGTTATGTAGTCAGCTTTGGGAATTGACTGATTTAAAAGTAAACCACAGGAAATCTGAATTTTTACAGAAAAAAACACTGGCACATGGGATGTGGGGTGGTGGTATTTTTCTAACCTGTCAGACATTCCATCTCTTTTAGTTTCTGCCAACAACTAGAATGTAAGAGGGCAAAAAATGACAGGGTCCTTAGGTTAAGCAAAGAGATAATAGGCACGGCATTGATAGGAAGCTTTCCAGCACTAGATACTGGATGTGGCATTCTTTGGCAACTCAGTGCAAATGCACAGCTACTTCATACTTGAAATTTTTGTTTCATTATTTGCTTGCTACAGCATTGCTTGTGTTATACTAGATAGATAAACTCTGTAACTAACTCCCCAAGTGTGTTAGTAGCTAATTTTTCACTAATTCATTAGAAATAGACAGTTACTTCTGTTAGGGATTTAGCTGTCTTTTTCATCTCTTTCAGTTCCTAATCTTTGTTCTACCTCCATTTGACACAGATGTGCATTAAAGCTAATTAATGAAATTGCTTTGACTCAACATGAAGAAGAAAGCAAAAATAGTGTGGAAAGATTAAAATAGTAGTACATATTATCTGGCTCTCATCTTTAAAAGCCTATTTTTAAACAGAAACAAATGCAGTAAGAATGAATAAGTGAGTTCCCTGGACCCTGTTGTTTTCCATATCACTGTAGAAGATTCTCTTTGCATGTCTCAGATACAGAGCCTCAGTTTGGGAAGGTGGCAGTAGGCCTCAGATTTACCTAGCCATGCATCCCACCCCTCATACTCAGTAGAAGGATTCTGTAAGAAAAAAGTTTTTGCTTACAATTAGCAATGTATGTTTTAATTGTTTCTGTTGTTTCAAGAGTATAGAGAGGCCTCAACAAGAATCAAAATTCTTATTCTAATGTCTGTGCTTGTAGGCTTAGTGTTTTGGAGTATTTACATTCTGAAAGAAGCAAAAATCTGTTTACATTCTGAAAGAAGCAGAAATCTATAGGAAATGAAAAAGACGGAGTTAAATAAACTGCTGTTAACTTGTAACATGTAGATTAAAAGTATTGCTTGGACCTCAAAGGAAATCTGCAACTAAACCAGGAAGTGGACCCAAATTTCTTTTTATATAGTTAAGTGCCTCATACGCAAGGCCTGCTTTATGGCTTAATTATTGTCCACTGATATAATACATCATCTCAGTACTTCGTCATAAAGTAATACGCAAATACTTCCTGTATTAAAAGACCTTATAGCTAAACAATTGATATCTACTGTTCAAGAACCATCACCAGACATTAGAGTGGTTGTCAATACATGAAATTAATTTCTCTAGTATCATTAGCACATGTCTCCTGGGGACGTAACTAAGCTGAGGTATGACTACACCCCTTATAGACAGACACAATCTAGTTTTCACAATGGTTGCTCAGCTACTGCTGTTGGTACAACTGCCGTGGCCACTTGAACTGTGGCTTTGGATGTGACCTTACATGCTGCAGTCCAGCTTGTTGCAGCCTTATGGATATTGCTCAAGATCTGTCCTGTAGCTAACCCAAGTCAGTAGAAAAAAGAGATAATTAATATATATATTTACATGTGCACACATATATAGGATATATGAATAATGTATAAATATATATGTTTATATTTACATATATGTATATATTCTATTACAGCCATTGCAAAGCAAGCATTTAAGTGTGCTTGACCTTACTTTTTAAATAAATCTACATCACAAGCCTAACTAAATGAAATTAGGACAATCCATACCTTGTTCCTTTGAAATTAAAAATAGCTTGACCTTTATATCATACACTAGCAGAATAAAGCTGATTTCCTCTTTTGATCATTTCTTGCTTTTTCTGTGTTAGTCCAATAAAAGATAAAATGTAGTCCAAATCTAATTTTTTGAAAAAAATAGTTTTTCTGAGACCTAGTAAACATGTATCCCGGACACAAAATTAAGAAAAAATGCCCTCCCAGAAATAATTTTTGAGTACTTGTCTCATGAAAGATGTATCATACTCAAAATCTAATTAAAAAATAAATAGACTTCCTAGGAATGTATTCACTCGGCATAACCAATCCTATCTTATGACATGCTTAAGATATTGCCAAATCAGTTTTCCAACATCTAAGTGGATGAGTGACCAAAAAGGTGAATGAAAAAAAAAAAAAAAAAGTCGTGTCAAGAAAAATTACTGGATAAAAATGTCTCTAAAGGTTTAAAATGCTGAACAGAAATGTATCATCTCAACCAAAAAATATTTCTGAGGAATTTTCAAAAGGCTTATTTATATATCCTTTCTGTACTGCCAAGGAAGAAAGATCTTACTTCTCAGTTAAATTTATGTATACTTCTCCTACCAGACAAGGTGCCTCTGACCACTGAACAAGGCTGCCTTAGTTACCCAGGATACATCATCAGAACTTTTACCAGTGCCATTCTTTCCCCTTTAAACGTTTTTCAGTCAGAGTTTTGACATTTTTTGGCATTCATCATGGCAACCCCTAATGTATGCTATTGACTTCAATGGTATCAAGATACCACTTGGTAACTGAGGTTGTCTGAATTTTAGCTGTGTTGAAAACTAGTGGTATCAACAAAAAGAGAGCTTAATTTCATGTTATCTGTCCCACAGATTTCTTCTTTCAAATCTGAATTATTTGGGACAGTTCTGAGACAAGCACCACAGCAATTTGGCCAACAGTTTATAAGAAAAAAATTTTATGAGTTTCATATATTTACAAGCATGATGCTTCTGACATTCATTTCATGCTTCTGTTATTAATTTTTCATGATGGTCTTCATTTTGTTGTGCAAGCACACAAAGACAGTAAACTTCTACAAATACAGTATTTAATGAGTTCAGATGGAATAGTGTATTTAATAAATGTTTTCATCATGCACTCTGACATAATTTACAGATTTCTGTTTAGGATTATCTTTATAGAACTGTATATAGAACTGGTTTTAGGGAAAGCTCTAGAGATATCAAAGCTGGAACAACAGAGGATTTGATAATCACATTAGGGAAGATGGTAAGAATAATGCTACTGTAGAAGGTAGTACTTGCTGCCAACATATAAACGAATTATAGTGAGTAAAGGAAAAAATGAAAAATGTATAAATTTAGATATTTTGATTTTTAATGGCATTTACAGTCTCTTTCAAAGCTTTGAAAGAAAAAAAATAACTTCCAGTAAGTAATTGGGAATTTTTGTTTGTTCATTGACAAATTATTCACAGACTGAAACAGGGTAAGGCAATCACATGTAAATAAGTATTCTGAAGCTTCTGAGAAAAAAAAAATAAAATAGGAAGAACTACAAAGAAGTATGGTGATGGATTTGTTAACACTGTGTTGCTTAGATTTGGTTGGTTTCATTTTTACAGAGAAAGATGTCTTGACAGTACTAGATACACCACAGAACACAAAAATGCTAACATTGGCTTATATAGTTAAAATGTTGATGCAGAAATAAAATACTTGGTGAAAACATTGGGTTTGCATTTAGCAGAATTCCTTTAATCATAAAACATACAATTTCATCTGAAATAGTCTGGCTTCTGACCGAAGCTGTGTGTCTTCTGAAATACATGATTTAAAGTTATACCTAAAAAAATTACATTAGGGGTTATGATGGGGATTTCTTGGACAATAGCAAGAAGTAAAAGTATCTACAAAAGCATTCCCTTCCTTCAATCATTCTTTCTTCTATTGAAGGAATTATCATAGTAATGCATCTTATCTGAAAGGAGTAAAAGACCTAAGGTAATAGAGATAAAAGAGTCTATATCTGAATTGAACTATTTCTGTATCTTTCAGGTATAGCCAGTAACTGAAACAGATGTTATTACTATTTAAGCAATATATAAAAAATATATGCAGTATGTTTAGGAGGATATATTACTATGTGATTTTTTTTTCCATTAGGAACATTTGTTCTAATCTTAAATATGTGAGTACAGCTAATAGTTGGCATGTGCTCTGACTGCCAGCATGCTTATGACAAGTAACAACATGTCCAGATTATGCTGTGTGTCCTAAAATAGCCCAAATAATGGAGATTTTAATTAGGCTAGTCTTAGATGTGCTTCTATCAGACTCTTAAAGTGATGTAGAAGTTATACAGCTTGGTATTAATCCAGTAAATCTCTCCTCAGTTGAATGTGAAGTGCATTTCCTAGTTGTTTGGGGTTTTTTTTTGTTTTTCTTGATAACAGGAACTATACCCAGCATAGAAAGTTTCATTTAAAGCATCCTTTTCTGTGATCATTGATAGTCACCATTGCACTCATCAGTTCAAAGTTGATACATGTCCTCTGTATAATTTTCTTGATGTCTTCCTATCATGCCAGTATAGAATCAAACTGCATTTATTATTTTTAAATACTGTAAGTTGAACATATCCCTGTATGTATTTTTAAATCAAAATTTATTGCTTATTAGCTAAGCTTGGATAAATATCTCCTCCTATAATTTTACTATGTTGTACCAACCCTGTAAATCACTGTTCAATTTATGATAGCCAGTGTATGCATGGCTATCCCACAGATCTGAGTTGAAAGGGTGGTTCCCTTTAGTAGCCTTTTCCCTTAATAGTTTCTGTGCGCAGTGTTCTGCATAGCACTCTGTGCAGCAACACTATGGTCATGGCCATGAGAAGGAGGAGGATGTCATGGTAGGTTGGACTGGACTCACTTTCAGTTTTTAAGAAAACCGTGCCAAACAGAAGGAAACAGAAGGGAGTAGATGGTTTTGGGTAATACTGAGAGAGAAGTAAAATATGTTTTTTTATTATAGAATAGTTGTCTGGGTTTGAATGACTAAAACAATAACATTGGTTTCTGTGAGTCTGTACTTTTTCTGCTGTAGAAGGACAGAATGACCTGATGATGCTGCCAAAGTAACAAAAAGGAGGAGAAGGGATGTGCATGAACAAGAGAGCCTCCCACAAATTGAACTCTAGCTCCCTAGTAAGGTCTTTTTTTTTTTTTCACTATGAGGATATTAGACAAGGTATGGTGTAGTGAAGGGATTTTGTAATGATGAATTAAATGTAGTGATTTAAATGTAAAGCTTTGTTGTCAAAATAGTAAAAATTATGGAATTAAGAACTAGAGAGTCGGGGATAGGAATCTGTAAGTAGACAGGTTATTTTCAGTGACTAGCCTATTTTCTCTCCGTGCTTCACTTTTTCATGTGTACAGTAATCATTTGTGATTTACAGATGGTGGTTTTGGAGATGGCAAGAGGAACTGCTTCTTCTGTTTTTAATGCAGGCATTGCCACCTGCTGAGTTTTTCAGTGAGCAAGCTTAACCATAATCTTCTAATTTGAACAAATTACTTATTAATGTGCAGAGGTGCATCATGTTTTTCCACAGTGGTGCAGTTTATGCTTTTTAGCAGAATCAAAAGGCAGTCTTTTCTTCAGTAGAATGTTGATGAAATTAAGGTGAATATCATGCAGTTGTATGACCGGGAATGAATCAAATTGTATGGATTGATGACTGAATTATAGAGGTGGTAGAGGAATCCAGGTATACTTGAAATACCACTTACTGGTTCTGTGATCATTATATTGAGTATGTTTATGAATTGCAACCCAGAGGAAAAGAAAACAATTACATTGCTTTTCACGCCTACAGCTGCTAAGCATTGGATTGTACTGTATCCAGAATAAGTTTGAGAAGCAACTGTTTTCTGAGACAGAACAAAATACTATTTGTATTATTTATTTTTATTATTATTATTAATACTTTCACATATGTATTTGTTGTACTTTGTTATTCCTGTTTCATGATCATTGAGTTCAAGAGCATTAACATTTTTTTTTGGTGAATTTTATGAGGTGTTAACATACAGAAAAAATTAGCCCAAATGTAACTGCATCCAGAAACTGTGACAGCTGAAAAAGGGTTGTGTGTTTTTATTGACATGAAGACTGTCCTTGGTTAAAAATAAGCTGCTAACAGATGTCTAGGATACTCCTCTTTTTCATTAATAATGTAAGCTCGACTCTAAGTAGTTGACTAGGAAAAAATCTCATTCCAGGCCAAGTTTATAGTAAATTTATTATACCATTTTTGCTTGACTGTTGGGTGACATTGGGCCACTGCTGCAATCCTGAATGCTAATTGTTACCCTGAATAATTGATATATTGTAGTTATGGGGGAAAAAGTAAAAAGGGTCCACAACACACCAACTTCAGATTCTTTTTTGCCTGCCAAAGTGAAATTCTGCCCTACCCTACCCAATCTTTATCAAATTGAAGCATTCCATGAAATAAGAGGAAATGTGAATGAAGGGCTAGATTTATAAAACTAATGACAAAGAAGTAATTTTGCCTTCCCCTTGTAGTATGTAGCTCTGGATATAAATCACAAACTCTGGAAGAGGAAGTTCATATTCTTTTCTTCAGGAGATGTGAATTTAATCATTTAACCCAAGTTAGTGCCCTAGCTACCAACAGATAAGTATCCTAAGGTCTCTCCTTTTGATACTGCTTATCTTGTCTAATAAATAAACTAAGGAAGTTCAGTGAGCACTATTCTCCTTCACTGACTCTAGGACTATCTTACTGTTTTAAACAAATTAAAGCAGTTTCACAAAAGGGAATATGAAAAACCCAAATCAAAATTTTATATAGGGTTTTAGTGATTAGGAAACTTACCTGTCAGGTGAGAGACTTCTGTTGAATTCACTTGCTATTTCATTTGACAACAAGGATTAGAACACAGAATCTCAGGTAAAATTAGACTTGAATTCTTAGAGGCTTTTTCAAATGCTTAATGTATAGTTCTTAATTTTTAAGATCTCGGGAGTTCTTGTTTTATTTTGTGCCCTAAGGAATATTGTTAAGATGAATTATTATGTTAGGTAGGTTAAAAAGGGTAATCTTCTTAAAAAGAATAATTCAAAAAAAGATTAAAAGATCATAATTTCAAGATCCCCATATAGTCTGAGACCTAGGATAGCAACAATCTGTTTCCCAGGTAGTGTAATAGAATGGGATTCCAAAAACACCATTAAAATTAAACCCATTTATCCCAGCAGAGAACCAAGGCTTGTACCAATAATAAAGTAAAACTGTAAAAGGACAGGTTTCAAAGTATCATAATTACTGGAACTCTTGCTTACATGAAAAATGGAATGATCATTCAAAATTCTGTTTTGTTTACTATTAATTTTGTTTAAAGTAACGTTTTTATAACTTTGACCTTGTCTTCTTTTCTCTTTAACAGCACCTTCAGGCTTGAAGGAATATCTATATCTGGAGGCACATCAGTTAATTATTTGCATATCAGATTCAACATTGTGACTTCTTACAGGCCAGATCTGAGAAGTAACAGGAACCTGATGCTCCATGGAAAATGGAAAAGCCTTTCAAGACAGAGCACAACTGATCATGAGTGTAATCTGCATTGAATCGTCTTTCTCAGATCTGACAGCTACATGCTGAGTCCTGGCAAAAGCCACAGCCTTAAATTCCATTTAATGGGAAAGAAGAATAAAGAGAACTAAATATCTTTCCCCACTGCAGAAACTGCTGTCTTCATGCCTGACACCTGAGTTCTGTGCTGAGCAACCAGAGTAACAAACAATCAGGTTTTCATGGGTCCAGCCAGCATCCAAAAATATTTCAGTATGTAGCCAGAAGGAGAAATACTTAGGTGACAGCAGAAAAGTAATGTGTTTACTGTAACAGAGGAATGTTACTGTCTGTGGGGATAGAAGACCTCTGTCATCCCTTGTACATATTCAAAGCCATACAGGAACAGGGCATCGGTGATTGCTTAAAAGGATGCTGTCTTTTGTCCTCCACCCAACTTTGAAGAAGTTCAGCTGTTAGAGATTGCATCTCAATGCACTTCTAGTATTTGCACTGTCACTTCCATTCAGGGTAATGATGTGCACCTCCATTTGCACAGATGGCCCCAGGAGATTTTTGACCACAACAAGCTATATTTTGCTGGGGCTTCAAAAGGAATTTAAAAGTTAGAACTGAAGAAAAACCTTTGCGCTTTCTTTCACTATGGGGATCTCTTCACAGAAAGGACTATGGTCCTTTCTTAGGTTTAAATAAACACATACATATACATACATATATATATATATGTATATATATGAAAAAGCATCAACGTGATAAGGTGTATTTAAAAAGGGGATATAATCTTTTTTAACAGCATCCATTTTTTATCATATTAGCAAACAAGACATTTAGTCTATTGAATTATACATCCAAAATACTCTTACTGAACATAGACATTATAGTCCCAGTTACTGTTAAAGAAGTCATTTGTAATATGTATTTGACATTAAATTTTTTCTAGCCATTTGTCTATACTTCATGGAGAAATCTAACAGACAAGCAGCATTTTCAGTTTATTTTTCTAAATAAATGTGCTGTTTATGTTATTTGCAGTCACTCATTTTGGATGATTTTCGTTATCTCCAGCCATGATTTAAAGACAGAACCAAAACGCAGGAATTGTTTGTTCATGTTAAGATGTAATGATTTGCTGACCCAAAGCTTTAATATAAACATTGTAATTTGTAAAATGAAGTATATTTATACAGGCAAATATGTATGGAAAACAAGAGGAAATATTTTAATTCTTAATTTCAGAACATAGTTTATTTTAATATCCGCATGAATAAATCTAAATATATAATGGGACAGATTTTTTTATTATGAGTAGGTTTAAGCAATTTAAGATTTGGATGTTTATGAATGAAAGGAATTTAATCTAATACTGGTGGTTTCCCAGATTATAGAGACTTTTTTTTCAGCTGCCTCATTTTATTCAAAAACTGGTTTAGTGTTTTTTTTTGTTTTGTTTTGTTCCTTTTTCTTTTTTTTGGGGGAGGTGTTAGGACTTTCTGGATTTTGTTTGTTTTAGCATAATTACAAGGCCATGAAGCTGATACTATTTGATCACAAACAATTTGAGTAACTATAGAGTAAGAGTGTGTTCCTTAGAACAATCTACAGTTTACAGTTAAGAACAGTCATTGTTATCCATCTACTGCAGTGTTTTGTTATGAAGTTATTGAACATTTCAGTGATAGAGCTGTTTTGAATAAAAATACATTATTTTCCTTTTTTCTTAGTCCATTAGCCTGTGTGTAATTTTAAGGGAAAAGTAAAGCATGTGATTCCCAGTTCACTTAAGACATGTGTCTTTAATCCAGTCATATGTATCTGTTTTATAAAGCTGAATAGGTTTTTTTTTCTTTATTTTCATTGGTTTATGGAACCTATTAAGTGCTCACTAACAGAAAAATGACATTTCAACAACAAATAATAGAAAATTAAAGCCTTTTTTAATCTGTGGGTTAACTTTGTAAAGGCCAAATATCTTAAAAATGTATTGCTCTGCTCTAATGTGCTAACTAGTGTATGTCTGTGTGTTTGTGTGTGTGCACGCATGCACACCCTTACCTGATGATGAATGAAATGCCAGCTCTGCTGAAGTAAGTGCCACAAGTCATGTTATTGCAAAAGATGCTCATTACTGTATTTTTTTGGAGCAAGACCTGAGCTCTGTCTTTTCTTCGGATTCTGAAGCCATAAATAGCCTTTACAGTTTGTCAGGAAATACAAAATTAAATAATTAAGTGTATGTTAGCCTCCCTCATTTGGCAAAACCTGGGATCATCTCATGGTTTGACTCTTTAAAGAAATTTAGTGATCAATTTCCATTAGTGCAGTGGATAAATGAAACCTTTGTATTTGTTAAAGAATGATGGCTGTGTTCTGTTCCTACACATTTTAGCTCATGGTTGGTTTACAGTCTTTTAAGTGTGATTTCATTTCTGTGTCATTAGAATAACAGACTTGGACACACAACTTGCATGGGCTTTGTTTTGATCCCTCTTTGGATAACCTGTATTTTAAAATTGGAGAGATTACTCTTTGAAACTAATATTCAGAGTTGTTTAAAGAAGGGACAATATTATCAAAACAATGAGATAATTTGATTAATTTGATTACTTCCATTATTATCTAATAATAATATTTGAAAAGTTCATATTTTTGTGAAAAGAATGCATTCATCTATATTTGAAAATAGCCCAATAAAACTCTAGTGAGTAATTTGTTACTACTTGCAAATACTTTTCTGCTATGCTGAGTTCTAGGTCAGCTTGTGTGTGAAACAATGAACAATTTTCTTCTGAAGAATACAGCAGATATGAAAAATAATGACCTGTTCCCAGGAGTGATTTTACACAATGTGTGTAATGCAAAAATAATAAACATATACCAATATGTAGGCCTAATTTAAGTGACAAATGTCGTTGGAAGAGGACACTGCAAATCGTTGTTCTCATCAATCACATGCAGTTTACAGCTTTGCATTAACTGGCATTTCATGCTGGGAGGTAAATTTCAGTGCATGTGCACACAAATGCACTCACATGTATCATGTCTTCTACTGCTACCAATGACACTGAGGTAAAGCCAGATTTCTTTATTTTTGTAGATTTAAATAATTAAATCTTTATGTAAGTATTCAATATTGTCATACAAATTGAGCTGATGTCTGTATACTATACAGATATTCCCCTGAGATAACATTTCAACACAGGATAATAAAACTACTGGAATTTCTGAAATTGTTAGCCAATAATTAGGACTGAACTATTTTTTCACAAAGTTTAAAACCACAAGAGACAATTAGATTATCTCATTAAACAACAAAAAATTGTGGTTTTTTCCATTATTTTAGGCTAAACATTTTGACAAGACCAGCAGAACTTTTTCAACTAAGATGACATTATGTGACTGATGGGTTCTTTTGTAGGTTTATGGATCTTGTGTACATAAGTGCCTGCTGAAGTTGTTCTAGAATAGTGCAGTGTTTCATTATCTATCATCTGAAAAGCTGTCTGAAGCAACCAGTGCTTGAAATGACAAAGTATGCAAAAGAAAAAGCTGATAGTTCTGGATGTGTCTACAAAACATACTTTCAGCACTTGAATTTTTTTACAGACAAGGGCCACCATCATTCATGAGAAAAACAGGGATATGTTAAAGTGGCTGTTTTGTAAAGGGGAAGCAAAAGATTGCAAAAACCTGGTAATCACCATGATGTTATAAAGGTGTCCCTCTCCTGATAGTTGCTCCAAGTGTCACATGACATGTATATCCCCAAAGTACAGATTATTTATTTATTTATTTATTTATTTATTTTTTAAATGGAATACCTGCTCAGTACATAGTAAGGCTCCCCAGTGACATTATAAATAAAACCTGTCCATAAGATAACCATGCCATTTTTGGAGTGGGAGGGTATTGCCTTGGGAGAGATAAGAGGTCAGCCATGGGCCTGCCCTGAAGCTCCTGTTGAAGGTAGGAGACTGTTGCTCTTGTATCTGGCAGGACAACAACCCATTGGGGGACAGCTGTATGGGAACATGCCTGCCCACGGTGAGGTAACACATATCATCTGGTTTGAGGGTTGTGTCTGCTAGCCAATAGTGAGGAGGAGTCAGGGGACATAGATCTGCTGAATGTATGTGGCAGAAAAAAACGGAGACAGAAGTTCCTAGGGCAAAATTTAAAGGATATTGGGAAAGAAGCTGTAGGCTTAACATGATCTAAATCCCAGGAAGACTCAGGGAAATACTGTAAGCCTCACCACTGTGCCTGGGAAGGATGTGAAGCAGATACTGCTAGAAGCTGTGCTAATGGTCATGGAGGACAGGGAGGTGGTTTGAGACAGCCAGCATGACTTCACCAAGGCCAAGTCCTGACTGACCAACCTAGTGGCCTTCTATGATGGAGTGACTGCATCAGTGAACAAGAAAGAGCTACAGATGTCATCTGTCTGGACTTCTGTAAGGCTTTTGACATGGTCCCCCTCAACATCCTTCCTTCTAAATTGGAGAGATATGTATTTGTTTGATGTACTGTTCAGTGGATGAAGAACTGTTTGTATGGTTGCATTCAGCGAGTAGTAGACAATGGCCCAATGTCACACAGGTGGTGTCCCTCAGGTGTCTGTACTTGGACCAGTACTATTTAATATCTTCATCAATGATGCAGATGGTGGGATCAAGTGTACCTTTAGCAAGTTTACAGACAATGCCAAGCTGAGTGGTGCATTTGACACATCTGAGGGATGGGATGCCAACCAGAGCAACCTAGACAGTCTTGAGAAGTTGGCCCATTTGAACATCGTGAGGTTCAACAAAGACACCTGCATTGGGGTAACCCCCAGTATGCATACAGATTCGAGGATGAAGGGATTGAGAACAGCCTTGCGGAGAAGAACTTGAGGATATTGGTGGATGAAAACCTGGACATGACCCAGCAATATGCACTTGCAGTCAGAAAGGCAACCGTATCTTGGGCTGCATCAATAGCAGTGTGGCCAGCAGGTGGAGGGAGGGGATTCTTCCCCTCTACTCCACTCTGGTGAGACCCCACCCGGAGTACTGTGTCCAGATCTGAGGTCCTCAGTAGAGGAAAGACACAGACATGTTGGAGCAGGTCCAGAGGATGGCCACAAAGATGATCAGAGGGAGGGAACACCTCTGCTGTGAGGAAAGCTTGAGAGAGTTGGGGTTGTTCAGCCCGGGGAAGATTCAGGGTAACCTTATTGCAGCCCTTCAGTACTTAAAAGGGGCTTATAAGAAAGATGGGGACAGAGTTTTTAGTAGGGCCTGTTGCAATAGGACAATAAGTGGTGGTTTTAAATTAAAGGAGGGTAGATTCAGACTAGATATAAGGAAGATATGTTTTACAATGGGGGTTGTGAAACACAGGAATGCATTCCCAGAAAGGCAGTAGATGCCCATCCCTGAAAGCATTAAAGGCCAAGTTGGACTGGACTCTGAGCAACCTGATCTAGCTGAAGATGTCCCTGTTCATTGAAGGGGTTTGGGCTAGATGAGATGTAAAGAGCTCTTCCTGCACAAACTCTTCTATGTTTCTATGATTCTATAATAAATTATGGATTTACGTTGATCATTTTTAAGTACCATTATCCTTCAGTAGGTTTAAGAGTTACTTATTTAGCAAGTGTCTACAACAAAGGTTCAACAGCATTGGTGCAGTAGACCAGCATCTCTGCAATTACCTTCCCTGAGTTACAGGGTGGCTGAAAGGGAGTATTTTCATGTATAACTGCAAAAATGGTGTAAGGAGAAAGTTCATCTTTAAGAGGAACCAAGGAGTCCTTGTGAATACAGGACACTGTAAAGAAGGGTTGACAAATTGAGATCACAATGAAATCCAGCTAAAGAGTGGGGAAAGGAGCATGTAGTTTGAGATGGCACACTTAACCAGGGGAAAACTGTAGGAATGAGTTGGAAGGAACTGAGCCTTACAGAGAAAATTGGATTGAACAGAGTGACACTTGCACACAGTAAATTACCCTAGAGGCCTGCTGAGACTAAATGGCCAATTTTCATGGACTCAGTAGTTGAAGATCCCATGAAAGAAGAAGCAAAATCCAGGTGGATGTGGTTCAAAATATGTCAGGTGAATCTCTCTCTAGATTCAGTGTCCTTGAAGGTCTGCAGGAGCCAAGAAATCTCCCTAGTTGTGCTCAACTTTAGAAAGGACAAGACCTCCTGTAAGGAAGAATTTGTGAAGAATCACTAAGACACTTATGTCATGACAGATGGCACAGACGCTATTTAAGATACTGTGTTGAAGGCAGAGAGGAAATACAACCTGCTTAGCAAGAAAGGCTTGAGAAAGGGCAAAAGGGAGCCTGTGTGGTTAAGCAGCAGTCTATCAGAGACTACTGAGAACAAGGAGACATCCTTCAGATAGCTGAAGATTTTTAAAGAAAATGTAAGGGCTGTAAAATTCTCAGGACTAAATATATATATTTTTTAAAAATAGCCCACAGCAATGCAAATCAAAATAATCACAGGATACATGAAAGATTTATTATTAAAAATTTATATTAGTTGCAAGAAACACAAGAGTTAAGAAATTCTATTTCTACAATAGCAGCAGCAGGAAGTCTGTCAGAGTCTGTACCACCAAAAGACAATCAAGGAAAACAGAAGCACTGAGAAAGAATCACAGGAACAAAATTGTCTTAACATTTGAATTCTTCTTTTGCTATAGAAGCTGTATATTCTTATTCTCTATGGGTAACTCATGTGAAGTCATATGAGTTGTTACAAAAGAAAATGAAGAAAATATCAAGACATACAACTAAGGTTTTTAAAGGCACTCGAGTGAAATTGTCAAAATGATAGCTGTGATGTGAAATTAATTGTTTAAAACTATGGTGATAGCTTTTGAGATGTGAGGTTACAAATACGTTACCAATTTAAAAGTGAGTTTGAGGGAGTTTGAAAGAAGAATAGAGATCATTAGGTCAGTACTAGGCAAATCAGTTGAAACAATAGTAATAGCTTTTTAAAAAAAAAAAAAAAAAAAAAAAAAATTAACAGTGTCAGTGTTGCCAAACGCTTCAGGAAACCACAGCTGGCTAAGAGAAAACACAGAGGAAGCTATGCAGCTGACTGAGGAAAGTTACTGCATTCATTTAAAAAATGCTAAAATATATGAGAAAAGGTGATATTTTTATGGTCCGTTTTCAGAGTGAAAAGAGGCCATGAGTGAAGTTCCATGGGACATCCATGCAATCCATGCTTCTCAGAATACATGTGAACATGTGAATATGATGGAAAAGTAGTGAATAGTTATTTGGTAAAATCACTGATCATACTGTTATTAAAGGTAATAAATATGAGTGGCCTGAGTGACTGCTTATGACAGATGAAATTCAGTGAAGATAAATGTAAACATCTATATGAAAACCATTTTCATATTGTCTGTTACTGCTCCAAACAGTTCAGTTCTGCTATTTTTACAACTGTACTTCAATTATGGCCGTTAGTTTTAACTCTGCCAGACAAAAAATTCTTAGCTCACTCAGCCTCTCCATGCCAGTCATGTGCTTTTAGACCCCTTGTAGTCCTCTGCTAAGCATTCTGCAAGTTCATCTAGCTCAGGGCAAGAGCATGTTTTTGACCTTGTGGTCAGCCACCACCCTCAAGTCCTTTCAGCCTGGCTGCAGCTCAGCTAATCAGTCCCCATCAGCCACAGCTATTCCACCCCAGGTGCAGAGCTTGGCCCTTGTTAAACTCCATAAGGCTTCTTTTTGTGCCTAGCCATTCTCGCCTTTAATTTAAATTCCCAGTCTTCCTGCATGAAGGCATGATTTGCTCCTAGGCTGCAGTTGTTTTCTTTAAAAGTCAGCAGCTATTCTGGGTGCCCCTTGTAGGAGATTCCAAGGTCATTATCCCAGCAATATTCTAAATAAACCTAAATCTGCTGTCCTGAAGTCTAGAGTCCAAATCCATGGTTTACCTTCTCAGTCTTTCTCCAAATCTTAATCTCAATCTCGGTCTTTTCCTGGTAACTGCAATCCAAACTGTTGTCTGTGATCACATTCATAACCATTTCTTCCTTGTTGAGCAGCAGGTCAAATAGAGTATTTCCCTGGTTGCCCCTCTAGCATCTGCATTAGGAAATCATAAGCAGTGCCCTCTATACACTTCTAGGGTGACTTTAAGAATTTTATTGCCTGTTCAGCAGATGGTCAAAGTACTCCACATGGACCAATTGCTGTGATCATGGGATTCCTGCTAACTGTCTGTAGACAGCCTCAAAGACATCATCTTAGCCAGGTGGGCTGTAACAGACCTCCACCACAACATCATCAGTGTTGCATCCTCTGACTTAGATGAAGAGACTCTCCACAACCACATCCTTGGGTCCACACCAGGTGCCTGCTTAGTCAAGGATCTCCTTTACATAATACACATCTCTGCTTCTTCTTTACTGCCTACATTCCCTCAGCAGTCTTTAACCATGTACTTTGTGAAACCAACTGGTTCAGTCTACTGGAAGGAGCAGCCCTGCGGAACTGAAAAGGACAAGAATTAATTGACAAATGGCATGAAGACTTGTTCAAGCTAGTTATGAGGAGAAACCTTAAGACAAAACCATTGGAATATGTCTCACAGTCTTAATCTTTATTGGTCTTGAAGCATACATTAATTTGACAGGAAAGGTTTACTCATGGTTGTTCAACCACAGAGGCAGGAGAGTGACCTAGATGACCTTTCCATAAATGGGAGAGAAGCTGTCAAATGGGATATGAGGCTGTGAATTTGAATATTACTAACTTAATAATCAACCAGGAGCAAGTAGCATGGTAAAAGAATGTGGATGAGAGTCCAAGAATAAATGTGAAAGTTACACTTTCAGTGTACATGTCGGGGTTTCAGAGACCTGTGTTGTGCTCATTAGGGCACACTTGAATATTACCAAAGAGGCTACCTGACACAGCAGGATGACTCAAGCAGAAAAAAATTCATTGTCAGATTTCATAACATATAGAAAAGTTATAATCAAAAGACTGTAGAACAACTTAAAAGATGTGAAATTTTCAAATGTTGACTATTGCCTGTTCTGCTGAATGAAGATTTGAGACAAAATTAGTCTGTCATGCAGGCAAGCACAGAACGCCATTGAACACATTATCTTTTGGCTTTTATTTCATTTGTGCTCAGCCCATATGCATATGAAAATGGATTATTATCTGTGTGGACAAAATTCTCATGAAGGGCAGAAAAAAATAAAATTGCTTGTGATTTGGTTATCACTTCCACTTTAATCTGGAAACCTAGCAGGGTGAAAATATGTATTCCTTCCACAGGAATAAAGATAATGTGTTCTCACTTTAATTCGACTTTCTGTTAATAGCATAATGCAAAAGGATTTACTTAAATGAAAATAAGACCTTCTCTCCTGACTACTATTGTCTTATCCTAGTCAACAGCAAATTGAGTAATTAATGTCTGTTTTGCTATTTGTGGGACAGCTCCTGAATTAGAGAAGAAGCAGGATCATTGGTTCCTAGGAGGATTCTCGTGAGATGTGAGGAGGAAAAGGCCTGACAACAAAAAATATTTCTTTCTCATTATTTGAGATGTATTATGTGAGAATTAGAATTACCTTCTGGATATACATCCTTTCACTGGCACAAAGCATGAGCAGATGGGAAACTGGTTTAGATTAGACAATTAAGGTTAAGTTAACTGAAGCTACATGAAATGAATCCTTTATTCAAGAAGATCACTGAAATAAGTTTTGACTAATTGACTAAGAATTCATGGTCATATTTAAAAAAACATTTAGTAATTTACAGCCAGATTCACTGACTGTAGACAGTAAAGGTAACAGATAATCTGGCTTTTACCAGAACTTCTCTAAGGCAGTGGAAAAAATAATTTATGGTTATGGCCTTGTCATATTTGTCATAATCAGAAACCGACTGATGCTAAAAAGAAAAAGTTTACTTTACCCAGACAAATAGAACAACTTCATATCTTCTTGTATTCATTGATTTCCAACAAATATTACCAGGTGATCATCTCTACTTATCTGCATTAATATTTAATGCATCTTCTTTGTAGAACCTACCCTAGTAACTAGTATATTTTTCTTTTGGAAATCAAATTGACAAGACAGAGACATGGATGGATTTATTTACTCAGAGTATGTAATTTAAGTGTGAATATTTCTAAGCAAAAAAATGTCTTCAAAATCTTTTCAGAGCCCCATTAGTATGAAATAGCCATTGGTACAATACTTGAGGGATGATATTTTAATTTTGATAGAAACAGGAAAGTAATTTAATGATGTCTCTAAGGACAGAACGATTAGGGCTCCAGGCAGAAACATAAAGAACACAGGGAGTTTCAAATGCATGAACTGCAGAGATAATAGATTCTGTTCTTGTACCCTCTGGACTCATGTCTTTGGTGAAAATGTGCTTATTACATAGATGTAGAAGGATAAAGACTATAGACATCACCCACAGTTCTCCTGCTGTGTATTCATGTACTAATCTTCATAGAAACAGCCAGTTTATAAGGAGGATGTCTTTATTATTATTACTATTATTATTATTGCTATTACAATTATTTAAATTTTACCTCTTAGGGTTGTAAATATATATTTTTTTTAAATACTGTTTATTCTCATATCTGAATGTCCTTTAATTCTCTGGTACAAATTATTGAAAGTATTTTATTTTGCTGAAATCTAAAGTTCTTAGGTACAAGGAACACTTGGACCAGCTAATGTGAGTGGCCGTCTTTATCTGACTGGCCACAAGTATTCTTGTCTACTATTTTTGGTTGGATTTAATGAGATCTCAGGTTCTTCTTTGCATTTATCCATTTTTTATTTAATTTTCTTCTTTTCAACCATTTTGAATCATCTACTTCCCCATTAAGAGCTGACCACCAAGATAGCATCATGCCAGTTTTTGTTACACCAGTATTTAATCTTTTGATAGAGTTCTATATTTATACAAACATATTTTGTGCTGGAGTAGTGGTTACACAAAAATACAATTCTGATGTTTGAAATGTTTAGATAATATGTTATTTAGAGCTACAAAGATTACAGACACAGAGTTGAGTGTTTAGATACTTTTTGGGTTTAGTTTTGATTGAAGCAGTTTTGACATTTATCTTAATTCTCATCTTGCCAAAGGTGATTTATTTTGCTTAATATCATGCTGAAGAATGGAATGACAAGTATTGGAGTCAAGTATTAGACATGATACATACTGCAGTAAGAAGTATTCCTCAGGCAACATTAATGAATCAATAATGTTGTAGAGTACAAAATTTAAGATTACTTTCCTTTAGAACATATAATGATTTCTTTTTGTCCATTTCCTATATCCAATCTAGAAATGATGCTAAGGGAGTTTATAGGGCCTTCATGAGACTGTAATTCCAGAAATAAATACTGCTAAGAGAGTGCTAGCATATAAATAGTGATCATGTAAAGACAGAGTGTGCTCAACTTCAGTTAGAATTGAGAGTCTCAGTGTAACTGCGAAACTCTGAATCAGTGGAAATTTATTCCTTAGAATCTATAATAGTTATTTCATTGATAAGGATGCTTTTTGGAGGAATGTAGTTAGTGAGCTAATGACATATGCAAATGACTCAGAAAGAAACATTTTTAACACTGCTAAAGCATTGCTAAAATCTAAATGGCACATGAAATAAATATGAACATTTATTTTTTTAACATATAAAGAAAATTTTACTTCTATCATAAATGGCAAAATGGTAGTCTCATGTAAGGACTGTAACATCCTTTAAAGCAAGCACAGAGACTGACAATTTATTTGCTTGACTGGCCTTTACACAAATACTTTTGTCTTCCCAGATCAGTGTACTGCTGCCTGGAAGTCTGTGCTGTTATAAACTAGTGAATAGCTATGGTAATAGGCCCCTATTTTACTGAATGCCCTAGGATCCAACAGGAAGAATAGTGTCTGCTGAATTAGACAAGAGTTCCTTAGAAGATCCCCTTTTTCATCCCTTCCCTCAACAATCACAGCCCTAGTTTCTAAACTTTGTCCAACGGTCTCCCCTAACCCTTCAAAAAACTGAGGGGAATAATGACAGCTGAATCTCAAAGTTTCACTGTTTCTTAGATCCTTAATTAAAACTATAATTGATTTGTGTCTTTCCAAAAGAAAAGTTACTTTGGAGCTTCTGAGAAATAACTGCCAAACATCTGGTTTAAGTCTACTGACAAGTTTTCATCTTAAGGAATGATCCTTTGGAGTTCTTCTTCATATAAGGAAGGAAGGAAGGAAGGAAGGAAGGAACTAAATAGCCCTTTCAGTAACTTTTCAGAGGCTGATAGAAGTTCAAATACACAGATAGACTTCATATTCTGTACACAAAAATTTCTGTGCCTCTAAAATCATATCCAATGATATCCATGTCCAGAGCATGTTTTCCTATGTCTCACAGCCAGGAATTCAAGAACCTCAGGGAACCCATAAATCAGCTGGGAGAAACAAAGCTCTAGCCAAAGGCAAAGTAATTAAAAATATCAGACTGATAAATATGAGCACATTGTTGAAAATTACATATATAGTAAGTAGGGTTTTCCGTAGACATAGAAAGAAATTACTCTGGTTGAGTCTGAGAAATAATGCATATTTTAATGGATGAATGAAGGGTATAGATGGTGACTGTTTCAGAATGGGACCACAGAAGCCAGAGTAAATAATGAGGTGCAATCTAACAGAAATACTCAGGAGCATGGCTTCTATAGGGGTGACAGTATATGAACTCCAGGTACATATGGAATTTAGATTGCTGCTGTTTTCATTCCATGGTCTCTCCCTATGTTTATCTATCTTCTTGTTTCTCTTACAGTTCTTTTCAGGCTGATTCCTTTTTCATGTCTAAAGTCTCTAATTCCTTTCTTACTGCTTAATTCAGCTGATGGTTATTCTGCCATTTAACACGTTCAGTTTTACTTATTCAATCCACATACACAATATTTACGCTCACATTCTTCTCTTAACAGATGAACTGGTGTTATCCAGATTATTTGCCAAGGGTGGGACCTGCAAGTACTCCTTCAATATACTGGTGGACAGTGGGTCTTGCAAGGTCCAAATATTTCTGTGAAAATAGAGGCACTTTCTTGAAGATTAGTTTCTTGTAAGAACTGTATATCTTGAAAGAAAACACAAAACTGCTATGGCGACTGCCAAGCTGTAGAAAACTGGGTTTCAGCTTTCCTCATCTCTGTCTGAGAAAAGTGACCAGGCAGCGGGGAGTTGTTTATTTCTTAGAAGATGGGAGATCTTTGAAAAAGCTTTAATTTGTACAAAAGAAATCTGTTTGAAAGAAAAGGTGATTCCACAGAATTTCCTGCCTGGTGACACCTCTCAGGAGGCAGTTTTATACTAGACAGACCTTTAGGTGTGTTTAGTGCAGTAAATTTTGTTTACATTTTTGGACCATGGTTCTTATTTATCTCACAGCAGTCTGGTCTCCTGATGAAGATAGGTCTACTCATAAAGCATAAGTATCATACATAACTGCAATGAGCTGAGTGTTATTAGCACCTGGCAGTAGAATGGGCTGACTGTCCAGTATGTGGGAGTCTCAAAGAATACATGCAAACAACTCTTACATCTCTGATTTCCTTGGTCCAGCTTCCCTTATTAAAAAAAGTACTCTCCATCACTAAGCATTCACTGAGTAAAGTGTGAGTTTTATTTTAGTTTGGGGTAACCTTGTTGAGGGGTCAGTTTGCTAACAGCCTTCATTTAGAGCTGTTCTAAAAGAAAGAATAAATCTAAAGTTAAGCCAAATATGAAAATGTTAATGGCTTCAAATACTCTAGATATAAAGGCTTTGGCTCCATGCACACAGGTATATACGTAGAAGAAGCTAAATGGAAGAGCAGTAACAGAATCCAGGAACAGAATAAGAATACTGCCTTAGGCAGCACTGATGTGTGGCCAAGCAGGAAAAAAATTAATTAATTTCATTTAGAATTATAATGATGGGACAGAAGGGGAATACAAGTCTGCTTGCACAAACAGACCTTGTCTTGAATCTCAGTTCCACAAGAAAAAAAGAAAAAGAGAAAAAGAAAAAGAAAAAGAAAAAGAAAAAAGAAAAAGAAAAAGAAAAAGAAAAAGAAAAAGAAAAAGAAAAAGAAAAAGAAAAAGAAAAAGAAAAAGAAAAAGAAAAAGAAAAAGAAACCTGATGGCACCATCGCATTTATGTATTCTTGAAAAGCTCTTTGAGACAACAGTGTTTGTTTACAGTCTTGGGTTCTTTTTCTAACTTAATATTTATTGCTCAATTTTATTTGGTATTCAGCCTAAATATACACATCTGATTTCACAATGGACATACAGGAACTAGTCTGCTGGTTTCATCTCAGGAGGGCTACATATATACTGAAGGCAAAATACATTCAATTTTATTTTTGAAGATGATTGTGCCATTATTGTTTGGAAATGAATCAGGACTAATTGATTTCTCATATTCAGCTTTCCTACAATGACAGTTAGATACCAGATATTATTATTATTATTGTGATTTATTATTCTTGTGTTTTATTATTCTTGTAATATAGCTCTAAAGTTGTGGTTTTACATGACAAATAGGATATAAGAGTATCAGAAATAGCAATCATCATCACTTTTGTGTAAGAAAGACACTTGAACTGATCACTACTATGTTCTTAAACTGCAAAAACAAATCAACAGCATTTTAAAACTTCCTGCAACATAGGAGATGGCTGTTCAGGAAGTACTGTCTTAATTATAGAAGCTTAAGTAAGATAAATTCTGAATCTTATGTACCTAGATATAAAAAGGGCATAATGAAATACCGGTTTGAAGAAAAACCTCTTCTGTCACTAGCTCTGTTGTGTTTATAACACTGAATGTTCCTTTACTTTATTCTTCAAAAAGTGCTCAGTATTTTATCACAGCTGTAATTTGACTTCAGCTGTTCCAAATACACACAAAAGCCTTTCAGCAATATAGCAATACTAAATAGCAAGTTACACTATATGTATCATTGTCAAGAAACCTATCTGCTGTGCGGGTGGTGAGACACTGGCACAGGTTGCCCTGAGAGGTTGTGGCTGCCCCCTCGCTGGAAGTTTGAAGGCCAGGCTGGACGGGGCTTTGAGCAACCTGATCTAGTGGAAGGTGTCCCTTCCCATGGCAGGGGGTTTAGAACTAGATTAACTTTAAGGTCCCTTCCAGCCCAAACCAATCTGATTCTGTGATTCTATCCACCTTTGTGTTTACAGGTAACCTGTAAATGTTTACACTGAATATTTACAAGTTCAATGTTTGTTGAACATCAGGCCCTTAATGCAAATAAAAACAAATTCTCACTCTTCCAGAGCTTGTTGTCAGTCTACCATCAAAATAACTTAATGGCACATGAAAATATTTGAGCACTAATTTTATCAAGATTATTTTTATTAAGTCATATTGGAAATATGGCTTAAAATACCAAGATTGTTCTCTGATGTAGTACGGACAACTATAAAACACATAATTGTTGTGATCCATTGTTTTATAAATTCATTTTATTGTGAGAATTCAGAATTTTTGCGTATTTACAAATTAATCATCAAGAAAAGGATTCTTTTCCTCCTTTCCCTTTGATTCTATCTAATCAGTTCCTTGTATGGAAAAGCCTTTTATTTCTTCAAGTCCTGTTGGAAAAAATGTCTCCAAGGTAATAAAATATGAGCCCTGGGTTATTGCTGAACTTTACTGGGTGAAAAGCTTTTAATCAAAAATGCATTTTGCTCAGCTTCATCAAGGTACTAGCTACATACCAACTTCAATGTTGCAGCATGTAGTATACCTATTACACATTTAGGCACATGAATGAACTTGGGAATTTTAATGACAGCCTATGTAGAATTGAGTTATTGTCTGTCTGTTCAATTGAATGAATGCTGGCTATCTCTGAATCTGGTTTTGTCTCTGGAAGACTTTCAAAGTCACCCCCTGATTTTGACTTTTTTAAAAACTAACATATCCTGGCAGTAATGGTAGAAAACCATGTCTAGTTTGAATGCGATAGAAAAGAACATTTGCTCTTTGGGATCAGTGACATTTCCACAGTCATTGGTAGATTTGGAAGCAGGAGTCACTACACTAGATCTGCAAATAATTCACCATCTTTAATGGTCAAGGACATATATGTTGTATTTTGCCAAACTGTTACAAGCGCTTTCAACAGTATATATCCCAGATAGGTATTTCTCTTGCTGACTATAGGAAACAAAAAGACTAATCAAAATGGGTACATTGACCTTCAAATATCAGTGTTATTTTGATGATAATGAATACCAAACCATCTTGCACTTACACTGAATAAAGTAGGTAAGAAAACTATACTTCAGACAAGATTCTGTACTAACTACCTGTAAGTCACAGGCAGTTATTAACAAAGAGCTCTAAAAGGCTCATGCACCTCTTGTCTCAGTCAAATGCATGCCGTAGAACTTATTCAAAGGGAGGTTTTTTTTTCTTTTTTTTCTCTCTTAAAAAAAAAAAAATCCGGTCTTTTTAAGCAGTCTGGCAGTGCCATTAATACTAAAACTATATTGTGTGCAGTTACAAGGAATTTCTTAAATGTACTACTCAACTGACCTAGGACATCATCATCTTTCTGTTAAAAAGTGTATATTTCATGTTAAAACCCCATTATGTCCTTATATAAATCTTTTGATGTAACAACAATGGTTACCTTTTCTTTCTGGCTTTGAGCCCTTAATTTCTCTAACAGTTTATTAATAGAACTGCAAAACCATATCCCTCTCTAGAGAAAAAAAAATAAAAATCATAACGTATTGGTGTTTTGCTGATTAGGGATACCAATTAGACACCAGAGTGAAAAGAGTGGGTGTACTTTGCTAGAAATAACTAAATAATAATACAGAATAATACTGAAAACATACAGTAAGAGAAAGACAGGATAGTGTGCTTAAATAGGAAAATAAAGGGTAATGCATCAAATCATCACTACCAGAGAGAGAGAATAGTGATTAAGAAAGATCCCTCACCACTTGCATCCGTTACCATCACCCAGACCCGCAGTGGCTGGGCAGCCCCGTTACAGCGAGGGTTTGGGGAGCCCGCCCCAGCCAGTGGGAAATCCCACACGGTGCGTCCACCCATAGGTGAGGCTTCCAAAGCCACTGTGAGTGGGTCCAGCCTTATATACCCCAAAATCAGCAAGCCAGAAGAGCTGGCAGCTTTGTTTTAAGTGGAAATATCTGGTTTCACTCTCACATTAGATTCCCCAGAGCCTGGCCAGGGCTCAAGGGTGAAGCTCAGGGAGTTTCTCTGCTTACCTGATCAGATTATGCGCAAGGTTTCACATCAGGTCAGGGGGACAAACACGTTCCTCCATTACTCTGTTGTTCTATTCACAAACAAAAGAAGGGAAAGATACATTCAAGACAGCTTCAACTTCCATACATATTTCATTAAGGATTACATTCTGAGTTAACAATTTTGGTTCTGTGCCTGTTGCTCAGGCTTCAACACTTCCACCTTTTACATTAGCACAGGTGGTTTGTTATAACTTAATACAATACCTACCAGCACAATGGTTATCAGTTATAAAATATACAGGATTCATCTATAGGTCAACTCTGGCTTGGGCCATAGCACTTCAATTGGTGACTTTGCAGTAAGTGTACAATGGAGCTACAATAAAATCTGTCATCTCAGTCTGCAGTCAGGATACTTTGTATTACCACTGTAACAGGAAAATAGGCAGAGTCAGTTGCTATGGTATGAGAGCATGAAAATCAGCCTGTGTTTTCAGACAGTATACTGTGTTTGAAATGTCATGTCAAATAAGTGATCCATAGAGCATTTTCTGCTGGTTTGTTCTCTGAGAAGCTGCTTAACTGCATTTTAAGATACCTTAAGCAACATAGAATAGTTGCTTAATATTCCTTTTCATGATAAAAATTGCTTAGCCATTTCAAAGATGCAAATAGGAAAAGGAGTGTACATCTCGTATTCCTTTTGGGATCTGAACTATCAAAAAAAATCCTTTGCCGCTTGCCACTACCATATTTATAGTACATGAACTTTTTCTTTCTTATTTAAAAAAAAAAAAATATTCAGCACAATCATTTTGGTGCGTTCTTTATGAAAGTGTTTAAAAAGCTTCTTTTGTGCCTGAGTACATTAGCTTCAAAAGAGATTACTGGCAAAATGCTTAAAGAAATAAATTGTCTGGTTCACTACGTAATAGCCATCAGACTAGTTAAAAGGATGAATGTTTCATCCTAATACACACCATTCTTGCCAGGTTATGAGTATGCCTTGCAAAGAATTCTTACTGACTTAATTCTGTAGCAGTTAAAGTAGGAGTTTTCCCAGAAATAACATCAACTGTTATACTTGGGAACAAGGAACTTTTGTACCCCAATTTTAGCTCTGCTAGTGGTTACACCATTTATTTTGAACATGAACATGCAGCAGCTTAGCTGACTATAGAATATGACTGTAGCTTTTCAGCCTTTTGGCCACTGAGCACTGATCACAGTATATTTTCAGCCCAAACAGTTTTTGTTCTTTGGATTCTGTGTGGTCACTATGTCTCCTGGAGTAATGTTCATCCTAAAGTTCAAGTATCTGTAGAATGCAATTATTCTTTATGGCAAGGAGTTGGAACACTGCACTTAAATTCAATTTTACTCAGTGTTCTGGTGCTTTCAGGCCAGGGCAAAATATGACTTCATCCACTGAGACTGAACCAAAATGTTGGAAGTTAGTTGTTTCAGTTCTTTCTGTTAAAATAGTGAGTGAACCTTGTAATGATATCATGGGTTTAAAATAATGTTAAGGACAAGAAAGATAATTTGTTTTCCTTTCTTACATATTGATATGTGTATCTCAGTGAAGAATATTGCTTTTGAGACTATTCTACCTGTTAAAGCAACCTAAAACATATCATTCTGGAATTTAATATTGAGCAGGAATGAAATAAAAGCAATACTGTTGTATCTGTCTTCCTTTAGGACCAAGCATACTGACTGTAAATCAATACAATGAGGCTAGTCATTTTATTGAGAGCTCTGAATAGCTCTGTTTTACTAGATGATATGCTATATGCCAGAGGAGAGGGGATGTGGCATAGGAAGGGAGAGGGCATAGGAAAGAGAAGCTTGGCTTCTAGATGTTGTCACAGTGAATCAGGTACCTTGTAATCAAGGCCCTTCATTCACATTATTTGTATGGTTTCAGCAAACCAAGCAGAACAGGCATGAGTTCAAATTATTTTACTTAATCTTTTATCTTTTTAATTCAGATGTGTTTTTTTCAGGTTTTGGGTTGTTTTCAATGTAGCAACCAGTCATGACAGATAAAATCCAAACCATCTGTTAAATCTCTGCCTAAAACACCATAGATTAAAAAGCAACTAGCAGTAAATCAGAAAAATACAGATCTGACCCTTTAAACGACATGCTAATCTGTGTAGGTTTAGGGTGGTTTTTTTTTTTTTTGGTTTTTTTTTACTGAAACCTTGAGAGAAAAACACATGTTTTGTTCATATTCTTCATTTACTGTCTAAAGTCTGTCTTCACTGAATCAGTTTTCACATACAGTTTTTTTTTTTTTATTTTAGTCAGACTTCATGGTCTTCATTTGATTTCCTGCCTAGTTCCCTGCGAAAACAAGGCCTACAAAATTGTGTTATCTGCCTCTCTGTCTCACTTTTTGAACTCTTGGCCACCATCAGACCATCTGACATACGTCAAGGGAATCACTGATGTGAAGTTTCCAAGGCCTGCAGAGAGAAATGTGACATCTGTGTTGCTGCCCAAATGTATAGCCAAGCTCAGGGACACAGCGAAGACACAGTGTGTGCTGCAGCCACCTGGCTAGGCAGGTAGGGAAGGAAGTGAGAGTAAGAAGAAAGAGGACAGGCCTCCTTTGGAAACTACTCAGTGCTGGATTTCTCCATGTAGGAATCAACCTGTTCCTTAGCATCCCAAATTTTGAAGGCTACAGTGTGACTATGGTTCAAGCAGTGCATCCCAAAGGAAATTGAACTGGCAGAATAGCAGTGTGGTTTTGTCAGTACAAATTAACCTATGCCACATTTTTTAATTAATTGCAGTATCTAGCTTCTTTATTCACTGAGGTCACTACAGTTTCGACATCAATAGTAAGAGAAAATCCTGACATGAAAGTCAAACTCTTTTGTCCCACAATGAAACAAAAAGCAATTGCCAAAATTGTGTGATGCTCTTTTACACTTTTGTTATCAAAATACTACAGGTCTTAGATGGAAATGAAGTCAGACTTGACTTTTCTCTGAGAATGTCCTTGCCAGCCTATTTCATTACCTATTTCTGTTCTTTTAGCCAAGTTGCATAAAATCAGTTCTCATGAAAATAATACTAAAATGTATTTCAGCTTCATACGGTCTCTTGTATAAAAATGTACAAAAACCCCCTAGGTGGGTAGGAAACAGGAAGTGGAATGAGGTCTAGAGGTTATTTATATGGTAATTTTCCTTTATCTGAAGTATATTTTAATATAGTGAACATTTTCAAACAGTGACAAGATCAGTACAGATACACTGAATAATACAATGGATCATGCCCCAAATTATCCTAAATTATACTAGGAGTAACACTGAGGACCCCAAAGACAATCTGATACACTTTTGTGTAACTTAGGGCACAATTTAATCTATTTATCTGTGGCAGGACTATCTGTTATGAACACAATTTTCCATAAATCATGTTGACTTGCAGGCTCCATTCATCTGATAGATAGATACACGATCCTGAAGAAAATGACCCATTTTCTCTGAATTACAACTGAGCTACAATGGTGCAGCAAAATAAAATATACCACATTCTGGAAGAGCTAAGTTAAGTAACAGCAGTGTATGAGGTGTAAAAAAAGTATTCTGACCAAATAAACAGGGTCATACAGACCCTAGACTTCAAGCAGCCACCAATGCAAGATTCAGGTTTATAGATAACATTTAGCTCCAAAAGGGGAGAGAAAAAGGATGATGAATGCTGTCTTATCACATCTTTATGTTGTATTAAATATTTGAAGGCATTTAATTATAATGTTATAATACCAATGTTTTGAAGAACCCTTTGCCATCTCGAAGTCTTCACAGCTCTAGAAAACTGCATCAGGTATCAAAAATATTTCCCAGATGTTGAAGTCAGAGTATCACTGAATTATATCAAAGTAGATGTCAACAGTGTTTTAGAGGAAATTGTGCCATAGTTAATTTGCTGTCAAAACTAAATTTAACTGAAAATCCTTTGATCAAGGATATTGAACTAACCCAGCATCTGAAATGAACACTTTGTATCTCTCAGTAGTCTGTGAGAAAACAAAATTGTGCAGCATGAAATAGAAGTGCCAGAAGAAAACTGTGCATTGCAAAGTATCGCTTCCAGCAGTACGAGTAGTACAATATAGATACAGAAGTGCACTAAGTGCATCAATTAAACAGAGAGTTTGGGCTCTCAAAATGCAGCTGAACTTCATCTTACTAGAAATTAGCTCTTCTGTACAGCACAGCTGGCAAGCCTGTACATACCAGTATCTGCAAGGAATGCTGTTGCCTTAGGATGTCAACATGGCGCTGTATTCAAAATGAGCAGCACATTCTGTTACATGGGTAGATTATGTCTTTCTGTCATGACTGACATCTGCATCAGCTTCCCTCAGTGGGAAATATGGAAAAATGGAAAAAATGCCTCTGGCTCCTTAAAAGATGAGGGCTCTTTACCATAAAAGTGAATTAATCCGATCAATGAGAAGGCATCATGATGACAATGGTAAATCTGTGTGGTCACAGACAAGGGAATATTAGGGTTTTTTTAATGAACATGGTGCCTGCTTCTGTGTGCATATTCTTTTTTTTGGGGGGGTTATTTTCTACTCTGTCATTAAAGAAGATATAGAGGCAAGGGATGGGGAAAGAAAAAAAAATAAGCTTAACTGAGAAGAAACCTAAAATATGAGAGGAAGATTTATGAAGCTGAGAGAAACTGATGGCACAAAGTCAATGAGGGCTTGTGTGGGATATGGACTGTGTCTGTCCTAACCCTGGCCTGGAAAGTATTCTGCTACACAAAGCAGAAGCACTGAGCTGTCAGGTGTAATCTAGGTTAAGTACAGACATGGTGCGGAGATGCTACAGTTCTGAAGCCCTGCTGAGACTTTGGAATTATTAGTTCAGATGTAATTCTTGAGTTAATGTGCATTTCCTGTGTCTACATCTGATCTAACATGGCATTGCTTTCACCTATGTGGGTTTGATAGTTTGGGATTCTGTAAGATTATGCACTGGATCTGCAGCAAGTGGTCTATCACTTGACTTGCAAAATAGTCAAGAGCATGAATACCAATGCATGTTTACATAAAGAATGGAATAAAACAGCAAGCATATGTAAGTTAGTTTACATATAAAACTCACTTGTTTAAAATCTTTTCTTGGAGGAGTGTGCACCTTTTGGCCAATACGCACACTTTTTACTTTAAGCAGTTGCTACTGTACCTCAACATTCCAATTGCCTTTCACAGCATTTTCAGGAAAAACTCTTGGAAAAACTCATGTCTATGGGGACTACAACACATTACAGCTAAAAATCAGGTAAAAATAGTCCAGAGACATCAATGAAAACAGTCTTGGAGGAGGATCGTGGCTTGCTTTCTGAAGGAGAAACTGAAAAGCAGATCTCATTTCAAAAGTGTATACTCTGGAGTCTGTAAGCAATAGTTGTAGAAGGGTCATCCTACCTTTTAGAGAGGATCTGAGTGTTTTATTGGGTTATTAGGAGATGATAATAAGTAACATATGTCAGTTTTTTTTTTACTGAGACTGTTACAAACTGAGCAAGGTACTTGGGGAAATATTTTAACCAGGGAAGTGGGAAAACAGTCAAAAATATATAGCTACATTTATCAATAGTATATTTGAAACGTTCGTGTTTATTTTTTATTATAAAGCCATGCATTTCTTAGTTCTGAGTATAATTCTCATTTTGTGGAGTATTTAGAAGTCTTGATGAAACCGTGCAGCTCTTAAGAAATTACCAAGCTTACAAATTGTGACAGAAAATAGCAAAGACAAAACTTTGTCTGCTTAGAAAGCTTAGGAAAAAAAGTTTAACTTCAGAATTTACAAGCCTTTACTTTCTATAAACTGTTTAAAAATGGCTACCTTCTACAAAATCCTGTCAGAAATATTTACCATTTCAGTCGAGGTTGTTTTATAATTTTAATTAATCAAATTGAGAATAGAGTTCCTGTGAATTCTATTTCAATACTTACAAATTGACAAGAAGGAAACTAAGATACACATGAAGAACGGTCTCTTTCAAATGGAAGAACCATGATAAACATTACTGCAAAACAACACTGAATAAAAATGGTTTACAAGTAGAAAAAAAAAAAAAAAAAAGTTTATTCCTGTTCTATGGTACATTTACAATCCCAGGTTGACTGGGAACACCAAAACAATGTTTCAAATCACCCATCAAACTGATCACAAAATATTTTAAATATGTGAAAAATTAGCTTAAATAATATCCTCTTCAGCTCTCCCTTTCACCTTTCTCCATATGCTTTATACCCACCCTTTCCACTTTTCCAGCAAGGATGATTTTGCCTTTGTCCCTCTGACTGCTTGACCTCTATTCATAGCAGTCAGTAGAATGCCTCTGACCTCTCTGATCCAGACCTGTGCTCCAGCCAGTAAAGGACAGTATTGGATTTGATTGGATTTTTAGTCAAAGTAAATGCAAACTGCATGAGTTAATAGCTAAGACTAGTCCAAGAAAGCCTTAAGTAAAGCTAGACCAGGAAGAGCTCTGGAGTTTGTAAAGACTGAGCGTAGAGGATGCTTCTTCATAGATCAGTGCTATCTAGCTATCACATAGGTTCTGGTTTCAGGTGTGAGCCTGTTAAAATATTTGGAACCAGTTTGCCCAGCTCCTAGTATGTACTATATTAATGTTTAAAAGAAGTGGTAATATTTACAAGGTTTTTAAGATTAACATTAGTGTGTTAATTTGCAACAATCTTTGATAATGTACAAATGGCTGTGTTCCTCTTAAAGGACAACAACGCTCATAGAAAACTTGCTTCAGATTGACCTCAGAATTTGTTATTTCCTTCAGAAGACTGTTTACCACTATTAAAAGGAAAAATCTTCAGAATATAGAATTCTCTAATTTTTAAAATTCAAGCACATGAATGTTTGTGCAAATCCTGCCCTTCCTTGGTCAAGGCATGTCAGAAGTAGTCAGGCTCTTCTGTGAGGACCTTTTGTGAGCAAATCCCTGATGGTATATTTTCATAAGATGACTTGTGCTAAATTAGCTCTTCTCCATTGAAAGATGCATGATCTATTTCCGTCTCTCCTACCTGCCCACCTTACTTTACCCTCTCTATAGCACTTGTCCACATAATAATTTCTTTCAGCCCCACAAAAGAGGAGAAAACTAACCTGAAAGGTGAGAAAGAAAATGAGACATTCTCTGTTGGGCTGGTTATTTTAGCTCACAGTGTGATCAGAAGAGTAGCAAAGGTAGTTTTCTCCCCTGATCCCCCCCCAGCTCACTTGAGAACCCACCAGCTTTCTTCTGGTGAAGACTAGTTGCGTTCTCATTTTATCATTACATATATCATCAGTTCTTGCCCTTTACTTATATCAGCACTGAATTTGCTATCTCTTCTTTCCCAGCTGGTATTATGACACATAATTCTTCTCTCACAGATTTTGCTCTTTGTTTATTTAACATATTCCTTGTCAGTGCTTTCCTTATGTTTGGTTTCCAACAGTTTTATATCTTGGTATTATTTAAAGCATTAATATTTAGTCTGAAGAGATGGTAAAATGTGTCTGAGCATGTGTTATGAATAAATCCATTGAAGGTTTACACCATTTCTGGCTACAACACAGGTTTAGATTTAACATTAAATAAATCAAAGGCTGATTCATTTTCAAAAAAGATAACTGCTAAACTGATGGAAGAGCTTGTGTTATTTTTGCAAAGCTTTTGGAAAAAAAAAAAAAAAGTAAAATATAATACAACTTTCTGTTATGATACGAAGCAGACATTTAAAAAAATTTATATATATAAGCTCAGTAATGGATTATGAAGGTTTCCAAAGACTCCACCTTTGATCTAATCATTGAACTAACCAACATTCACCCAATATAGTCCAGCAAATAACATCCAATTTCTTTTAAAACTCTGAAATACTTTTTCAGAATAGAGCCTCTTTTGAAAGCCAAGCTCAGTTGGTGCCAGACAAGAGACGCACAAGGGATTGCCAACCACAGGGTTAGAGATTCTGTGGAAGGTGCAAGCCAGCAAGCAGCAATGAGATAATGCCATCTGGACCCCAGCACATCTTCATTTTTTTTGTTTACCAGAATACAGGTCAGCCTGGGTACCACCACTTGCAGTCCAATATCCCTTCCCCGTCCCCATGGGGCCCTGTTGGACCTGGGGGGTTGTCGCACAGCCAAGCTCTATCCTGATGGGGAGAAAAAGGTTTTTCTTCATGCTGAGAGGGAGTGAGCACGTTTTTTTGGCCCTGTAACCTACAACGGGTTGCCAGGCAGCTGTTTGGAGTTCCCTCCTGTTGCCTGGATTGCAGGCACAGCCAAATTTGTGTTTCTTCATGTCTCACTTTCCATGGGCTGGGACCTGCAAAATGCTGCCATGGAATTTTGGAGAACTAACTTCAAGGGGGTGATAGTGACAGATGTCCTAGCTGCTGAGATTTTTGGTATATAATCTTTCTCAGAAGCCTGCCTCCTTCATTTTTGTGGTGAGAGGAAAGTACAATCTAACACTGTAATTGATTAAATAATAACATGCAGGTAAAACCCAGAAAACCACACATGTATGTAAATTTTTATCCCCTTATTCGTCAGTATGTGATACTACAGAATAACCAAACTTGTGAAATTTACCAGGCTTTATTTCTTTAACATCTCACATATTATTTTTAGGAAAAATGTTTCTATTTGTTTTAAGAAACACTCTATATCCTGAGAATCATATCTTCAAGAAATGCAGGAATGGCCAAACTGGTGGGTTTTGCAACATATAAAGAAAATACCTGACCACAAACTGAAGATATTCTTGCAGAAATACCTCCAATTTTAAAACTTTGGAAACACATCTGTTTTTTGCATTAGCCATTTAAATATGCAGCACTTCTTAACAGAGTTGTACAGTTGTGTCGTACTTGTGGGCGAAAAAGCAAAAATAGAAAAAATTTCTTCTTGGAGTTAAAAATATTGAAAGCAGCTGTGCATTCAATTTCCCTAGAGGAAATCTAAGTTCTCATCACACACAAGGAATGAAGAACTACTCCCGTGTAGAAAACTGCATTGTGTCAATCTAAAAGCAATTCTTTGAGTGTCTGGATTGATTGAACCTGTTTCTTGGAGCTTTGTGAATGACTAAGTTTTCAGCTCAGAAGCCAAACCAAGCCCAACAATAATTCTAAAATATATTTCGGATTGACTTAAATTTGTTCAGTATATTCGTTTGAGATCAAGCAAAACATTTATAGATAATCAGAATAAAAAAAAAAAAAAAATTAAAAAAAAAAAAACCGTTAATTGCAAAGTATTGGAGTATGTTATAGGTTGTAAAATAGAATCAAGAATCTAATAAAAAAAAACAATTTAAGTTTTTGCATATTTTAACTCTTGAGCATTATCTTAGTATTACTTATTGTGGTTGTGTTTTTTGCGCAAAGGTCTTATGGCTCTGACTGTTCATCCTTGAACTATATATCAGTTCATTCCCGATCTAGTTCTACCTATGTTGGCACACTCTTGTTTTCATACTGAGATTTATGTGTTAAATATTTTTAAATGAGCTTTTGTTATACGTATAGCTCTTCTCCACTCCTTTCCATTTGGCAGTAATCTTTTCTGCACTAAACCATTCAGATTCTCACATTAATATGGCAGGTTGAGTAGTGGCAATGTCTTATTAAAAGAGAACTGTATGGAATATTAATTTGGGGTTTAAATTGCATTAAACTTCTTTGTTTTCATGTTTCTACAAAAATGTGTTTAATTTTCTGTGTACACACTACCTTCAGAGAATCCTTTACGACATCTCTCTTACTGACCACCAGCTATAAGAATTCAGAATAAAATAATGTGCTGTATAAAAAGATGGAACAGCTTGGGACAGTGTGCTAGTATGGAAAGATAATGGATAACATTTATTAAGTATATTATACATATCAATTCAATATCAGGGGACTGATTCTTATGGCCCAGAAATCTGTCTTCCCTTTTATACCCTAACATTTTTCTGACCTTCTGCCTGTGGTCTCCTTTCTGCTAATTTCTTTGTAGGTGGGTGTTTAATTTGTTGGTGTCTTTTTAATGTTGTTTTTTTCACCTTGATTTTTGATTGAAACAGCTTTCTGCATCCAGGTTTATTTACAGTTTTCATTAATGCTTTGCAAGAGGATTGAGCTGTTTCAATCAATCAAATCTGTGACACTCATCATTCCAGCTTTAGTCTTTATTCTTGTTTATATTGTTTTCTGACCACCACAAATATTATAAGGAAGTAGATATTTTTTGTAGTCAGAACAATTGAATAGCCTACTTCTGCCTGAATAAATTATATGATAATTAAAAGATTTTTTTTTTTTCTTAATTACTTGTTTGAAGGATCAACTCCCAGAAAGGAATAGGGCAAAAATACATCATGAGGAATACGGGGGAGAGAAGACTGAACAGCAGTCACTTTTATAAAAATATGTTTTCCCTCTCATATGCCACTACTGTAACACCTGTATCATCTTTTTTAGGTTGTCTTAGGGTGAATATCACTAAATTATCATGATTCCTAAGCATACATAACACTAATCTCAGCATTGTCATATACATCTGTAGAGTTACAAGCACTATGAACCATATTATTCATTACAGTCTACTGGGAGAGGGTCTAACATGTTCTTTAATGGAGACATTTACAAAATCTATTGCAATATAATTGCAATGTCAGCCAATCTATCAAAAAAGCTTCTACCAGGCTGTGACATAGCAACTAAGAATATGGTATTGCCTCATAATTTCTAATAAGTTATTACTAGAGTGAGTAAAATTTTTTAAGTTGGACCTGAGAAAAACTTACTCATTTCACCTAATCATGTTCATGTAATTGCATGCAACAGTTTTTCCAAGTAAATAGAATGAATAATGCCTGTAGTAATTTAATCTTTGTTCACACGGAACTCTCTCCTGGCATGGGAAAGGAGACTGCTTTGTGCAAGGTAAGTGAACAAGTCACTTCAAAGGTGACTTGTTCATTCATTCAAAGGTTTTCAGTAAAGACAAAATAATATTCCTGATGATGGACCTTACACAGAACTATGATGTTGTGGCTATTACAGAAACATGGTGGGATGTCTCCCATGACTGGAGTGTCCCAGTTGATGGCTACAAGCTCTTTAGAATGGATAGACAAGGAAGGAGAGGCAGTGGGGTGGTGCTGTATGTTAGGAGCTGTTATGATTGCTTTGAGTACAAGTGTAGTGAAGACAGAGTGGAGTGTCTTTGTGTTAGAATCAGGGGGAAGGACAACAGGGCAGATGTCAACAGTGGGAGTCTACTATAGGCCACCCACCCAGGACAGAGAGGTGGATGAAATATTCTGTGGGCACTTAGAAGAAATCTCATGATCGCTTGACCTTGTTCTTGTGGGGGACTTTAACTTCCCGGAGACATCTGCTGGAAATACAACACAGAGAGCGGGACCAGTCCCGGAGATTCCTGTAATGTGTGGAAGATAATATCCTGACACAGCTGGTGAGTAAACTGGTTGGAGAACATGCCCTGCTGGATCTCCTCTTTGTGAACAGAGAAGGACGGGTGGAGGGTGTGGCAGTTGGAGGCTGACTAGGGCACAGCAATCATGAAATAATAGAGTTCTCTATTCTTAGGGAGACCAGGAGAGGGGGCAGCAGAACTGAGATACTGGATGTACAAAGGGCTGACTTTGTCTTGTTTAGGCAGCTATGTGACAGGATCCCTTGGGAGATGCTCCTGAAGGGTATAGGGGCCCAGGAAGGCTGGGTGCTCTCTAAGAAGGAAGTGTTAATGGCTCAGGAGCAGGCGGTCCCAAGGTGCTCTGAGAGAAGCTGGCAACAGAGCAGACCACCCTGGCTGAACAGGGACCTTTGGCTGCAACTCAGGGAGAAAAGGAGAGTTTACAGCCTTTGGAAGAGGGGGCTAGCCACACACAGTCATTACAAAGAGGCTGTGAGGCTATGCAGGGCAGAAATCAGGAGGTCTAAAGCACAGCTAGAAATTAATCTGGCTTCGGCAGTCAAGGACAACAAGAAATGTTTCTATAATTATGTCAGCAGCAAAAGAAAGACCAGGGAGAGTCTCCATCCCCTGCTAGACACAGGAGGAAACATGGTAACAAGTGATGAGGGAAAGGCTGAGGGGCTTAATGCCTTCTTTGCTTCAGTCTTTAATAATAAGATTACTTGTACTGAGGGAATCCAGCCTCCTCAGCCAGAAGACAGAGACTGGGAGAAATGCGCCCCCCTCAATCAAGGAGGAGACAGTCAGTGATATCCTGAATCACACAGACACACACAAGTCTATGGGACCAGATGGGATACACCCGAGGGTGCTGAAGGAGCTGGCTGGGGTGCTCGCCAGGCCACTTTCTATCATTTACCAGCAGTCCTGGCTGACCGGGGAGGTCCCAACAAATTGGAAATTGACCAGTGTGACGCCCATATGTAAGAAGGGTTGAAAGGATGATCCGGAAAATTACAGGCCTGTCAGCTTGACTTTGGTGCCCGGGAAGCTGATGGAGCAGCTCATCCTGTGTACCATCACACAACACATGGGGCACAAACAGATGATCAGGCCCAGTCAGCATGGGTTTGTGAAAGGCAGGTCCTACTTGACAAAACCTGATCTCCTATGATAGCGCAACCTGCTTATTAGATGAGGGAAAGGCTGTGGATGTTGTCTACTTTGACTTTAGAAAGGTCTTTGACGCCATTTCCCACAGCACATGTCGTGTGAGGAGCAGCTGAAGGAACTGGGGGTGTTTAGTCTGGAGAAGAGGAGGCTGAGGGGAGACCTCACTGCCCTCTAGAGCTCCCTGAAAGGAGGGTGCAGAGAGCTGGGGATGAGTCTCTTGAACCAAGTAACAAGCGATAGGACAAGAGGGAATGGACTCAAATTGTGCAAAGGAAGGTTTAGACTGGATATTAGGAAGCATTTCTTTCCAGAAGGGGTTGTTAGGCGTTGGAATGGGCTGCCCAGGGAGGTGGTGGAGTCCCCATCCCTGGAGGTGTTTAAGAGTCGGGCTGACATAGCGCTGATGGATATGGTGTAGTTGGGAACTGTCAGTGTGAGGTTAATGGTTGGACTGGATGATCTTCAAGGTCTTTTCCAACCTAGATGATTCTGTGATTCTATGTTATTTTCTGTGGTTGCCAAACCAAAGCTAGCTTAATTGTAAAGGTTGTATCTAAAGCTCAGTTTGACACTGTATATATGTCTTTTGTTTTTTTTCACAATACATGATATCTGTACTACATTTTCAACCTGTAGAGGCTGATAATTCTCAAAGAATTTGCATAACAAATGAGAGTGTGGAGATCATCCATTCATGGCACTAACAAAGATTCAATTGTATCAGCAGTTGTTTTGCTGATTAGGGATACCAGTTAAACTCAGTCATCAGAGTGAAAAGACCAGGTGTATTTTACTAAAAATAACTAAATAATAAAACAGAATAAGTCATAAAACATACGGTAAGAAAAGACAGAATAGTGCACTTAAACAAACAGGAAAGTACAGTGTCATGCATGAAATCATTACTACCCAAAAAGAGAATCGTGATTACAAAAGATCCCTCACCACTTGCATCCGTTACCATCACCCAGACCCGCAGTGGCTGGGCAGCCCCGGTTACAGCGAGGGTTTGGGGAGCCCGTCCCAGCCGGTGGGAAATCCCACACAGTGCGTCCGCCCATAGGTGAGGCTTCCAAAGTCACTGTGAGCGGGTCCAGCCTTATATACCCCAAAATCAGCAAGCCAGAAGAGCTGGCACCTTTGTTTTAAGTGGAAATATCTGGTTTCATTCTCACATTAGATTCCCCAGAGCCTGGCCAGGGCTCAAGGGAGAAGCTCAGGGAGTTTCTCTGCTTCCCTATTTGGATTATGCGCAAGGTCTCACATCAGGCCACAGTGACAGACACCGGTCTCCACCACCCTGTTATTTTATCCACACACAAAGAAAGATAATTATACATTCAAGATAGCTACATCTTCCATACATATTTCACTAGTGATTACAAACTGAGTAAACAGCTTTGGCTCAGGTCCTGTTTCTCAGGCTTCAATACTTCCACCTTTTGCATCAGAACAGGTGGTTTGTTATAACTTAGTACAATACCTGTTAGCACAATGGTTACCAGTTATAAAATATACAGGATTCATCTATAGGTCAACTCTGGCTTCAGCTGTTTGTCTAAGCCTTAGCACTTCAGCAGTAGACCTGAAAATGTCACAAACTCAGCCTTGGACTCTTTGTTATTCTGTAAAACGTTCCAGTTCATTTTTTTCTTATGAAGTGCTTAGAATTATGTGAAAGCCTTAAATGCGTCCGCTTTCCTGTTTATAGTGAGTTGGGAAACAGTTGTTAACTCAGAGTAGTTAATTCTGTATGTTTACTTGGAAGATTGTGCTTCAGAGAGAAGAAAAGAAAGGTTTGATGAAACCTGAATATTTCTGCAGAAATTTGTAATGCACATATGCCATCCCGATTGTTAACTTCCAGAACTGTTTTGGGTGTGATGTTCTCCTTTCCAGAAAAACTCAAACTGGAGAATTGTATATGTTGGTCACCAGTATGAGACACATCTTGAGTCTACTAAAGAGCCAAACATCCTGCATTCTGGCCTTTAGTCTTCTTGTCCATTCATACAAGCCAGAAACTCATATAAAAAAATTGGAGAAGACTTGACACAAAATATAACACAGCTGTATGTATTTTTACATATTCTCTTTTAGGGAGATAGGAAAGAAAGGAACTGCTTGTATTTTCAGGATCAATTAAAAACCAGATCTGTCTAAGAGAAAATCTAGTATATTGCTGTCCATTTATTGTGATTTAGCTTTTTGTAGAGGGAAAAGAATATAATATTTTCAATAGATTTAGCACATTAATTCAGAATCTTTGCTTAATTTCCTGAAATGTGGCCCAACCTTTTCTGGACCTTCATTTTTTAGTAAGGAAAATAGGACTGTTCCACAGATTACAGAACATACAGAAGAAATCCCTCTTGTTTCAGTGTGAAACTCTAAGTTACATTATAATAATAATGAGAATAATTTTGTGAAATAGTCAGTTCTCTACAGTACTATTTGTCTAGCAAAATAAAAATTAAGACAGCACAGTACACTCACTAGTCCAGAGACAGTAAAATACAGAACATTGAATTTCATTCAAAGCAGACACGAAAACTCCAATGTTAATGTAAATAAAAGTAAATATACAAAAAGTGAACATAGCTTTGTAGGGTGCAGATTGTGTTGCTTCATGTCAATGTTCATAGCAATGAAGGTAGATAGGAGATCTCTACTAAATAAGTACAATGGGAAAAACATAAGAATTCCCCTCTTACTACTGTGTGATTTCACTGGGGCTGAAGTACCTTGCTGGATAAGGGTGTGGACATCTCAGCTGCTGAGTGAGTAAAGAGCCCTGGTGTTATATGTGTTCTGATTAATCTGGCTGTGTTTATTCTCTTGGAGGAAACAGGTTGAATGTTCCCATCATAAGAAGCTTAACAAAAAAACATATTAAGTAAACCACATAGGGGAAATCAAGACTCCCAATGCCAATTGGTTCAAATAAATTAGGGTTTGCAAACTGAAGTAAAGAGAAGTGGGCAACTGTTTGTATTTCAGTAAAACACCTATTCCATTCCACAATCCCAGAGGCTGAATAAAAGCTGTTTATTCAGAGAGGCCCTGAGGCTGACTCGTCTTTTACAGTTGTAGAGCTACATAGAAAAGGCCAATGGTTCCTTAGAGGCACATTTCAAAGAAATTCAGGATTTATGCACACAAACCTTATTATTTAAAGTGCAAATTCGGCTCTGAAAGTCATTGCATAAGGACAGCACAGAGTAACACGACTTAATATTTATTACTTTAAAGCTTACTGTATGTTAAATATCAGCTGTGTCTAAGTATTCAAAATATCTTCTTGCCTCCAGTTGTTTAAGATACTCTCTTTCCTGTCTTCCTTGGTAAGAAATATGCAGCCAGAACTAGTTAAAAATTTTACTAATTAAATATATGCCATCAAACTCTTTCTATATTTCTTTGACATGGCTGAATAAAAAGACTGAAAGGTAGCAACATCTTTCTATTTCTCCTTCCCAAGATAAAAAGCAAGTGCAAATATGCATATTTATGAAGAAATAAATAATGCAACATTTCAAGCTTTTTTTTTGATAGAGATCTTATTTGGTTTGGTTTTGTTTGCAGTTTCTCCCTTTCGTGTACAGCACTATGCTCAATAGGCTGATCAACAGTCCCTGGACTCTTAACATCCCTAGGGAGTTCACACAGAGCAAAATGAGTGCAAAAACGGGTTTAGGGTATTGAACTCACCAAAATGCTTCAGAATCTGTGGATACCAAACTTGAGGTAGCTGGACTTCAGTTATCAAACTGTACTGGGTGTTCAAGATGCCTAGTAAGAACCTGGTGAGGTAGTGAAAGCTAAAGAACTTTCAGAGCTGGGTGCTAAGAACTGATTATGCTCTAGAAACCTCATGACTGCAGCTTTTTGAGAGGAAATATCTAAAAAAAAAGAAGTGAAAGAATCTGAGGGTTTTATGCTCTGGGCACACATGAGAACACACTGAAATGTTAAATCTGTTGACTGGAAATTTGTGCTAACTGACATAGATCTTCCTGTTCAGAACATTTGTCTGTAAAGAGAATCTAAGATACCTTTTTGTCAAAGATGTACCAAACAAAAGTGCGAGGTACAAATATGTATCATGTATCAATGTATATTTGTGATTCAAGGAAATTGAAAAGAAAGCAAGGAGGGCAGTTAAAACATGAGTGTAGCTATTCATTTATCTCCCGCATAAAAGCTAATGAGACCAGTGTAATTTGCACCACCATTAGACTATAATATGATCTCTCATGAGATTTGCACTAATAACCACTATAATGTCTTGTCTGCCTGGAGATATTGTTTTCTCAGTTTATTCTGCTTTGAGCTTGCGTTATGTAAAAAGGAATTACGAAGAGCAATTTTGCAGTTTAAAGGCTCACAAAGCTGTCGGGTGAAACTGCAGCTGCCCATGTAATCTGACATCTTTGGTCAGTTTGCATCAATTGCAAGCCTCTCTTTCCATAAAAAAGTGAAGAAAAGTCTACACTAGCAGAAATAGAAATGGCTGATGAAAGGGACAACAGTTTCCAGGCAAATTATAACGATGCACAGCAAATGATACTGGCATTTTAGAAAAGGTGACAAAATCCATATTAGACAAGGTCTCATTACATTCTGACATAGCTAATGTAAAGCAGCAAGGGGTAACAATGGCTGCCAATTTTTATTTCATTAGTTTTCTTAAAAAAAACTTAGAAGCATAATCTCATCAAAACTATAACAAAAATAGTCTTTTGATTTTCTACCTTTATGTGTTTATTTATTTATTTATTTATTTATTTCCTGGTAGCATCATGCTTTACGAAATTAACCATCTGGCTGTAGAAACAGGGTGTTTGCTTAAATTTGGCAGGGCTACCTTGCAGTTTACTAGTTTTATGTGAAACAAATACCTCTTTCACTCTCTAGTTGCTAGCATACTATACCACACTGATCAAAGACTAGCTAGTAGTAGATGAAATTAACTGTCAGTGTTCTTTTGACATAATGTAGATGATGCAGGTGTCTGTATCAAAATGACAAGTAAATAAAACTTGATCCAAAACCCAGTAAAGTTGACTGAGGCATTCTCATGGAATATAATGATCTCTGCCTGATGCATTACAACCTCTGAATAACCTTTGCATGAATTCTGCGTATCAATGAAAAAATGGTAGAGTTATTGAACTACCTTTGTCTGAGTGTGACTCCTGCAAAAGCACAAGTACAGGAAAAAAAGGAGGCATGAATATTCTGAACTCCATAACCACTGTATAAGTGGCAATGAATGCACTATGAAATTTTCTTGGAATAAGTCTCAAGTATTTTTCTAGGTTGTAAGATAATATATATTTTCATAAAGATCTGAAAATAACTCTGGAATTAAGTAATGTGAAAAAGCTATCCATTCAAGTAATTAAAAGAATTCTATTTGTGGCACAAATATGATTATATATCATAAATACAGAATGGCATATTGCTTATAAAATTATGTAAATAAAACCATAAAATTAAAATCAGATGTATTTTGAGATGGGATTTTTTTGCTATACTTGCTTCTTATTATAAAAACAGACAAACAAACAAAACCACAAACCCCACCCCCACCCCCTACCCCAACCTGCTCTGGAAAGTAAAAACTATTATTATTTAATGAAGCTACCTATAGTTTATCCCCACAAATTTTTCCTCCTAACTAGAGCACAGTTTAGCAATGTTTGCTTTTCATTCCTTTTGAAACGAAATTTGCTTATAATTGCTGAGTGGTTTCATGTAGAAGATATTTGCGAATTTTACTCTATTCTATTTTAAATGTTGTATGCTTCCCAGTAATCATTATCCTTATGAACACCCACATCATTACCACTCTGATAAGTAGTATTTTTTAAATCAGGATGTGTTCTCCATATTATACTTTTGCATATATGCAGCTGGCAAATGACAAGGAAAATTTTTGCTATTATGACTGTAGAGGAGAATCCCTTTACCCATTCATGAAATGGATAAGGTTTCTTTTGGAGGTAAGAAATTCTTTCCTAGTTCCTGCAATCATCTAGAAGAAACCCAGAAAGCATGTTAATGTGAAATGAATAAAAATAGTCATAGAAAGATGAGGGAGAGAAAACGGGAACTTGTGAATGTGTAGATAAGATGAGAGGAAAAATATGAAAGTCATGGCAGAACAGAAGTAAAACAATGTAAAGTTCAAAGAAAATTTTTTTCTTTTAGGTTTCAAATTCCACAGGGGCTCATATGATAGGATAATAAGAAGGTCAGCAATGCACAAAAGAAATTTTATAAAATTTAATCACTGGCCATGTTATTAACAAGAATTATATTAACTGAATTATATTAACTGAAACCTTCCTCAAATTATTTTACATTTTATTAAAGCAATTTATATGTCTCCAATCAATTCCTGAGTTCCTTCTCTTTCCAGCAACAGCTCTAGCTGTTATGGGACAAGGCATGGATCATAAAGTAGGTCATACACCAAGATATGCTACATAAGTACATAATCTATGTTTTATGGAACAAGTCACTGTCTTTTTATGTGAATTTACTTAGTCTTTCTTAGTAGGTGATAGATGAAGATAATATTTTTCTTTTAGACATGAGCACTCCATAACTTTTTACTTAGTTGTAGTATGTGACAGATAAAGGCAGAGTTCAGCCAAGATTTCAAACACTGTCCTTGAGTTCAAAGAGACTGGCTCATTATCCTATAATGGACCCTATTTTTAGTAAATATTTCCTACTTCTAATCAAAATTTGAAGACCAGAATTAAACACACACATAAAAGTAAAATAATATGGATGGTGTTGTATTGCTTGGAACTTGGGTCTCACCTTAGAATTAATTTATTTATACTGACCTTATGCCTAGCATTATCATTTCTTCCCAGAAAAAAGGGAAATGTTATATCCATGTAAAGCTTGAGCTGCTCACTTTCATGTTTAAAATTAGACACAACCCTGAAGCAAGCCTACTGATTAGGAAACTGGAGTTCAGTCAAGTCTGGAACCTTATTTGTTAATTTATTGAAACAGTGGAGACATTTTGATTTAGAGTGGTTGCAGTTCACTTCTAATTAACATGTTTAAAAATTGCAACCATGGAAAGTTTTGATAAATTGTTTGCCTTCATTTGCATGTATCAATAGACAGTAAAGGATTTATGTTAGGTAATAAACAAAACATTTGACTTGCAGAATATGTAATAATTTATTTTAGAAATAATATTTACAAGGTTAGAATTTTGTTTTCTATCAACGGTCTTGTTTCTTGAGTTGCTTACAACATTGCAAGATTAATTCTCATTATAGTAATTGCTTGATAAGTACATTAGATTCCTTTGAGTTTGCCTTTACTTTTAAATTCATATTCATTTTTATACTTTGTTATTTTTTCCTAAATTCACTCTAGTGCTAGAAATAATCTGTGAGAGTTTGCATAGAAATTTTTATCATGAAGTACAGAATCATTACCCATTGTTTTTGGCTGTGGAACACATGTTTTCAACTCCTTTTCAATTCAAAAAAAGAAAAAAGATAGTCGTTACTAATTCAGGTCTGGAAGTCTAATAAAGCATTTTCTTATATTGGTTTGTGGGGAAGGGACCTCAAAAGATCTTCCAGTCCAGCCTTTTATGGGAAACAGAGGCTTCATGAGATTATCTACCACCCTGTCTGATCACATCTTGAAAATCTCCAGCAATGGGGATTTCACCATGTCCTTGAGGAGTCTGTTCCAGTGAATAACTGTTCTCACTGGGAAAGAATGCTTTCTTCTGTCAAGATGAAACCTCTCCCAGTGCAACTTGTACCCATTGTCTTCTCCATGTAACTCCTTGTGAAGCGAGACCTTCTGTCCGTTTTGAAGCTGTCCTTTAGTATTGGAATACTGTGAGGAGGTCCCTCTGAACTTTCTCCAGGGAGAAAAGATGTAACTGCTTCAGACTTTCCTTACAGTGCAGATTCTGTAGCCTTTTGATATCTTCATGGCCCTCCTTTGGACTGTCTCCAGTCTGACTACATCTTTTTTGAAATGTGGGTATCAGAACCGGACACAGTACTGCAGATGTGGCCTGATGGACGCTGAGTGGGATTGATCACAACTCTATCTCTGCTAGTAACTCCTCAGTGGATGCAGATGCAGTCCAGGATCCAGTGTGCCTTTGTTGCTGTAGCAGCACACTGCTGACTCATGTTCAGCTTGTTGTCTGCCAGGACCCCTTAAAGCAAGGCTGCTCCTAAGCCACACTGATTGTAATGAATGATGAAAATCATCAGTTGGTGTTGGAAGTTAACAGTTATTAAGGGCTTCTTTCATAGAATCGTAGGACCATAGAAGCATTTAGGTTGGAAAAGACCATTAGGGTCATCAAGCCCAACCGTTAACATAATACTACCAAATCCACCACTAAACTATGCCTATAAGTGCCAGATCTACACATCTTTTATCTCTAGGGATGGTGACAACATCATCAACATCAACATCATCATCTGATGGTGACATCATCATCAACAACTTCCCTGGGCAGTCTGTTTCAGTGCTTGACAATCCTTTTGGTGAAGAAATTTTTCCTAATATCCAATCTAAACCTCCCCTGGTGCAATTGAGGCCATTTCCTCTCATCACTTGCTAGAAGAGACCAACACCCAACTCACTACAGTCTCCTCTCAGGTCTTCCTTCAGTTTCCTTTTCTCCGGACTCAACAACCCCAGCTCTCTCAGACGGTCCTCCTAAGACTTGCTCTCTTAGACCCTTCACCAACTTCATTGTTCTTCTTTTGACATGCTCAAACACCTCAATATCTTTCCTGTAGTGAGTGGCCCAGAACTAAACATAGTATTGTGTGGCCTCACTAGCACTGAGTACAAGGCAAAATGAAACTGAGAACAAAATGCTGGTTTGATTTTTTTTTTTTTTTTTCTTCAGAGATGAAATAGGAAGGTGAAAGAACCAGGTGACTACAGAAGCTTGCACAGATCTGTCACTGTCCTCATTTTGAAACATTACAAAATACAAGTTTGTGAACTTGAAAGCAGCAGGTTAGATTTTGCAGATGGGAGACTGGTCCTATGACTACTGGAATCTGGTTGAACAATATAAACCAAAATACAATACCAATGTCACTAACAAAGTAGCATGAAATGGAAGGACATTTTGAAACTGAATTTTGACTCAATAACAAAATTTTCTTAGGATTTGTCAGAAGTGATAGGGAACACAAGATTTATCTGACACTCATGACTAAAATGACAGGTAGAATCAAATATCATAGGTCCACTGGAGTTAATTAAGTTATGCATACAGGTTTTGCAAATCTCAGCTCACAAAATTTTTTTAAACAATGTCAGATTCTAAAATTTTGAGAAAAAAAATAAAGTAATGCAGACAAACTTTATGAATCACAAAGAGGGATGGAATGAAGGCCAGTGCCAATTATGACTCTGCCAGTCTTCACTGACTTTTGACTCAAGAACTTTTTTAAGTCCTTGAATTTTTTGACTTTACTTTACTTGAATCTAAAGGGATTTTTGAAGCCATGTAAAATTTTAACTGCCATGGTCTCTTGTATCAAAGACTTCTACAGCTGAACTATGTATTGTGTGACTTTTTATTTGTTTTGAACCTTGTACCTGTTAGCTTAATATAATGTCCTTCTATCTTGTATCAGAAGAATCAAAGAACAATTATTCCTTAGTATCTTTGTGCCACACATATTCCCCTCAGTTGTGTTTTTTTTCGTGCTGAAGTGTCTTAGGTTGTTTAAAGGTTTTCATATGGAAGTTGCTTGACCAACTTAATAAATCCTGTTGCCCTCTGAACATTCACTTGGTCTTCTATATGTTTTTTTAAGGTGAGGAGGACAATATTCAAGATGTGCCTCTGTAGTAGCATTTTTTTTTTCCATTGTATTGCTTTGCAGAAACAATCCTAATATTCTGTGTTCCTTTATGGTTTTCTTAATAAGAAAATCTTAAGACTAAAAGATATAGCTTTTAGTTGAGTTCTTCTAAGCTGTATGTTCAGTTCACTACTATATGAAGAGAAAAACAGATGTTGTCTCTGTTCAAACAGACCATATTTCATGAAGCTTTCTTCCATTGACTCCCATGGTATTTATGGCATAACTTCATGCAAAATGTTCTTTTTCTTTTACTTCTTCACAGAAGCATACTCTGTTGATTTGACTGCTTTGGGTCCTCAGACAAGTATTAAAGTCTTCTGCAGTGTTAACTCATCCCCTCCTATCTCTGCAAGCCTGGAAAAGTTTGCGGTATCGCAGGTAACCCAGTTTTAATTCAGAGATGTGGGAAGGCCTTTGGGAGATTGTAAGCTGTAATTGCACTTTACCCTAATTGGTACAATAAAGAGAAGTGGTGGACAATTTGGGCTAAGGGGCAGTTTATAAAAATAGCTTGCCATTAACAGAATGTAAATGTTCCTTGTTTTTCATAATTCAATTTATTTCTTGAAATGTTATGTGTTTGATTTTTTTTCCAGTTTAACTTTGCAGATCTTCATCTGATATTTCAGGCATTTCTCTGAAATATTTGTATAGCCTTTGTAAATAATCTCACAACCATACATTTAGTGCTGTAACACCTCCTTTAGTTCTGAGTGTTCTCTTTAGTGGTGGAGACTCTCTTTATTTCCTTAATAAACAGTAGCATGGTTTCCCAGCTGCAAACAATATGTTTTCACAAGTTGCTCTCCAAAATGACACACTTTAATCTTGTGTTTGTATCACTTTTAGTTGAATGTCTTAAGGCATCTAGAAACCACTGTGAGCACAGTGTGACTCTACTCTTGATTTAGAAATGCCTTGAAGTTCAGTTAATTTTCATGATCTTCAGCAGTTGTGGTGTTCTGGAGGAAACTGGAAATAGTTTTTCAGAAAACTTTTATTTGCTTGTGAAGCTTTGTAGATAAACATCTATAAATATGTTGAAAAAGTAAAAAGTTGGAATTCTGTATGCTGACCACTCCAAATTATTTATTTCTTAATAAGCAAGTAAAATTTTAGCAGACAAATGATAGAGGGAATGAATTTTTAAAAATTCTGCTGTTTCTCACTTTTTGCTTATAACAGTGAGACAGAATTACATTATTGGGTAAAAACTTCTACCCCAAGTGATCTGTTGTTGAATCTGACTATGGACTGTGAACAAATAACATAACAATACCATAATCTTCACATATGAACTAATGGAAAATCTTCAAGGTTCAATGATATTATCTGAAAAGTTTTGTGTTTTCTTTGCAATTTTCCTTTTGTCTTTGCTTGCTCATTGGGAGTTTTTAAAAATTAAATCTATTCTTAATAGTTGTGCTTAGATTTCTCTTCTGTTTGTGTGTTTGAAGATTTAATTACATGACAGCTTTCCACATAGTAAACTGAAATTTTTAATGGCGTTGACTATTGATTTTTTCCTAGTCCATGGAGTGAAGTACTAAAAAGAAATTACTCATCTGCTTTCTATAGCAGAGCTTCAGAATATATTGCTGTAAGGTGGTCAAAGATTTATTTTCAAAATCTTGTTACCCATTGAGTGGTCTCTAAATATTACAATTAAAGTAGGAGTCAGTATTTGCACTCCTGAGCAATTTTTCTCAGTTGGTATGAATTCACTGTATTTAATTTAAATACAAAAATCCTTAAAGATTTTTATAATGTGAGTGATCAGGAGAAATCAATCTCTGTGGCCTAGAAATATATTTTTATTGTTACTAAATTCTAGACAGGCATGAATTTGATGTGAGAAATGCTCGAAGATGCTTTTCCTTTGATCATTTTTAAGCAGCCAAGTGTTAAATATTTTTTAACTCTGAGTTTCCTCTATTTTAACAGCTTCATAAAAGTCTGCAGTTTTGCTATTGAGAAAGCATGTTGGGTTTTTTTTCCCAGTTTTTCTAACTTTCCAACCTGAGATGGCTTCCTTTTCATAACTGCCTTCCATATAATCATTCATGCTTTACAACCCTCTCAGGATGATTTCCAGTAAATTCACTGCTTAAAGAATGCAAAATGTCTGAATTTAGCATATAAGTCAAAGAATTTCTGTGACATTTCTCTTATTATTATTCAAGATTGTGTTCCAATATGGTTGTAGGTGCAATGCAGAACTCTACAATGTAAAGGTGATTCTATCATGATGGTGAAGTTAAAGGACCATAGAAGAAAAAAAAAATCCCTGCAAAGTAATAAGGAAATTATAGTTGTTTATGAACAACTGAATTCCATAATGAAGTTCAATGTATGACAAATTCTCCGAAATTGAATGCATTTTTGTCTTCATCCTTCTGTTCTCTGAAAAACAACCACACCATGAAACTCAAGTTCTTCCTGTAACTTCAGAAGTTTTCTTTTTCTAGTTTTCAGTCTGAATTTAAGAGACAGATTTTATTAATTCTGTTTGACAATCTTGCAAGGGTATAATGAAAAATAATAATTACTAGAGTAGTAAGTGAATACAGACTAGGTCTGTGTCAAGATCATTAGCCTTTGGTAACATGTCATTATGTTAAGAGACTGGGATCTTTGTGTCTGTTTTTTGTTTTCTTGCAGGTGAATCTCAAATGCTTCCTGCAGATCACCTTCCTTTCCCTTATATACTGTCTGATTCAATATCTTCTGTTAATCTCACCTTAATCTGCTCTAAAATTGCATTGTTGTCAGATTTGTATTTAGAAAAATAACTTTGAACACACTTAATAAAACAAGATCAGGCAACAGAAGCAGGAATCAAGCACCTGGAGACTGTGAGATTGTGAGTCAGACCACAGAGGATCACAGAGTACAGTCCCTTGTAATTCTTTTTCAGACATGCAAAGGGCCACAGTGTAAACAGGAACACTCAGCAAGGCTTTGTGGGGACCATATCTGACCAGCCTCATTGTCTTCTGGGCAGGAGGAGAGTAGATATAAATTTAGTCAGGCTTTTGACATAATCTTCCACAGCATTCTCATTTGAAAACAGAGAAAGTAGAGACTGGAGGAATGGACTGTTGGTCGGCTGAAATGTAGCTGGCCCACTAGGCTCAAAGAGTCATTATTGGCTCAGTAATTACTTAACTGCTTGACAGACAATTGCAAGTGGGAGCACCCTGGATGTACCATGATAGAACCTGTGTTGTACAACATCTTCAGTAATGAACTGGTCATGAGACAGAAGACACTCAGAAAATGTATGGACAGCATCACATTAGGGATAGTGCAGAGCTGGATCAGGTAACCCAGACAGGCTGTGGGGTCTCCACTACAGAAAGTTATAAAAACTCATATTGACAAAACCTTGGCTTCTTTGATCTGTTGTTGTCTGTTACTCTCCTTCAGGTGAGTTATTGGAATAGATGAAATCCAAAAGTGTCAAGGAGCATTCTATTACCTATGGATACAACAAGGTGGAGTTTTCAGTATTATGTGTAACATGAATTTCCTCTATGAGTCTGTTACTATAAACAATATAAAGTACAGTCTCAGAATCACCACCTTCAAACAATGTTAGTTGTGAAATATTGCAAAACACTTTTCATTTATTCTTTGTGAAAAATGGTGAAAAGAAGGACCAGAAAAATGAGTATATAATTTTGTCACTTGTTATTATGACATAATTGCAAAAAAAATTCATGCCATAAATCAACTTCATTCATCCTAAAACCCCAGATCTACCATACACTATTTACTTTATTATAATGTTTATTTTTGTCCACTTCACTATTAACTAGTTTTTTTTTAAAACAAACAAACAAACAACCAAACAAACCAAAACCTCACCACCAAAAAAAAAAAGATATAAAGACATATTAGTCAAGCTGAAGAGCCCACACTATTCACTGTAAATAGCAACAGCCAGTCCGGTTACAGAATGTGGTGAGGGAATAATGTGGACTAAATCACTAGAAGGTTTCTTATTCATATTAATAACTTATCTCTGACAGTAAGTTCAAATGAGAATCCTTACAAAATGAAATATTGCTTATTATGGGTAATAATTAACAGGATCTGATCTAGTATTTGCAGAGAGTTCCCATTGGCTTTGTGTTTGGGTTTTGGTTTTGTTCTTGATTTTTTTTTTTAAAGCAAGTGTTTACAAGAAATGTCAGACTACATTGCCTAGAATCCACAGTACAAATAAAAAGAGTAAATTTTCACCAACTCTATTGTATTAACTTTCTGATGATTTTGTTTCTTTTACCTAACTGAAAATAATGATCCAGACTGTTTTGTTTTTTTTTTTTTCAGAGAGTAACTTTCAAGAGTAGAATCAACTCAGTCACAAGCATTGAAATATTTAAGATTATGACTTGGTAATCCACTTTATTATTTCAAGTAAAACCATGTTACTAGTAGGATCAAAACCACTGTCTTTTATTTTTCAGTTCATCTGTGCTGCTGAACAAATAGCAGAAAGATCTATCCTTTGCTCCAGCTATAAAATGGTTCTTTGCATTGTCCCTTAGGCATTTGCATTTATGGAGAAGAACAAAGGAAAGTCTAAAAAGAAAACCTTCAACAGCTTGAAGATTAAACAGATTTGCTATTCAGTTACCAATAAAGCATACTGAAGGAAGGAAATGAATATGCATTAACATGGGACATTCTCTATCCTCATGGAAATACTGCTGCTTCAGCAGTACGTAATCTAACTATTATTCATATCTCATATACTTATAAAAGAAGAAATAAATGGAAAAAGATGACAGCGCTTTCACAAAAGTATATAATTCTGCTTATTAAGGAGGAGACAATCTGTAGCTAATTAGTGTTTATCAGAATAAACAGGTGCAGGTGTCAAAATAGGCATCATGATTTTCAGTTATTCTATAATTATGTTTGTAAACAATTGTAATACTTTATTACATTCACTTATTGTTTCATTATATTTTTTGACAGAACAAGGTCACCAATGTATTTTATGGTTTTGTATTATTTTCTGCTTGTATTACTGCCTCTGTATTAAGAGAAATCGGTTTATCCCAACAAGACAAATCTGCTGTTTAGAATATGTTAACTGAGCATTAGATTGCATTTCAACCTAATGGCTGAAATGGAAGGAAGTTGTTTATAACTGTGTCAAATTTATCTTGTCAAGAAACCTCATTTTTTTTACCTCTTAGTTCGATATTATAATCATCATCATTATTATTATTATTATTATTATTATTATTATTATTATTATTATTATTATTATTATTATTATTATTATTATTATTATTATACCTGGGCAGTTATTGTATTGTGAAAGACAAGTCATAGTGGAAATTAAGATTTTATGGTACGTGAACTTCGTAACAAGAATGATACAGTAATAATTGAAATTTTGAGGCAATATATTAAGACGAAGGATCTGTTAAGTCTAGATCAGACTGTATTGTGACTGGAAATAACATTTATCTTAACCATTTGAATAACAGATGATTTTGTCAGGCTTTAGATTTTAAATTAGTGAATAAGTATGTCATAGTTTAAGGCCAGAGGGCAACTGAGTACCACACAGCCACTCACTCATCCCTTCCCCCTCAGGAATGGAAAGGAGAAAATAAAAATAACCCTTGGCATTCAAGATAATGACAGAGAGGGATGATTCACACATTACAGTCACAAGCAAAAGACAGACATTAGGGAAAGAAAAAACCATCAGTTTAATTCAGACATTAACAACAATACTTAACAGATAGTGTAGAACAGTGAGAAGTATTACATCTTAAAAACTTTCACCCCCACACCTCTCTCTTCTACCCAGGCTCAGCTTTACTCCTGAATCCTCTACCTCCTTCTCCCCAGCAGTGCAGGGGCAGGGAATGGGTTTATGATCAGTGCGTCTATCCTTCCTTCTCAGCAGGAGGACTGCTCACACTCTTTCCCTGCTCCAGTGTGGCATCCCTCTCACAGGAAACACTCCTCCACAAATTTTATCTGGTGTGAATCCTTCCCACGGGCCACAGACCTTCCTCAGCTGCTCTGGCACAGTTCCCCACCACATGTTGCAGTCCTCTCAACACTGCACTACAACACTGCGGGCTTTTTCCCGTAGAATCCTGGCCTTCTTCAGGTACAGCCAACTGTTCCAGCTTGGGGTCCTCCACGGGCTGCAGGTTGGCATCTGCTGCACCATGGACCTCCATGGGCTGCAGGGGAGAGGCTCTGCCATGCAAGGAACTGAAAGAAGTAATGCCTCAAACATTCCTCAACACAGAACATAGATTTGGGGTTGGGGAACTGGATCTACCATCCTCAGTAAGTGAGCCAGGAGATGTCAAGTGGATCCATTTAAGGAGGCTTACAGAAGATAATAAAGACTTGCTGATTACCTTTCACCTTGCCCCCCTTAAAACTCCAGTTACATTTCTAGTAGATACAGGTACTGACATTAGTGCTCTGAGCTGATATTGCTGATTGCAATGGCATTCTTCCTGATAAAAACCAGATCTGGGTTACAGATATTTTTGGATGCTCTAAGCGACAGCCAACTGCTTGGGTGAAATGCTGGTTACCTGGGAATGAAACTACAACAGACGCTGATAGGATTTTGGGAAGTTTTCCCACAAATGTTCTGTGACATGATGTGCAGAAACACTCTACAACTTGGAGAGAATTATAAGGCAGGTATATTTATTCTGGCACCAGGGTGCAAGGGGATTTCTTCACAAAGCTTTCACACCAACAGCACATTTTACCAAAAACGTATAGAGTATGGATATACATATTCATTGGATTACATAACACAAACATACATATGCATGAGTATGGCTGGGTGAGTTAGAAAGGCTGGTGTCAGCAGTTTATGTTCTCTTTGCACCTGTACATTGCCTCCTGGTGGGCGTCTTCGGGGGTCTTTGGGAGGAAGGCTTGCAGTCTTTCTCACCTTGTACCTTTCCCTGGAGCATGTGCAGATTGTCTTAGACAATTTCTTGAACAACAAGAGTGTTTCCAGCTGGTTTACCACCTCTATCTTATTTAAAAACACTAGTTTATTAGTTTCTACTGTTGATACATATTCTACAAAGACTGAACTTCTTAGAACACATCTGCTTTCCAAGAACATGTCTCTTACTCTGCTGAACATAGTAGTTCTTGATAAGTTTCCACAGAAAACTGCTTTGTTTTGATGAACACAGTAGCCCTTTGTAAGTTTCCACGGAATGGTCAGGGAAAGGATTATTAAGCAATATTCTGAAATTCTAAGTTGCTGGTGATCATTTCCTTGTATCAGACTTGACCTGTTAAAGTGACAATCTTGGGTGGATTCAAGAGGAAAGGAATGGAAAGGAATTGTTTCCAACTGCCTCTGTAAGACTTTCCAGCAAGTGCCTGCACTTTCTCCTTCTAAAGTTTTAATGTGAAACCCTATGCCTTACCATTAGGTGCTGGGGAGGGGATTACTGTGGCAATAACAGAGCTGTGAGAACAAAGGATAATTATCCCAATTCACTCACCTTATAATTCCCCAGTCCAGTAAATTCCCCAGTGTGGCCAGTCCGTAAACCTAACAGGAAATGGCAATTGACAACTGATTATTGTCGATTAAATTCCAATACTGGTCCTCTAACAGCTGTAGTACCTGACATAGCTGAACTGATTGCAACCATACAGAAAGAAGCCCTCCGGATTGTAGCAACTATTGAAGTAAAAGACGTGTTTTTCATGTCTTGAAGGAGGCAGACAGAGATTGTTTTGCTTTTGCTTGGGAAGAGGTGCCTCCCCTCCCTCAGGGATACTGCCATTCACCAACCATTGTCCACTATGTGTTGGCTCAGGAGCTTGCCCATGTTGCCTCAGAGGAGGGAGTTAAGGTATACCAGTATACTGATGATGTTTTAATTGGTGTCCCTGATACTAAAGTAGTGGGACAGACACAAAGGAAAATAATCACTCATCTGTAAAGCTTAAGACATCAAATTCACACAGAAAAGGTACAGCTCTCATCTTTGGAAGTAAAGTTCCTGGGTATTTGGTGGTGGAATACTATGTGTATTCCCCCTGAAATATTAACTACCATGAAAGAGGTAAAAGTGCCCGGAAATAAGAAGTTGCGGCAACATGTCCTAGGCTTGCTGGTATTTTGGAGGTGTGTGAGACTGAAATGTCAAATTATTGTCTCAAAACTTGCTTGTGTGTGTGCTTAGAGTCATGGGGTGCTGTCAGTAATGCCTGGACCATTCATCAAGGACCAGCTGTGGCCATTGTAATTAATCTAAGGAATATCACCCAAGAAAGCAGGAATGCATAGAAGGATGCACACACACACACACACACATCCCCCCACACCCACTCCCTTGCAGTTGTATTATCAGACTCCTTAGATAAACCTCAAAGAAGTGGACTGAGAGAAACCAGGTGTTTCTCATCAAACACAAGTACCACTGATCACAGGCCATTGTGTAAGCCAGATAGTTTCTGACTCTGTTGTATTGCTAATGACTTTAAGCCTTCGCCATTGAACGGATAAAAGGTGAGCATTTCTGCCCCAGAAGATGGATGATTGCTCAAGAAGCATGAAGTCAGCAAAAACCTGTGGGAACAGAGGAAAAACAGAAGGTGGGCAGATAAGGGATCATACTGAAACCTCCCCTGACATTGGATCGGGACAGGAGGAAACATTTCCCCATCATAGTTTGCCCCTTATATGATCTGACATGCAAGAGTTATTTGAGACTGGACTCCTGTCCATGAAGAACCCTTAAAGATGTTAATTTTTGAGGCTGGGGTATACCAGTCCTTAGGGCCAATACACCCAACAGATCCACCCACTCTGAGTGGGCTGTGCGTGCTCCCCATCACCAAAGCCACAAAGGAAAAAGCTTTCCTCGCTGCCGTGCCGGACCTGATGTCAGCATGGTATGGATAACCCAGCTGGAGATCCCTTCCCCCTTCTCTGCTGGGGAAACTTAACCCTATCCTAGCTGAACCAGGACAGAAACCTATCCCTTATCCTCCACATCTGATCTCCTACTTACTATCCCCTGTAAAAATTCACAGCTACAGAGTACTTCAGGACCTGCTTGTTGCATTTATTTAGAAAATCACATGCTCCTGATTTATTTAAAATAATACGGGTTGTGCTTTGTTTGTTTGGGAGTTTTGGGTTGGTTTGTTTGGGTGGGGAAAGGGGTTGGTTTGTTTTAGGTTTTTTATTTGTTTTTTGGGGTGTGTGTGTGGTTTTTTTTGGTGGAGTTTTTACCTTTATTTTTTGTTTGTGGAATGATCTTCATTTCAAAAGGCAGGGGAAAACAGATCTGTGTGATTTTGCTCAGTGCTATTCTCGTATCTACAGACTATGGCAATAGTATGAGTGACACCCTCTTCCAATCTGTATTACAAGGCACTTCTGACTTGGTTCTACTATTATGACTACAATTGTTATGAATGCTACTACTGACTTGCTAATATTGAAGTCACTAAGAAGTTAATAATAGTTCCTAACTCTCTCCCTCAAACAGAATTTTGAATTGAGAAGACTTTGAAATGACACCAGAATCTACGTGAAGACTTTCTTTTTCCTCCATTGGTAAAATACATATAAAACATATGCTTTGGGAAAATTATAATTGCAGTTTCCGTGCTTTTATTCCTTTTAATTATGTGTAGGTATTAATGTCAGCTAGTAAATATGGGTAATACTAATTTCAAACTGTATTGTTGATTTTTTCTTTTTGTCAGCTGTACTAACAAGATAACTATGTCAGTAGTCACTATGTAATCAGAAAAAAATCATCTAGAGAATTTGGCAATGTACACTTGCAAAGATAATTGTGTGTTTGTCTCCTCACGGTAAGAACATCAAACTCTTTTGAGCTGAGAAATCTGCATTGGTCACAGTACACATAAATAAATACATACGTTATGGGACATTTCAAAAATTTTATTTAGAATGACATAGAAGAAGTAAAAAGTTGAGATTAATTTATCACAGCTATTTTTATCAACAAAAAGAAGAACATGATTATGGGAAAGAATTGATGTCACAGCTTGAGTCACATAGAAAATTTGGTTTTATAGAACATCAAAATTCATTATAGTACAAGAATTGCCATCCTCACATGTGGAGGAAGGAAGGGACTTAAAACTCAGATTAAAGACAAAGTTAAATCAATAACATGTTTGTGGACACGGAAGTGTATACATACACACACGTAAGTGCAAGCTTTCCTGGAGATCGATGAACACCTGCCTTCCAATGGGAAGTGCTGAATGAATTCCTTGTTTTACTTTACTTGGGCACACTTCTGTTGCTTTACCTACTAAACTGCCTTTATCTCAGCCCATTTGAGTTATCTCTTTAGCTCTTCTGATTGTCTTCACCATCCCACGGTGGGGGGGAGTGAATGAGCGGTTGTGTGGAGCTTAGCTGATGGCTGGGGTTAAACCACAGCAGGTGTAGTCACAGAAAAGCAGTGGCATGTGAAGAAGCAAACATGTGAATCTGGGCAAGGTGGTTATGTTGTCTGCATAACCTGAGATAGCACTATTGTTTATTCAAAACTCTTCCTTACAAAGTAAGTATAGCCATAATGAATAATCTAACAGTGTGGGTTTCTGTTATGTCTCTTTCTTCCTTTCTCAGTAATGTGTTATAACTGCGTTGGAACATGTTGATACTGATTATACAAAGTTAACGGTGGCAGATGCAAGAGTGAGAGCTCAGGAGCAAGTCTAGGTGAATAAACAATGCATTATGTGAACTCATGTAATTTAAAATAAAAATTGGGCATACAAGAACAAACTAAAAAATGTATGTGTAAAAGTAAATGTCTTTTTATATTACTTTTCCTAGACCCAAGTTTTTATCTTTTCCAGAAGCAGATGCTTCTAGTTACTCTGTGAGACAATTCTATTTAAAGTCCAGTAGGCAATGAATGAGATTTATTTCAAAATGTGCCATTTTAAGATTCCAGTATTCATTCATGTCTGGAATTCAAAAAGCACAGGAGAGCATTTATTAACCATTTTTTATTAAGTAAAATGAAACCTGTTATTTCTTTTGTTGTATTGACCTGGGATATTCAACAGAGGAGCACCTGTCCATGCTCTCAGGTGTGTCTACTTTGCTGGAACATGAAGTTATTCTAGAGATATTTATGGAATACAGGAGGAAAAATTACAAAAAAACTAATGTATTCTAAGAATCTATGAAATATATTTTATTTTCTTGGTGTCAGTCATCTAGTAAAGCACTTATTTTTGTATTCAGAAAATCCACAAAGAAATTGTGACTATTCAGTGTATTTGTCTACCAACTGTTTATCATGATTGCATGGGTGACATTAAGCTGAAATAGAAGAGATACTGACTTGGATTGTTTATTTAAGATTTTGGTATTTCTTGATTATTTTTTGACATTTGCTCCAAATTTTGAATTGACTCATGCTTATATATGCCTACAAATGTAAATACTAGTCAGAATCTGTCATTATGGTAAGAATAAAATAGCCAAGTTTGGCATGTTATAGCCTTGAAAAGGATGAAATTGTGATGTATGCATTATTTCTCCTGAAGCAGTGTTTTAGGACTTCTTTGACAAATATATATTTAGGAATTTCTTTTTCATGTATTTGCAAGTGGATTTCTGGGCAGTTTTACTGACTTTGGTGCCTGGGAGGTGGTGGATTTTCTAGGTAACTGTCTCTGGAAAAACCAATTAATGTATTTCTGAAGCTGAGGGCTGAGCAGTTAGCTCCTCATATCAGGTAGGATTTTGTGAGATTTGGAATGAAATTTAATGGATTTGGTTGGAATGGATGAATATCCTGGATAAATGATGGAACAAAGAAAGGGCTTGGGACTCAGCCCAAAGTTGTAACCAGAATTGCATTCATAAATTATCACCACTGCAATGCCACATTTGCATGATATATTTCTTTGTATTATAATAAAACAGTCATTTATGTCCCATTCATAAACTTTGAAAGTAGTAAAGAAAGCCTACCTCAATCTAATTTGTCTTTGGGATTCTAGGTCATTAGCTTTGCAACTACATCTTTTGAAATTATGACTCAGAGATACAGTAATAATATCAGTCTCGATTTCTTGAAACAAGAGGGTATCCTGATCCAATGTCAGGGGAAGTTTCAATTTGATCCCAAGAGTGAGATTATGACACAAACCAGGTCAAACGCTGTACAACCTTTCAAACTATATTCCTGGAAAAAAAGGTAATAGCAATAGGACTGAGGGAAGCAGAAAAGGTCAGAACAGCTAAGCAAGAAAACGGAAGAAATGCAGGAGCTGAGTTACCACCACCACTCATCCAGTGGAGTCCTGTTGGTTCGGTCTTGGTGCAGGTGACGGGGAATCCCCACCAACAGAAGCATACACAGTCTTTTTATTAACCCAGTTCCCACAATTAGTCCACCCATTTCCGTGAAGCTCATATCATATACACTGCCCCGTGTTCTTCCATGCACACATGCCCAGGTGTTCATGGTGGTCGTACTGGGCGGAGAGTCAGCCAGTGACATCTTTAGCCTCTACACATCTTCCTCATACCGACTTCTTCCTCTGACCCTGTGTCCAAGCACAGCTTGGTAGATGTTATGAAAGATGTAGTTGCTCAAGCTTCGGGCAGACACTGTGTTTTTTGGGGGGGATATTTCAGGGCATACTTCTTCACAGCAATGGAATGCTGAGGCTCAGTTTAGGCAGTGGTGCAGTGTTGAAACAGATGGTTGACACAGTCCAACAGTTTTACACTGTCCTGCAGCTCAGGAGATGGTAATGGTGCAACAGCAATGCTGAGACAAAACAGCTGACAGTCCCTTACAGTGGGTGAAGCAGTTCTTTCTGTGAACTGATTTAATTCATTGACTGCTTTTTCTTTGGGAGTTCTCCTGTTTCTTAAGCATTCTATTGCTACAAACTGCTATGTCCCTGACAGGGAATAAGTGTACGTTTTACACATATGCAAGCAAATTGAGAGTATAATGAATGAATGCACTCAAAAATTACTGGATAAAATAGTTTAAAAAGTTTCATAGACCAAAATAAGTGAACAGTATGCCATGGAATACTGAATGATCTCTCCAGACATGCATAAACAATTTTATTTCTTGTCATAGCCAAGCATTATACATAGTAAAAGTATTTCAGAATTTCCATTGAATGGTTATTTAATTTATTATCTAACCCACCAAAAAAATACAATGTGAAAAAGTAGTAAGAAATAAATCAAAGTGCTCAAAAAGAACTCCAGTTCATGTTACAATCTTATTATTTAGGCTCATATTTTGCCATATTCAGATGGTTTATAAAAATGCATATTTTGGGGCAGCAAGACATACAGAGTCTGAAATCTTATTAAGACATCTTAAGATCTGGACCACAAAATAGCATGCAAATTTTAAATACTTTTGATCTTATACATGCATTTTTCCCATGTTCCAGGAAATCAGTATCTCAACTGTTGGGTTGGTAGGATGCCTGTCACTTCTATGCACTGTTTTTTTGTCAGTGTAAACTATTACTCATTGTCTGTAACCTTTTATTTTTTTTTTCACCAAGTTTCCATACAGTTTTAATCAATAAGAGAGGGAACATTAAACTGAAGAAAGAATGAGCAATGGGGAAAAAAAAAAAAAAAAAAAGAAAATACGCTGTTTTAATGTAACTACACTGTATGCAATTTCAATTAAAAAATTCAGATGTCTTAAGTGATGAGTATCTAAAATAAAATTTATCTGACCTGAATATTATTTTTTGGTAATTAGAATCTTTGAGAAACAGATTTCTAAACAAAAGCTTCACTTACTGAGAAGGTTTAATATTGCATTGTTGTTTACTGAGCTTATAGATCTTAGTTCAATTAATAATAATATTAAATACTGCTCTAGAGGATTTCCCAGCTAATTTAGAAGTACCAGAATTATTAAGTTTTGAATACTTATGTTTGTTCTCACATTTTAAATGTCTGCTCATTTCTCACTGGAACAAATACAGTAGGTTTTGTTCCCAAGTGCAAATAAAATGACTGGAGTATTATATATGATGGAGGACACTTAAAGTGGATTTCTTCTACTGTTTCTGAAAAGAGTTAGAAATGTCAGTAGTATTTTTTTTTAATGTATTGCTTTCTATGGCTGGTTTCCAAACTTAAGTGCAGGGCATGGTAAATGACTCTACCTCTGATAAAGCAACCTAAAAAGGAAATTTTTATACAGTGTGTAGTTTTTATAGAGACTCATATTGCTTTATGGTGCTTGAAACATTAATAAGGACCTATCAGTAAATAGTTCTCTGTCTAAAAATATGGAGGGAAGAAGTTAAAAATCCTAACTGGATAACATTTATTGCTAACAATAAGGAAAGATGATCTAAATGGAAAATGAAACAAAGCACTTTGAAAGACATAGGTATATGAGATCTAGGGATTCAGAATTACTGAAAGAGTACTTAACACTTAAGGATTACAATTTACATTAAATATTACTTTACAAAAGATTACACATATATGTTTATTCTATCTTGAGAAGTGAGATATATCTACCCTGAAAATAAAAAGACATTGAAAGGACTAGATTGACCAGACTGACCAGGTAAAAGATGCTTCATCTTCAGTCTTCCTTATGCTTCCTGAAAAAAAGGCATTTTTCTGAAGACTTCTAGGTCAGCAGCTGAGGAGATTCATGATTTCTGCAAGACTGAAGAAGAGCAAGCCACCTAGCAGACAAAATAAAGAGAAATTTTATAATACAGAAAGAAAGACTCTTCTGCCCTTGAACAAGAACTTTATGGCTTTCAGGATATGTTAATTTTAACATTTTAAAAAGATCCAAACACAAAAACTCTCAACAAACACAAAAAGTACAAACAACTGAAGGTTTTGTAACAGATTTGAAACTTGTGAGCCAGAAATGCAGTTGTAAAGTGCTTGTGAATCTGTAATGTGCCATCAGCATTGAATCTCAAAGCTGAAAAAGGGACATTTTGAAAATTCTCGGATTAGGGAGCACAAGGGCAATATATGTGGCTCTGGAACAAAAATTGGACATACTGAAAATGATAGAAGAAAAGCAAGACAATAAAAAGCCAAGCTGATTTATCCAACCACAAATCCACACAAATCTGTCAAGTAAGAAAATTAAATAAGTAAAAATGGAGACTCTGTAAAGAAATCTGCTGCATTAATTGTTTTAAAGATGTGGCATAAATCACTGTCATAGAAAAAAACACAAACAAGATCAAGTCAAATGTTTGGACACACTGCTAAATTACAAAAACCATAATTAAAGACTACTTATCAAAAACCTGCCTGTCTTCAAGTACCTAAAATAATTCTAAACTTTTCACCTTAAAAGTTCTTTATAGTAAATACAGAGAAATAACCTTTTTAAGCAATAGTTCATGTGATTTTAGACTTCTGCCTTATGATGAGATGAATATCACTCTACAAGCTCTCTTCAGTTTACATTAATGACAGGTGTAGCCTGGAGGAATTTGCTCAGATGTAGACATTTGTTCTGTAAATGAGGTTTACAGATAGACAAATGAATCAGATGATAGACGAATGTTCAGATAGACAAATGAATCCAACAGCTAGTGACTGAAATACGTTGAATATAATACCTTTCTTGCTAACCATTAATGGGATTCTAGTGCAAAGATGAATGACATATCTGAAAACACAATGCAGTATTTTCAGAGAAAAATCTAATCCTCTTGAATATACCCAGACAGCAAACATAGTATTCTGTTGAGCAATATAAGGAACACCAATTCTGCAGTTTTATGGAATTCTAAAGGAAATCTTTTTAAAAAAAAAAAAAAAAAAAAAAGTTTCACAAAAGGGAATATTTATTCTGAGATTGAAAACAAGTCAGATATATTAATAGTTCTTACTGAGGGAAGTGTGCTATGACCAGAGCCATACAAACTAAAAAGAAATATATAGAATAAAAAAGACCAACACAAACCTAAATATAGAAACAGCAAAGGAAAATCAAAAGTGGTAATGAAAAATAGTAACAAATGTGATTTAATGGCTAAAATGACCATAAAATGGCTAATAAATAATAATGACTGGTACACCTCTAAATGCATTGACTCATTGACAGTGTTGCAGTTAATATTACTTTAAAGAGGGAAAAGAAAGGTATGATGAATGGCTTAAGAAAACATTCTGCTTTGAGCTAAAAGATATTAACATCAGGTAGTATCAATAACTTGACACGTTCCTTCCCTTATAAGTATTTTTACCACTGTTTACTTATGTTTTTTCTCTTGAAAATAGACCCCAGATTCCAAGTTCTGTCCCAGAATTCTTCTTAATAAACACCTAAGACAAGATCTAGTATCTATATCACAAAATACTCATCATCTTGTATAATAAATTAAAATTTATAGGAATGCTTACCTGAAAGAACATCCTAGAGAGATCTTCTCTAGAGATGTGGTCTTCTTCCACATCTACAGTTTTTTTCATTTGCACTGAAGAATCTTAAAGGAGCATGGCTAATATATTTATGATGAATAAAAAGGCAATACTGGGTAAACTGGGAGAATTAGGAGTACTTCGGATCTCAAGATGCTGTGCTTGGGAAACCGTTTACCCTTTTATTTCTTTTTCCAACAAGCACATACACTTGTGATTTTCATTCTGTCAAATTAAAACAAAACAAAACAAAACAAAACAAACACCAAACCACAAAAAAACCCCACCCTTCACTCTTTATTGATAGAAGGTTTGATATACATAGTAGGAGAGCTTTTTTGGCTGTAAACAGTTTTGTTTGTGTTTTTTTTTTTTTGTTTTGTTTTGTTTTGGTTTGGTTTTGGTTTTGTTTTTCCTAATATATTTTTCCATATTTTTAAGTCCACTGATTTTTTGAGATAAAAAGCTTTCTGTATCTATCAGGAACTTACTGTGCAAAAGTTGTGGGGTTTTGTTTGAGGTTGTTTTGTTTTGTTTTGTTTTGTTTTAATTTTGAGCTGTTTTTTCCTAGTATATCTTGCTTATGTGAAGCAAACTAACACCTTTTGTATGCTGGAGCAATCTCCAGTCTTCTAACTCCACACCTACTCCCTTTTTTAAATACAGGTAAATTAAGGGCAGCAAGACTTCTAATTCCAACAAAGTGCAAAATGTCATGGTATTGTGACAGTGGTTGGAGTTAGTGATATCTGACTTGTTAGTTTATTCAGCTAATCAGCCATTTATCATTTTATACTTGATGTTTAGTTAAAGATGAGGTTTTCTTTGGTAAAACATTTGGGAGGAAAAAAGAATGGATTGTTCTGCAAACTGTATCATTGAAAATAATATTTTAAATAATATTTCTTTAAATATATTAAGGAATAAGGCTTATTCTGTCAGTTTTTGTCAGTGCATATGTCAATGACTATGTACTATGTTCAAGTTATTTTCTTTAAAGTCCAATGCTTCTATTCATGATGTGGTTCTTTACCTCCTGGAATCACTGTGTGCACATGATTCTTTATATGTATCTTCACTTGTTATTCTCTTGAAAGCTTTTGTAATAATCAAATTCTATGTGATAAATCTTCAGAATCTTTTATATGAGTATTTGGTTACTAACTTCATGCAAATTCTAACATTTTTTTCTTGATTGTGAGTATCAAGTTCACACATTCAGTTTACTATTAATGCCATTAAACTTCCTTGTTCTCATTTTTTCTAACGAAATTATGATTCTGAATAGATTTTTCCTGCAGGGCATGACATTTTACTGTACACTTCCTTTTCACCTCTATTTCTTTTTTTTTTTTTCTTTTTTCTCATCATTGCCCTAGACAGTTTTATTTTCCTATTTTAAAATGTCAGATTTTCGCAAAAGAAGCAAGTATATTACAGTAATTGCAAATGTCATTATAATACATGAACAAGTTGGGACCTTAATCAAGCCTTTTTTTTTTTTTTTTTTTTTTTTTTATTCTTATGAAGCCCTGCTTCAAATAAGGAGGAGAAGAAAGGTCAAACTAAATGTACTTCTAGCAGCAACAAGGTGAAAGGATGTAAGATGGTGTTACAGTTTATAATGGTAATGTAACAGACATGTAAGAGAATTAAAAGTAGTTGCAGTTCATAACACACTCCACAAATGGCTTTTTTTTGAGTGGAAAGACTGATATGGACTCACTGCATAGTTCTTTCCCCATAGTCAGGTTAATGTCCTCATCCAGATTCCTTTTTCATCTAGACCATCCTGTGCAGACAGCGTTTAATGACTCAAATCATTCTGAGACAGCTTCTTTGAATGATCTGTGACAATAATCAGGTCTGAACTGAAAATTTGGGGGTGGAGGGAAGTTTCCTTCAGTCTAAACTGTCAGGAATAAGTCTCCATTTTTCTTCCAGAAAAAAAAAAAAAAAAAAAAAAATGTTGTAAGAACTCCTCCTGGATGGAAATGAAATTTTCAATTATTGTAAATAAACCACTTTATTTCTAATTAGACCATTTTAAGAAGTGCAAACTCAGGAAAACACAGGAAAGAGGAAAGGGAATGACAAGCCAGATTTAGACGTTGGTCAGGAAAATGTTCAAGGAGAAGAAAGAGCTACTTCACCTGTGGATTAAGACAGTTGCTCAGTTTACAGAACTATCTTTACCCCACATCTATGTCTACTCAAAAAAAGGTATATAATCATCCGACTAGGTGATATTTTGTGAGGAATTACTCAGTCTATTTTGTTACCAATGTTCTATTGTGGCTACTGCTCCACTTTTTATGTAGTCCTTAAACGTTAGGTAGACCAGAGACTTGCTTGCAGGTGTCTCACCTCTTGATTGACATATTCTGAAAAGGCAGAGCCTTTCTTGTTTGGGGTTTTTGTTTTTGTTTTGCTTTCATTATATTTATACATCAAATTCAATGTCTTAGAAGAGAAGAAGCAGAAGTGACAGCAGGTCACAAGCTGTAGCCTACTTTCTCAATGTCACTGAAGCATGTTAATCCCAGTGAACAATCTGTGTTGGAATGCCAAGACCTCCCAGTAGATTTTGGCATACCGGGGTTGATTCTATAAGGTGCTGAACAAATGATGAGAACAAATGTCACATGATTTGCGACATGCTTAATAGAAAGCCAAGTATCATGCATGCTGCCAGTAGTACACAGGATAAAGACAGAATGCTACATAAGATGAATCATGTTCCATTCCCATCTTTTTTTCCAGTGTTTTACAACTTCTACTGACCAGTTTTAAATTCTAATTTATTTTAAATCAGTATCTCACTCTTATTCTGACAGGACAAAGAAGCTTCTACCTAGGTGAAACCAAGAAGGCTGCAAGTACATGGTCAAGGCTACTAGTCATTATGCTCTGTATTAACTTCCGTCACTTTCCAAATCACTATAACTTCTCTATTCGTTCCTGATTCTGGTTCTTTTTCCTGTCTTTGTTACTAGAAGGTTAGGTATGGAAAAGCTGTTATGACTGTGTGGTTTGACTTTCTTCTGATCTGTGCAAGAAAGCTGAGTCTGTATTCAATAGTATCATCATTTGTTTCTTTCCACTTACAGAGTCTCAACTCCCATCGAACCTTCCAGTGAGGCAGTAAGGAGTGAATAGTACCAGTGTGGTTAGCTGTTCACCAGGGCCCAAATATCAGATTTCTCTCTTATTTTCTTTTATCTTAGTGCTATGCAGTTATTACATATTAGTGAGAAACATTTTCAGGTCTGCCAATAGATGGGGCTATGGATTCTACATTTTTAATGGTATTTTCAGCTTTGCTTTTATGTTGTTCACCAAAGTTGATAAATATACTGATTATTTACCTGCAAGTTCTATCAGGCATATTTCCTTCTGTGTAGTGAGTATTAATTCAAGGACTGCATTTGTCTGATTGTTTTTTATAATAAGATATTGTAATAATATATTAAAGTCTACTTTTACATTTAATCTCCTTTATCAGATTTGCACCTTAGAGTAAAACTGATTGCTGAAATCACCCACAATTATCTCCTTTTACTTGTTGTTCTCATATCTTTCTACTATGAACTTTATGCATCCCAGGCTCTTTTTCTTGACTTTGAAAATATATCTCATCACACATCTGATACAGAAGGAAAAATAATTTTCTTACCTGCTACTTCAGTATTTATCATAAATGTAGTCTCATGTGCAAAGCCTCCCAAGCTTCCATTGTTTTCTCCAGTCAGCACAGAATTTCACACTATTTTTTCTATTACTGGAGTTATGAAGGTCATGATCACTTTTTTTTTGTCTCAAACATGAAGATGTACATTTCATAGTATGTCAACTGTAACTAAATAAATTACTGTAAATTGTAAAGCAATTTTTGCCATCTTATGATTGTCTTATACATAGGAATACATCTTTTTCTTTGAAACTTTTTCAAATGTGAAAGTCACTAGGAATCACTTACCTGTTGTTTCACTAGATTGAAAAAGGTATTCCTCTCTTTAAGTGAAAGAATTATGTAATTAAATAGTTGCATAGTGTTTTTATGTAAGGATTTGGTTGGTTTTTGGTTTTGGTTTTTGTTGTTGTTGTTGTTGTTGTTGTTGTTGTTTTTGTTTGTTTGTTTGTTTGTTTGTTTTGGGGGGTTTATTTTTGCTTTGTATGGGTTGTTTTTTTTGGTCAGCTCAATTGCTTGAAATGCTCCTCACTGGAATTTCTGAACCTGAAGTTTTCAGTCATGAAAGTCTGTGTGCTAGAGTTCTCTGAACTAATATAAAGAAACAATGCTTGCAATTTCCATAACAGAAGTTGAGAAGTTTCAAAATTCAAGTAACTACTAACTTTGCTCTCTTTTTGGATTAGCTTTTTTATGTAACCAATACTAATTTGTGGTTAAGACTGCTTAAACTGATTTTTGAACCATCATCTAATCTTTTCAGATTTAATAAAAGGCTTGAGTCTCTAATTCAGATTTCATTCTTCTATCTGGTTGTTAGTTTTCATGGAAATTGTTGGAATACAATGTCCTAGATTTTACAGATCTATAAAATAGGGCTTAAATTAAGTAATGTATTTGAAAATATTTTGTAGGTATCCGGGAAACATGTAGTTAGACACCTGCAAATGCACACATATTCCCTTACTTACAAAAAGCTTACTTACAAAAGCTGTTTAAAATGAAGTTATAACTAAGACTACTCAACTGAATATAAATATGCCAAATATTAATTAAACAAATTTTTCCCATTCAAATAACAAAAAAAATAGAAATAAAATTTTTCAATCAAGTATTAGTTGCTGAAAAAATTGCAAAGAAATTCAATATGAGAAACAGTTTTGAGAATCAAATTGTTTACTGAATTTTGTTGTAAAATGAGTTGCAGTAAGTAATTCAGTAATTTGAAAATGTACATACAAATAAGCAGGAAAATTCTTGGAAGTAGTTTGAAGAAATTTTACAAGTCCTCTCTCTTCCTTTTGAAACTGCATGTACAAATTCCTTTTTATACAACCTGAAGAAAAAAAAAGTTTTTGGAGTGTGGAAGTACTAGAAATGCATTGCATTAAGAAGGACACAGAAATGGGTATGTTTTATGGTTCCCTTCATGACTTATTATTTAAAAATTGTGTCAGATTTGTGCCAGAATATTCACTAAAGAAACACATTCTAGGAAAAAAACCTCTTCCTCAAAATTCAGAACTCTTAAATAGTTACTCCAACCTTTGTTGCAGGAAGAGTTTATGTCACTTATCGGTATCCAGGTTTCCACACTACGACTTTCTGGAGGGAAAGGAGAAAAACTTGGGCAACTTTAAAATTATATCAGGATACATAAAAAATGTAAAGAATAAAGCTGAAGTCATTGCACTCTATGTGCAGAAGCTACCATCCTCATCTGTATAAACAACACTGATCAACATTTTGAAGAACATGATTTCTGCAGCTACTGCTCCAAATTCAAAAACTGACAGAAGAAGAAAAATTGAAGGCAGTGTTCAAATTATTTCTTTCATCCCACCTTCCAAAATATTTAATATTACAGCAAAATTATCTTTGGTCTGACAGTAGCTGTTATTTTCAGATATTTCATTCAAGTACTGCCAGTTCATTATTCCTATGATACGTATGTCAACCAGCCAATGGGTGGTTTGCCTGCAGCTAAGACTAAGCATCAGCATATCATCTCCACCTCCTCTCTGCTGTAGACTAACCTTTGATCTGACTATGACGAAAAATGTATTTCCCGTCTTTCCTCATTAAGATAATTAGAACGTATCTTGTTCTTATTCCAGACAAACACTATCAATTTTTAGAAAGAAATATCACATAAGCTGTTTTATTCCCTGTGAAACGTTACATCTGCGTGGTTTCTGATTATCAGAAAAACAAGCAAGATCTGCCTTACTCTGTCTGTAGCATGTAAGGTGACTTAGAGAATGAACTTATTAAAAGCAGCAATCAGAGCCCCAGAAAGACAGAAGGCTAGTAATTGTAGTACACTGCTGCTTGCTTTCTAGAACTTTAGGGACCTGACAGACAGAGTTTGAAACAAAAATACTATAAATAAAGAAATTAATTTCTTATTCAAAACTATATGATGGACTAATGGGACCAGCTTAATAGGAGTTTACTTTCATAATATATACCATGTTGGAAACAGTCATAACTGAGTAAAAAGCAAAGGCTGACTGAATCAATGAGATCAGATTCTGAAAAGGAAAAGGAGTATCACCCAGATTTTGGTAATTACCTATTTTTGGTAATCTCATTTCAGTACAAGAACTAGGAAAAGTGGCAAGATACTTCTTGATTTTAATATATAAAGTGCTTGCTCTGAATATTTAAGAAATATAGGAGCGTACATTAAGGGCACTGTTCAAAATCTAGGAGTAACCAAAAATCCTTAAAATTAGTAACTTTAAAATAAGTCACCTTAAACCATTTCCATGATAAAATGTGTATTTATACATGCTAGATATTTATTGTTTCTGACACAGAAGTCACTCAGTAAGCACAGGTTTTCCTTATTCTATTAAAGTGCTTAAAAAGTAAACCTTCACTTGGGCAGCTACATTGAAATTATATGCTATGAAGTTCTTTGCTGCCTGTGGTGTTTTACACAGATGGCAATAGTAAGAAACAACATAAATTGTAATTATTTATATAGAGAGAGTTTTAGAGAACTATATTGACCCTGTATATATAACACATACCAAATATATATATACCAGACATCTATAACCATGTACAGAGCTGAACAATGGAACAGTTTATTTCCAACTGAAGGTGTGGTTAATCAATCTTTCTAAAAATAAATGTCATTAATGCTGCAAAAGTACAATTTATATAGTGATATCAATGTTAGGATAAAGCCTAACATAACATAATGGATGCAATCTTTTACTTCTTTCACAAGAACAGTAAAGCTGAACTGGTCTACAGCTTATGCTCTAAGAATAAAAGTACTTTCCTGTCAAAAACTGTATTGCACACTTTGCTGGGTAATAAACTGTCTGAATGGCCGAGCCCAAAGAGTTGTGGTGAAGGGAGTTAATTCCAGTTCGTGGCTGGTCAGGAGTGGTGCCCCCAGGGCTCGGTTTTGGGGCCACTCCTGTTTAACATCTTTATTGATGATCTGGACGAGGGGATCGAGTGCACCCTCAGTCAGTTTGCAGATGACCCCGAGTTGGGTGGGAGTGTTGACCTGCTCGAGGGTGGGGAGGCTCTGCAGAGAGACCTGGACAGGCTGGAGCCATGGGCTGAGGCCAACTGCAGGAGTTTCCATAAGGCCAAATGCCGGGGGCTGCCCTTGGGCCACAACAACCCCCAGCAGCGCTACAGGCTTGGGGAGGAGTGGCTGGAGAGCTGCCAGTCAGAGAGGGACCTGGGGGGGTTGATTGACAGCCGGCTGAACAGGAGCCAGCAGTGTGCCCAGGTGGCCAAGAAGGCCAATGGCATCCTGGCTTGTGTCTGCAATAGCGTGGCCAGGAGGGACAGGGAAGGGATCTGACCCCTGTACTCGGCACTGCTGAGGCCGCACCTCGATTCCTGTGTTCAGTTTTGGGCCCCTCACTCCAAAAAGGACATTGAATGACTCGAGCGTGTCCAGAGAAGGGCAACGAAGCTGGTGCAGGGTCTGGAGCACAGGTCGTACGGGGAGCGGCTGAGGGAACTGGGGGTGTTTAGTGTGGAGAAGAGGAGGCTGAGGGGAGACCTCATCGCCCTCTACAGCTCCCTGAAAGGAGGGTGCAGAGAGCTGGGGATGAGTCTCTTGAACCAAGTAACAAGCAATAGGACAAGTGGGAATGGACTCAAGTTGCACCAGGGAAGGTGTAGACTAGATATTAGGAAGTATTTCTTTCCAGAAGGGGTTGTTAGGTGTTGGACTGGGCTGCCCAGGGATGTGGTGGAGTCCCCATCCCTGGAGGTGTTTAAGAGTCGGGCTGACATAGCGCTGAGGGATATGGTGTAGTTGGGAACTGTCAGTGTTAGGTTAATGGTTGGACTAGATGATCTTCAAAGTCCTTTCCAGCCTAGACAATTCTGTGATTAGAAACAGGTCAGTGAAGTCAGTCTACTACAAAATCCTGTAAAATAAGTGAAAATTACATCTAGTTCCTGTAGTTCATAAAATTTGTGTGTTGACTCCTTTGTTTTCATCTAGCTGCAGAACAACAGAACAGAACCTGTACCATCAAAACAGAGCAAGCTAAGTGGAATAAATGACACTTTCACAGTCTCTCACTTAATAAATAAATGATGTAGCTTAGTGTGCCAGAGGAAAATTTACAGGAATATTCATCTCGCCTTATCCCTTTGCCATCACTTCTGATCTGGAGTTGTGGCATTTCCTTTATGTTGGAGGCCTCAGAGAGAAAGAACTCAAAGTACATGGTGAAAAAGTATAAAATATTTAATTCTATCTTTTTTTTTCTTGTTCAAAATGAATATTTTAAGTATTTGCCAACTTTGTTTCTTCAGGGCAATGAGTATAATATTGATATATACCAAAATTAGGATTCAATTAGGTAGAAGAAATATTTATCAGTCTTCTATTCTAATTTTACAAAATAAATATTCTAAAATTTGCATATAATTTTCAGACTGTGAAACTGAAAAGTATACTACTCTAATGTATCTTAAGCTGATATACCCCAAAAGTGTCTGGTTTTTGCAGATGAGGTTTTCCCTTTTTCACAATATTCAAGGTTGCATTATTATTCAGAATGCAACCTATGCAATCATAATAATAATATCACAATCCTTTATCCTTCTTCAACAAACTTTTCCTCCATTTTTATTACTATTATAATCCATAATTGAGAACTCTTCTGCTATTTATGTGTCGTTTTTTCTTCTCAAATCTGAACAGCTATGTAACATTGAGTGTGGATGGAAGAACACATCACATCATTTACTTCAATAATTCCTATAGATATTTAATTTATATACTTCAGTAATGGGTCTGTAGCTCTTAATCTTGTTTTGTTCTTAACGTAGGTTTGATTTTTTAAAATTATTTTCTAAAATTCTATTATATTAAATTTCAATATTTTTTTCCATGTATGTTTTTAATGAGGAAGTTCCTTTGGTACTCAGTGAGTGACAAACCATAAAACATCTCCCAGACCAAGATCAACAAAGACAGCAATATTTGGTCAGTAGAGTAAGAATTGTTGCCTGTTTTGGTAAATAATAGAAAGAATTTTTTTTTTTTTTTTTTTTTTTAACTTAATCTCTTAAGATATTTCATTTTAGATGGTTTTGAACTTTTATTTGAAGATTGGTTGAAGTCAGAAAAAGTAATTCATTTTGTTGGAAAACAAAAAAAACCCCAAAACATTAGTCAGTCAGTTAACGTTCTGAAGTACAGATGACTACAAAATTACTTCAAAGTTACTTGAAAGAAACAATGTCTTCTGAAAGGGTTTTTTTCAGATAGGTGTTTCAATGCCTGAAGATAGCACTGAAAGCTGATTCAGTGTTTCAAATATCATCAAAATCCAGTTAATGTCCTATAACTGCCTTGATTTTAAGACTAAAAAAATAGATGATCAGATGATTAGAACAATCACATTTAACTTTTAATATTTAGCAAAACACTCTTCACAATTAATTCTGAATAAAATACGACAGAACCACTGAGCATCTACCCCAACATCATCTGAAGTGTTTTGACATACAGAGAGGATTATCACATCACAACCTCAAGGAATGAGTAATTTATTAGAGTGCTTGGTTTCTGGCTGAGTTTTCTAGAGAAGAAAAAGCATATAAATGAAACTAACCACAAAATACCCAAACTACATCAACACGATAGAAAATCAGCTTCTATTGTAGCTGAAAAATGTATTATTTACTCTGATAACAAGACAAACACTCTAAGTTAGGTTGGAGAGACCCTGCAATACTACCCTCTTCAGAAATATAATTTATTTCAAGTATTGTACTACTAGCCTATTTCAAGGTGTGTTTTTTCTTTTTTTTCCTGTGAGAATAAAAACCACCTGAAAAATATGTTCATACATCTATATCTAGAGGAAAAAAGACAGAACTATCATGATGTAAATTCTCAAGGAAAGTCTAGATGTTAAAACTTTTCGAATTTCCCCTTTTTCTTTCACATGTACTATGATTCAGTCATGAACCATGTCTATAATTTGAAACATTAGCTACAACTCACATAATAAGAGGTACAAGATGAAAGTTACAATATTTCCTCATCTACCTGGTTGATTGACAGACTCATTTATTTGAAATGACAGCATAACTTTCTCAGATTTGGATCCATTAGATTTATTTTTTCAGTATTCAGATAACATATAACTCTTTCAGAAATTTTACAGAAATTCTATAGTCCTCCATGAACAATGTGAATAAAATGGTCTTGTCCACTACTTTCCTATATGCTATGTTCAATCCAAAGCTTCCTTTCACTCTCTGGGTGCCCTGAAATTGGTGAAAGTAACTTTGAAACAGTACTAATTATAATAGGTTCCAACAGAAGGTGGTACCACCATTTGTGCTGTAAAATGGCGAATAGTCAATGGATATTTGGCATCATTAAGAACCAGTCTAAAACTTAAAAGAAAGAAAGAAAACCAAGTACTTAAATGAACAAACAAACAAACAAACAAACAAAACCAACAAAAAAACCACAAAACCCACCAAAAAATCCCCAAACAAAACAAAAAAACCCCACCAAAACCAAAGAACCCCAGCATATTTATTGTGGCTTGCTTTGCTATTATGTTTAAGAATTCAGATATTTCTTGTAGCTTTTATTATCATAAAGACTACCAAAACACAGCAGTGAGGCTGAAGAAAACCAGCTATTTTATCATTTAATAAAACACTCTTCAGACTTGGGTGACAGACTACTGGAAGAAGCCAGGAAAAAAATCCCTTAATTCTATATGTCTTAACACATACACATAGCATGTAGAAATTGTTGTAATTAAAGATGTAATATTGTAATTACAACTAAGACAAATATGATTTAATAAATCTTAACACATGCAGATGTTTTTGGTAATCACATTTTTAATGCAGTTTATTTGGGTCAATGATACTGACTGCAAGTACAAGGAAAAGTATGCACAGCCTGCTTTAGACACTTTTATTAGGCTGCTAGGCAAACATTCCCTTAGTTATCCTCTAAATAATATTAGTAATCCATGAATTAGAAGGTACAGGACTCTATAACATTATTCAAAATAAAGTTACATATAATGTCAGTGGTAATCAAACTATTCAGATTACAAAATATTTTGAAGTATAAAATAGTTATTTTCAAGACTTCTTAGTTTTCTATGGTTTCCTTTAGTCTTTCCAAATTTCTAGTACAGTTAAATCTGGTTATTGCTACCATAATTATTCTCCTCTTGCTATTGAAATATTTTCTCTGAGCTTGTTTCTTCGGTGTTGCCTCCTTTATTTTGCTGAAGATTATTGCCTAACAATGTTATAAAGACATTAAAGGTAGGCTAGTTTTCTGTGACCTATATTTTAACAGTTAGAGGCTATCATACTACAATATGTAGATGAAGAAGTTTTGAAATTAGCCATAATTATGTAACAGCAAGTTATTAAGATGCATATACAGTTGAGGACTTGCAGTATTTTTGTATGTCTGCATCACTGAGAGCATTGAGAAAACAGCAAAAGAAACAAGGTTTCCCACAATAAGACAACTACATGGCACCCTAACACTCCCCCTGGTCTTTGCATGGGCTCAGCAGACAGCTAGAAGCAATCAGCTGCATGTGGCCATGTGCCTTACAGGCAGCAGCTGGGGGAATTTCAGAGGGGCAGGCTGGTGTGAAGAGTATAGCAGGGAGAAGAATATCAGAAAGCACAAGCATTGAATGTAAGAAATAGCAAGAAAGTTTAATGGAGAGTTATTGGAATTATTGGAGTGGGGGTCAGGGAAGGTGAGAGTCTTGGTCTGTTTTCTTCCTTTAGAGTTGGATAAATAGCCTATATTAAGTGAGGGCAATCACTGTGTGTGCAAGACATTGGGCTTCGGTGCTTCTTTTTGGATAACTTTCTTAAAATCTTATAGGGACAAGAAGGGATCTGCTATGTCAGGATCTGATGACGTGTTCTATAGATGTTAATATTATCCTTTGATGTTAGTTAAGAACATGCTGATATACTTTGAAATACAGTAGGAGAAGCTATTAATATAACAGGAGCATATGCCTTGTCTGTAATGGAAATGCAGTTTTTTTGTCTTTGGAGGATAGCAACTGTAGCTCTAAGGAGCTTGGAAGACACTTGAATGCCTGTTATCAGTGAAAGAGGGTTCAGCAATTAGCAACAACTGTACAAGAGACAGACTTACATTGAAATGTAAAAAAATTCTCTACTAGAGTAGGTAACAGGCAGCCAAAGCAAACAGTATTTTTTACATATAAGCGTGGGTATTTTTGTTGTTTTTGTTTTTGTTTTTTTCTTTCTCAGAAAAAGAAAATCCTAAGCAACATAGCCTGGCCTTTGAACTTGAAAACTTTCAAATTCAGCACTACAGGTCCCAGTGTCTACATATTTTTCTCCAAGGCATAATACCTTCCCCTACCCAAGTTTGGAAGCACCTAAGTGAGAGCTCTGAAGATTGACTTGTGAACTGTTGAGCAGAATTTTACCATATTTCTACTCATCTCTGGGCCCTGGGTCTCTGACTGAGGATTCCTTGGATGTGTTTCCATCTCTATGTGATTCTAAGTATGGATCTTCTCTCTTAAGTCCGTAACTCCTATTGTTCCAAGGAAGTGCCTGAATCTCATTTTAAATATGGATATGGAAAAATCTAGTGCTGGATCTAAGATATCAAGTAGGATAGCCCTCGTGGTTAAAGCTGTGTTGTAGATTTAGCATTCACTTTAAGCTGCAAAGTCTCCTAACTATTAAACTGTCGATTCAGGTTGAAATAAGGTAAACTTCAGTGCTCTGTATCATGTTACTGCACTTAAATTGCCAGTGATCTCAGACGTGTGTGGATTCTCCTTGAGTTTATACCCTAGCAATAAGGACATTTTGTCAGTATGGAGAGTTTATTTTCTCTAGTAACTGCTCTTGGGTTTGTTTATGTTGTAATTTAAAAGCTCATTATACTAATTTCAGGAGCAAACAAGATTAGAAATAGTTTTGGGAGCTGTCCTGGTTCAGCTAGGATAGGGTTAAGTTTCCCCAGCAGAGAGAGAGGGGGAAGGGATCTCCAGCTGGGTTATTCATACCATGCTGATGTCAGGTCCGGGTGCAGGACCGTGGGAACTTTTTCCTTTGTAGCTTTGGTGACGGGGAGCATGCGAGCAAGCTGTCTGTAACCATTGTGGTATTTCTCTGTATATCTTTTGTCTAGTTCACTGTTATAACTGTTTATCACTGTTATCATTGCTACTGTTGTTGTTCAGATTGTTTATCACACTGTTGTATTAAATTTCTCCTTATTTTAACCCGGGTTTGTGCCTCACTGCCAGCCCGACCGGCTGAGGGTGGGGGAGGGGCAACAGCAACGTGGTCTCCGGGCCTGGCAGGGCCTAAACCAGCACAGCCTTTTTAGCGCACCAACGTGGGGCACAAGAGGGCTGAAATAAGAATCAAAAAGGGACAGACCCTGACCAGAGTGTGTTAGAGCAATCTGTTGGGTGTAATTTTTCTGTTTGTATTTGTACTGTTTGATAAGAAAATCTTTGCAATGCTGGCCCACTTGCTTGCATGGTGGGGCTGGATTATTCCTTATCTCCACTGTGTGTTCCCAGGGCTGGTGTTCTTCTTAAATAAGAAGAAATTTAATACAACAGTGTGATAAACAATGTGAACAACAACAGTAGCAATGATAACAACAATAAACAGCAATAACAGTGAACAAGACAAAAGATATACAGAGAAATACCGCAATGGTCAAGGAACAAACCCGACATGTGCTTCCCACCATCAAAAAGCCACCGAGGAAAAAGTTTCTGCTCCTGGACCTGATGTCAGCATGGTATGAATAACCCTGCTGGAGATCCTTTCCCCCTTTCTCTCTGCTGGGGAAACCTAACCCGATCCTAGCTGAAACAGGACACCTCCCCACCCCCACGCCACTGCTAAAGTATTACTAGATGGCATGTTTCGATTAAAGTACCTACTTCAGTTCTGTTGTATTGGTTCAGTTCCCCTGTTGCATTTAGAAGCTATAATGAGTCTACTTATGAAAGCAACGGTGTCTTAAAGAAAGCAAAAGGATAATGACTTCCACATTAGCCTATTTATAAGTTTAATTACAGTTTTAAATCTCCCTCATCTCAAATTATAGCATCACAAACAAATAAGGTAAAAGCCATTAAAAGGAGACAATAGCAGTCACCCCATTTTTTTCTGCTTTTATTAAAAATAAACATAAAAAAAAGAGCAAACTTTTTGGGAATTAGTGTCAGGTCAAACATGAAAATTTTGGGTTTAAGATGGCCCAAGAAAATCCGTTTCATGTAATAATAAGATGAAAGATAGGATATTCACAGTCCTTTGATAAAAACATCCAGTAATTAATTGCAAAATTATATCACATGAATTCTAATAAATTTTAAATAATCTATGACAATTTTTACCCTACATGACTCATACAGGACTTCATATCAGAATGAACTTGAGTAAGGTTCATCAGGTTCAAAATAATGTTTAACTCTGCTTTCTGAAAAAAAAAGTTCTGTCATGGGAGAAAAATTACAAAACCCAGATGCACACACACACAAAAGCAAAGGAGAAGTCCACATCATTGCCTGTTATGTCTCCCATCAGTTTCAAATCACCACTGATTGTGAAAATGACAGCAAATATCATGGTGAATGGCAGTACTATGGAAATGATGAGAGGTAAAGCAGTCTGTTAAGGGAAGCTTTCTCCCAAAAGTGCTAATTTTACATTTTGGTTTTTATATGAACTGGCATCCAAACACACACATTTCTCTTTCTGTGTGTTTTGCATTGCATAAAAGGAGGAAAAAAAACCCAAAAAAACAACCAACCAAAACCAAACCACAAGAGAAACACAGGGATGAAGGACAAGTACAGCCTTCTGCCATGAAATTTGAAGTGTAACACAGCACTGAGAAAATGGCGGGAATGATTTTATATGGAAATTTGGTGTTCCTCTGGAGCCTATTCTAATTTTCCTCCATTAATTCCACTCAATAATATGCTAATGAAGCCAGGGTCACTGGTTTTGTGTCAAGGACATCACAGCAACACACCCTACCCAAGTGAGACCGAAGGATTAATACCCTCTCCTGGTTTTTCAGGTAGGTAGTGATGACATCACCAGGTGAAGGCCTAAAGCAATGAAGAGAGACTTCTGGTCCTTGGGAAAACT
>NW_020799142.1:7543865-7550442 GCF_003259725.1 Athene cunicularia | reverse complement strand
GCTTCGAGCACAGGTGTAGTGAAGACAGCGTTGAGTGTCTTTGCATTAGAATCTAAGGGAAGGCCAACAGGGCAGATGTTGTAGTAGGAGTCTACTATAGGCCACCCAACCAGGACAGAGAGATGGACGAGATATTTTATAGGCACTTAGGTGAAACCTCACGTTCACTTGCCCTTGTTCTTGTGGGTGACTTTAGCTTCCCAGACATCTGCTGGAAATACAACACGGCAGAATGAGACCAGTCACGGAGATTCCTAGAATGTGTGGGAGAAAACTTCCTGACACAGTTAGTTGGTGAGTAAACCGCCCAGAGAAGGTACCCTGCTGGATTTTCTCTTTGTGAACAGAGAAGGACTGGTGGATGATGTGGAGGATGGAGGCTGACTAGGGCACAGCAAACATGAAATAATAGAGCTCTCTATTCTTGAGAGGTCAGGAGAGAGCTAAGCAGGACTGACATCCTGGACTTGAAAAGGGCTGACATTGTGTTGTTTAGGTACCTGCTTGAAAGGATCCTCTGGGAGACTCTCCTGAAGGGTATAGGGGCCCAGGGAGGCTGGGCGCTCTTTAAGAAGGAAGTGTTAATGGCTCAGGAGCAGGCGGTCCCCGGGTGCTCTGAGAGAAGCCGACATCAGAGAAGACCACCCTGGGTGAACAGGGAGCTTTGGCTGCAACTCAGGGAGAAAAGGAGAGTTTACAACCTTTGGGAGAAGGGGCTATCCACACACAATGATTACAGAGGCTGTGAAGCTATGCAGGGTGGAAATCAGAAGGGCTGAAGCCCAACTGGAAATTAATTTGACCTCTGCAATCAAGGATAACAAGAAAAGTTTTGATGTCAGTAGCAAAAGAAAGTCCAGGGCGAGTCTCCATCCCCTGCTAGATGCAGGAGGAAATTTGGTAACAAGTGATGAGGAAAAGGCTGAGGTGCTTAATGCCTTCATTGCCTCAGTCTTTAATAGCAAGGTTAGTTGTATTGATGAAATCCAGCCTCCACAGCCAGAAGACAGAGACTGGGAGAATGACATACACACACCCCACCCCACCCCCAATCCAGGAGGAGACAGTCAGTGACCTGCTGCAACACACAGACACACACAAGCCTATGGACCAGATGGGACACACCCAAGGGTGCTGAAGGAGCTGGCTGGGTGCTCGCCAGGCCACTTTCCATCATTCACCAGCAGTCTTGGCTGACCAGCAAGGTCCAGACTAATGGGAAATTGGCCAATGTGATGCCCATCTATAAGAAGGGTCAGAAGGATGATCTGGGAAATTGCAGTCCTGTCAGCTTTACTTTGGTGCCCAGGAAGCTGATGGAGCAGCTCATCCTGAGTACCATCACACAACACATGAGGGACAACCAGATGCTCAGGCCCAGTCAGCATGGGTTTATGAAAGGCAGGTCCTACTTGACAAACCTGATCTCCTATAACAGGGTGACCTGCTTATTGGATGAGGGAAAGGCTGTGGATGTTGTTTACCTTGACTTTAGCAAGGCCTTTGACACCATTTCCCACAGCATTCTCCTGGTGAAACTGGCTGCTCATGGCTTGGATGGGCACACTTTGCTGGGTAAAAAACTGTCTGGACAACCAGGCCCAAAGAGTTGTGGTGAGCCAAGTTAAATCCAGTTGGTGGCCGGTCACAAGTGGTGTCCCCCAGGGCTCGGTGTTGGGGCCACTCCTGTTTAACATCTTTATTGATGATCTGGACGAGGGGATCGAGTGCACCCTCAGTCAGTTTGCAGATGACCCCAAGTTGGGTGGGAGTGTTGATCTGCTCGAGGGTGGGGAGGCTCTGCAGAGAGACCTGGACAGGCTGGAGCCATGGGCTGAGGCCAACTGCAGGAGTTTCCATAAGGCCAAATGCCGGGGGCTGCCCTTGGGCCACAACAACCCCCAGCAGCGCTACAGGCTTGGGGAGGAGTGGCTGGAGAGCTGCCAGTCAGAGAGGGACCTGGGGGGGTTGATTGACAGCCGGCTGAACAGGAGCCAGCAGTGTGCCCAGGTGGCCAAGAAGGCCAATGGCATCCTGGCTTGTGTCAGCAATAGCGTGGCCAGCAGGGACAGGGAAGGGATCTGACCCCTGTACTCGGCACTGCTGAGGCTGCCCCTCGATGGCTGTGTTCAGTTTTGGGCCCCTCACTCCAAAAAGGACATTGAATGACTCGAGCGTGTCCAGAGAAGGGCAATGAAGCTGGTGCAGGGTCTGGAGCACAGGTCGTACGGGGAGCGGCTGAGGGAACTGGGGGTGTTTAGTCTGGAGAAGAGGAGGCTGAGGGGAGACCTCATCGACCTTTACAGCTACCTGAAAGGAGGCTGCAGAGAGCTAGGGATGAGTCTCTTTAGCCTAGTAGACAGCAACAGGACAAGAAGGTATGGCCTCAATTTGTGCCAGGGAAAGTTCAGACAGGATATTCGAAGTATTTCTTTCTAGAAGGGGTTGTTAGGCATTGGAATGGGCTGCCCCGGGAGGTGGTGGAGTCCCCATCCCTGGAGGTGTTCAAGAGTAGGATCGATTTGGAGCTTAAGAATATGCTGTAGGTGGGAAATGTGCTAGGGAAATGGTTGGAATAGATGATCTCCAGGGTCCTTTCCAACCTAGATGATTCTGTGATTCTGTAACACTGAATTTTTTTAAGGAGCTCAACATATAAATGCATAATATTTTTCCACCCCATTTATATCTTTACAGTGGCTATGATATTTCTTATGTATTGACTAAATTGGATTGTATATCTGTCAAAATGAAGAGACCATTTTTTAATAATGTTATCAAATGTACTTTGAACAGCATAACACAAATCTTACATAGAAATATGTGTTTGTTAGAAACTAATACATAAAATAAGGTATCTGTCATCACAAATATTCAACACTATTTCATTCCCTCATCATCAAAATGGGGGGTGGGTGCAGGAGGTAAGAGGAAACCATTAGACAATAAATTACTCATCTTTAGGATCAGAGAGAGATAGAGCAAGAACACACAGAAAGAGCAGCTGTTTAGGTCAGTTATTTAATTGGTAACAAGGTAGTTCTGAATTATATGCTCCTGTCCTGGTTCAGCTAGGATAGGGTTAAGTTTCCCCAGCAGAGGGGGAAGGAATCTCCAGCCGGGTTATTCATACCATGCTGGTGTCAGGTCCAGGCACGGCAGCATGGGAGATTTTTCCTTTGTGGCTTTGGTAGAGGGGAGCATGTGAGTGATCTGTCTGTAACCATTGCGGTATTTCTCTGTATATCTTTTGTCTTGTTCACTGTTATTGCTGTTTATTGTTGTTATCATTGCTACTGTTGTTGTTCAGAGTGTTTATTACACTGTTGTATTAAATTTCTTCTTTCTCAACCAGATGTTTGTGCCCTACTTGTGTCCGAGGGTGGGGCAGAGACAATGGCAATGTGGTCTCCGATCCCAGCAGGGCTTAAACCAACACATGTGTTCTCTCTGAACTCGTTTGTATCAATGAACAATGCAAGATTGTAAGTGACAAAGGATATAAATGTAAGTACAAAGGCCTTATTTCTGAATGGTACGAAATAGCCTGTATTAACAAAACTGTGTAATTGTTGCCTGTCCTTTGCCATACATGTCAAATAGGTAGCTATCCTTTGCATGTGTGTCCTAATATGACTGTCTTGTGTGACTGAAGAGGATGAAGACAGACAAGAAAATATCCATTTTAATGAAAACTAGTTGTGTAGCCAGCTGTGGAATGAGAGATGGAGGAAATATAATCTTGATGCTTTTTCATCCAAAGTTTAGAAACTGGTATCACCAACTTGTCCATTAGTTAAAGTTGATTGTGTTTTGATGTGCTTTCTGGGGTAATTTATACCCATTCAGAAGAAAAAGAATGCTTTATATTTGCAATGAATTCACTTGGGTTTTACAGATGGTCATCATAAGTTCATGATATCTCTGTCTGAAAGTGGTGGAGAACAACTTTGGGGTTAGAAGGCTTTGCTTGCTGTCTTTATAGAGACTGAGTTACTTAATATTAATATTAGTGTCACAGGTGGCTAACAGGGTAGGTAGGGAAACCATCATTTAGTGCAGAAGAAACTACACTTAAAGAGAAGGGAACCTACAGAGGTAATGTAAGAATTTGTAAATAGAAACCATTAATTGGGAAGACAGTCATACACTGGCGCTTTTTTTTTTTTTTTTTTTTCTTAGCAAATGTTTAAGAGTGATACTTCCTTAACAAAGTGAGTGCTATATAATTCTAGTGACAAGCACTTCAGTTATGTAGCAATACAGGAAGAAATACACTTTCAATTTTGTACTTTCCAGGAGAATTGCTGCTCTAACTTGCAGATTGTGATTTGTTGTCTTCTGTCTGTAAAACTTTGCAGTGCGTGCTGTTTGGTGTAGTATCTAATGGATGACAAGTTTGTCCAGAAAGCTAATACAAAGAAAGTATTTTTACAGTGAAAGAAATTTTTGCTTCTTAAATAATAAGTAGCACATATATAAAGATCGTGGATGATATGGTTCATAGTGACAAATAAGATTTTACAGAAAAGTCAGGGTTTCCAGGAGACCATAAAACTATTTTAATGCTTTTCATGATACCTAATGTCACCAGTTGTCAATGAACAATTATTATTGACTTTCTCAGGGGGATTTATGAGGTTGCTTTATATGCAACAAGACTGATTGGGGTGGTTTGTAAATACGCCCTTATTTAATATTCTCTTCAGCACAGATCATAGTCTTATTAATGGTTGAGACTACTGATAATGATAAATATGTACAGGGATTGCAGTTTTATGCAATTGGCATGGTTCTGTTCTTGTAGTTTGGTAATTGGTAACTGTATGTTGAACATGCTTATAGGATTCTGATCTTTCATTGTATAATTTAAAATCAATGTACATTTTGCCACCAATTGCACTGGGGTTGGTGGTGGCAAAATATTGTTGGTTTCTTTCTTTTGACAGTGGTCTTTTGATTGTTATTTATTTTTTTTCTGCTTAAAACATTATTTTCCAAATACTCATTTAAATGAGTTGGTGCATCTTTATGAAGTTTTATTAACCATGATAATAAATTTAGACAAATTGCTACTCAGACAAGACTGAGTGTGTAACTACTCATTTCTGCTTGCAAGGTCAGTGGAGAATTTTTGAATGGAAAATTATAATTAATTTCTTTTTGAGACGCAAGTCTCTGCTTGCAAGAGATGCCTTCAGTCTAAATCTTCCTACATTTATTTTTTAACTGTCTTGTTTCAACCAGAAGTCACTTACAAGAAATACAAAGCTATTTTAAAATCTTCTGAACGTGCTAAAGATTGCTACTTAATAAAGTATTTTTGTCCTGTCTTGGCTTCCATGTCATTCTCTTGATCTTTGATGGAATGCCGTTGTGGTTGCAAATATTAACTACTACTAGTAGTAATAATCTTTTTCCATTAAAAGGAAGTAAGATTTTTTTGCCAATAGATATGTCATTGGATAACATTGAAAAATTAGGGAAAAATATATTAAATCAGTTGAAAGACTATTGAAGTTAATGTTATTTCCATCCACGATCATGTTGCAGGACCGAAGATATATAGACTTATTTAGAAATCAAAATAGAAGGATAAATCTAATAAAATGTGATTAAGTTTATCTAACAAACCTAAATAAAGTGAATTAAAATTCTTTCCTGGGTCTTCACAGAAATGTCTTTAAAAATATGTGGTTTAGAAAGTTATTGCCTTTTTTTTCTTTTGCTGGATTTATAATTCCTTTGCCACTAGCAAGATGGAAAAATTAAAGACATTGACTTTTATGCCACAAAAAAAGTGACATCTAATTGAGATGTAGAGTATTGGATATATTGGATTGTGTTTTCTCTTGGTTCAATAAAGTTAATTGGAAATTAGTTATTTATTATTTAGTTAGTTATTTATTAGTTATTTAATTAGTTATTTAATTTGTGCTTAGGGATCCAGCTCTGAGGCTACACAACTTCTGATGAAGTGGTTGGAAATTGCAAGGGTAGTGTTGGCACCAAAATCATAATCTAAAATGATGATTAAGATAGGACTGGATAGAAGGGAAAAGTATTTGCCCCAACTGCAGCTATAACATGACTAATGATGAAGAAATTTCCTCAACTATGGTGTGTATCAGTTGTATTTACCTCTGATAATTTCAATCCTGGCACTTCTAAGCATAGTTCTGTATGTCTTGTTAAAGTAATTTTCAAATGAACTTTCGGAATTCTTCAGTTCCTCCCACCCTGATCTGTATACTCAATCAATGAGGGAAAAACCAAAAATACATTAATATATGCTTCCTCTTAGGGCTGTGAGTACACACTAGGATCAATAAACCTTGAATAGTCACAGAATATCAGATTACCCTAATCTCTTAAATTTCCAGTTTTGAGTTTCTTAGTTAATTGATGTGGTTCTTTTTCATGTGGCTTTTAAGTGGTGTACTTCCAGTTAGTTATTACTTTTATTTTTCCTTTTGGCAACTGAGCTTCTAAACCAGAGATTTTATTTTATTTTATTTTATTTTATTTTATTTTATTTTATTTTATTTTATTTTATTTTATTTTATTTTATTTCTTC
>NW_020799142.1:7409113-7543815 GCF_003259725.1 Athene cunicularia | reverse complement strand
ATATATATATATATATATATATATATATATATATATATATATATATATATATATATATATATATACTTTCTCTAATTATCCATGCTTTAGTTTGTCATACCAGAAAACTGGTCAAAAGAGTAGTTCTCCAATGTGAGAAGTAAATGAAGTTTCACCTTGATTATTTGGGGTGAAAAGCAGAAGTAATGTTCTCATCAGTTTCCTGTTTTAAAATGCAGTACTTGAAACACAGATAGAAGCACAGTTATTTGCCAGCCATCTCCATTACTCTACAATAATTTTGTATTGCATTGATACAGTAACAAATGTTCTTTTATTTATTTTGTTTTTCTTTGCTTGATAGAAAGGCTCTTGACTAAAATCACTAATTGTAGAGATAACAATGTGAAGGTTTTGCGGTTCTTAAGATTATACAATGCCTACATTAAAATGCCAATGTAAACTTACACATGGGGGGGAGTACTGTGAGGAAGAGTTGTTTCCTCACTCTTTAAGGTTTCAAGTAAATACACTCCTGAAGGAATTGAAAGTGGTTCTGCCTTTGTGCTGTGGTGGAGAGTAAAAAAATGATAATGAACAAATAGGCAGTGGTATGGAAATGGGGAAAGTCTGGGAAGTGTCGAAAAAATGTGGTATTTGTTTTAACTTGCAAGTCTATTCCACACTGAAAATATTCCATCCTCTGTACTGTGATAAAGGGAGAATAAAAAAACCCCCAATGAATCCAAACCAACATAGTCAACAAAGTTACCAAGTGGATTTTCACATGAAGTGGTAACAGAAGTTTTGACATGAAATGTCTCTGGCATATGCTTCCAATTTAAGTGCTTCAGTTGTTACGATATTATCAAGATGATGAGGCTTTTTGAGAAGTGCTTTTCCAGCCTCAATTTACAATGTGAGAAGTGAAGTACAAGCTTAAAATGGGTTTCTGTGCACCTTTTCTGTGAAACTTTTCTGTGCAACTTGGAAAATAAGATTCATTATGAACTAAGACATTAACCTATGGTATTGACCCTACCTAGCAAAGAAAACAGATGGTAAGTGCATAGCTTGCTAACTGATCATGCAGATAGGACACAGAAGCAGGAAGTTGTTTTCCTTGAATTTTCATAGTAGGTGAAAAGACAAATGTTTAATAAGAAACCCTAATTCATCAGTACCTGGCATTTCAGTAAACTAACAAAACTGATTTCAGTACACATCGCTTTTTCTCTCCCTGTCACTAAAGTAAAGATCTATTTAGCTGCCTTTTGGGGTTTTTTTTTGAGTAACACTTTTTTGCCTACCACTGAAATGAAAGAGAGAAAACTTTGAATTGATAAAAGGATCTACAACTCTTGCAGTGTGATAAATGATCTGCAGTTAAATTTTCTTATGCACAGTTGCATAAGGCAATAACCTCATATGTGTCACTTTTTTAGTAAAATCATGATCTTATCTTGTGAGAAGTCAGATATTTTACTGAGTGGTATTTGCAAGCCACTACACACTCATCTGTGTTAAAAACATTAAGGTTTTTTGAATCTTTTTGACTTGAATGGTGGCCAGGAAAAACTATTATGAATCTCTTTGTTCTCAGGACTAAAGCTTTAATGAATGTCAACCTTCAAATTGCTTTGAAAGCAATATATAATAAATGAGAAGGATGCTTGAAGGGGGAAAAAATTACTTGTCTGGTGACAAGTATTTTTGTATGGGGAAATATGTAAGAGTCCAGAAACTGCAATACTCAATTTTTGTGATGATTAGCAAAGTCATCGTGAGAATTAAATGTGCTTACTCCCTAAGTTTTGTATTCCTCTCTGAGTGTTTGAAAGAGTTGAGGAGTGTCCATGTGTGCATGATGGTGTTTGTAGTTCATTGTTACAACATGAAGCTGTGGTTATGCTCTTCTCCATCTGCTAATATTCTTCTTGCTTTTAAGGGTTCAAAAACTTTTCTCTTAAGTGTCTACCTGATTAACTTAATGAAGTCAGAACAGCCAGTTGGCCCAACATTTGTTGTTCAGCTGCAGGCATGAGAAATATTTGTGTTTCTGTGGAGCACCTCCTCCCCTAAACTTTTCCTCTGGCTTTGATTAGTAAGTTTGCTACAGGAGAAATGCCTACAGTATGTTTCTTGAAGGGGATAACAATATAAAGGAGATATTATCATTAAAATTGGTCAAAATAATGGATAAATCTGGAATGAAAGCAGTATTCCAACAAAAAAAAAAAATAGCAGACTGGTGAATAATACGAAAACAACATGCAGATTTGACAGTCATAAAGTACTTGAGAATTTCCTCTTTATTTTAGCTCTTTATGTAAGTCTTGTTAGGTTGTGGCCATGAAAAGTCATTGGGATACTTTTACTATTGCAGATTAAAATACTATTAAGCTTTCACTTTAAACAGTGATGGACATGTACTATTATGGATAAAAGGTAGAAGCAAAGAAGTAGGTTAAGCATACAGAAAGTGAATATGCAGCTTATCTTTCTGTTAGTTTGCTAAAGGGCAATTCAGGTATCAGGGCCTACATTTAGCTTGACAACATGAACTTTGACAAAAGATATTAATAACATTTATTTAACCGACTGAAACTTTAAATTACTCAAAAGTGAAAATCATCAGCAACTGTTTTTTTAAAACAGTTTTAAAAGAATGTGTACATTATTTATCTAAAGTCTTTATGAGAAAATTTTGTTGAGTAAATAATCCTCAGAAATCTTTATCTATGGGCTTCTAAAAGAATGAGATTTTTGACTGACTACTCTCTGTAACCAGAAAATCAGAGCTGTGCTACACAAAGAAGTACACAAAATATAAAATATACAACAGGCAAGACCCTGGGTTTGGAAAAGCCGAAATATGCAGTGTTTTAACAACATTCTAAGCCTGCAATCCCATGAAATGTTCGGAAACTGAAAAGAGAAAAGAATTCTTTCAGTTCTGTGTTGTATTTGCAGTTTCTGTCACTTTCTTGTAATGGCACAGGACATTGTAAAATATTTCACAATTTAATGTACAATTTTATGTGTCTGTTTTTTTGCTACCAAAGGAATTTATTTGAGGTATCTGAGCACTCTTTCTGGTGTCCCATGTTAGTTTTCACTGTTACTCTTGTGATTATTGGAATACATACTTTTGTGGTGTGTCTGTGGAATAGAAGAATATTCGTACAATTTCTTGCATATGCAATTCTAATAATCCATCCAATATGCCTAAATTGAGATGCTATTCATTCTGTGCTCTTTGGAGTCACTAAAGAGATACAAATATTCTCCACTCCTACCCTGACAGTAAGGAGGTGCATGAAAAGAAGACTTAGGAAAGGTGATTTTTCATGTACTGAAGTGATTCTTCCATGGTAATAACTGCAGAAAAGTTTATATACTTTGAGATGGTTTTGTTTTCCAGTTAAGTGTAACGTAATTTGTGCCTTTACAGAAATATGCATCAATTTCATGTATATTTAATGAGGTTTTAAAAAGTATTTTGCTTCTTGTTTTCTGCTAGGTTTTATTTGTTTACAATCATAACTATTTTAAAGTATTGTTCAAAAAGCATTGGCACTGGTAATGGCAGAGAGACATAGTACCTAAACCAGTTTTGAATTTCTGTCATGATAAATTCCACATTACGTACCACAAGCTCCTTTGCCTCAACAGTTATCACACTGACACACATCAAAATGTACAAATTAATAGCTCTATTGACAGCTCCCGGTTTGTTTTTATAAGTCACCTGAATAATGGCAGCTGTTAGGGTTACAAACCATTTATCACAAAACTATGAGTTCAGTGTCTATGAATAAACACATGTTAAACTTCCAAAATCAGTTTTCGTAAACAGGGAAATGAAACACAGATGACTGTTGAATGACAGTTCTTTTAATGGGGACAGGAAGAGATAAAGATATAGAATAGGTTTCTAAGTTCAATCTACTCCTTTCTAATGGAATAATAAAAAGTTGCTTATAGTGTATCTGGTTTTAAAGAGGTATAAATAAAATATTTAGTACCTCAAATTATATTGTTACAATACTTAATAGTGAAGACAGTACTTTCATGTTAGCTATGCATATGTTTTGCTTTTGTAGAGAGACATTGTAAACTTTTGATGTCATATATACTCTATCAGTGGTTTTGTATTAAATTATCACTGTTGCTTATGATGGAATTTCTAAAATTGGTTTTGAAAAAAAATGCATAAAGCCCTGAAGTACTGTTTTAGTGTCAGGATTACATTCAAGATGTGTTTAGAAGAATTTTTTTCTTATATATATTTAGAATACATATACAATATATATTCTCATATATATTAATATACATTATATGTATATATTATGTATTATATATAATATATGTTTATTATATATAATATATATAAAAATATGTTTATACATTATATAAAATACACACTATATATTATATAGATATAACTTTGCATATTATTTTACATACAAATATAAATTCATACACAAAATATTATGTTTAACACATTTTAAATGCTATAATGAAATATATATTAATATGTTATTTGTAATTATTACATACATATATTCATATAATATATGTATATATATTTATATATGTCATGAAATCATATATAACATATAAAATATAAAATAATTATATAATTATATATAGTCAAATAAGATATAGTGTATATCTATATGTAATACATGATATAATACATATGTACTGTGATATAATGTATGCTATACAATATAGAATATTTTATGATATATACTATCTATTCATATATTATATCTGTATAAAGATATATAAGATATAATGTATATTTATATATTATATTTTTAATAAATATATTATAAACTAATGCTATTTGTGCATATTAAGAAAATAATTTGGATTTTTAAAACTGAAATATCTTGTGTTTCTCGGTGTGAAGTGAACATTAATTAGTCATTCATGTTGCTTCAGTGATAGAACTGTGGTTTGAAAACAAGTTGGTCTAACTCCTTACTACAGAGGATGCTAAAATCGATACATTTAAAGGAAAAGTTAGACTATGCATGTATTTGTCACTTTAAAAAATTTTCTTTGATGCTTCTCCAAAATGAATTAACACCTTTTGCTTTTAAATGCAAAATATAAATTGATGCCTTTTTGGGGAAAACACTAGGAAAGTTTCTATATACATCAAAGCTTTCATGTAAATTAATGATTGTTTGAGAAAGCAGAAGTTTGTAATGATGGTAATTACTTCAGATGATCTTGTGTCTGAATTGTTATGTTATGGTTGCTATGATATGTTATTTCCTGAAAGATAATGTTTATAGAGCAGCTGCTCAGTGTATGTGCTTGCAGTTTTCCAATCTGCCATAGCTCTATTGTGGTTTTCACATAAATCTGAGAATTCTTACTTTCACTTTCTTTTAGTTGCATGATGAATAACTCTTGCTTATTTACACTGTTGCTCTTGGCTATGTGACTCTTGATAGGGAAACTTCCTGAATAATGATAGTATGGTCTTACGTTTTCCACAAATTTCTTCAAAATATAAATGTCATACAAACTGGGGTAATAAGAAAATGCATTCAGCAATGCCTGTAAATATATGCACTGAATATAATATTCTTTTATGAATAAGTTCAAATCTGCAAGTCTTTTGGAGATTTTCTTAATAGAATGGATTTCTGATTGTATTTTTTTCTACCCTGTAGAGAAACACAGTAGAGACTTCTATATAGCAAATCACATCCAAATATAGAAGCTAAACTGCAATATTTATGATGCATTCAAAAGAAATGTTTTCTGCTTAGCTTTTAATATCATGTGCAGTTTTACTAAATAAAATCAGTATAATTTAGAAAAATGTAGAATTTAAACAACTAATAAGTGAGAGATTACAGTGTCCTGACTGCCACACTACAACTGCAGCAGGACATTCTGTGGAATAAGAAGTTATTCAACTTAAAACAGCAATTGAATTAGAAATCTGACCTTGAAGTAGATTTTTATTACACGAACTATGTCAGTTATTTTCACAGAAAAACAAATGAGTATTGTGCAACTGTAAGAGACAATACACCGTCCAAAAGCTTCTTTTCTGAAATAAACACTGACTTTGTTCTTTCCCTTTACCCAAGTGCTGTCTGTGTTTAATCCTACTCTTCAGAAGACAATTCATATGTGACTTTCTGCAGTAAATCAGAAACTATTCACTTTCTGCTTGTCTTCTCGATGTTTTGGATAAGTAATCAGCGATAAAATGATACCTGATGATACTCTTTCAGCTCTGTACTGTCTTAAACGGGGTGAGTCTTTGTGATCAAAATACTGTCTGAAGGGTAATGTTCAAATATGCGTCATATATTACAATTAGCAAATAATTTATAATTAACTCAAGAGCCATGAAATATTTGAGGTATCACAAAGAAAGTTGACTTTAGAGCAATTGTACTATATGCTTGTTTCACTGAAAGTTCAAGTGTGGTTGGAGGAGATTTTGTTTGGGAATATTTGATCTACAGTGTTATACTGCTTATAGCTTGTATTTATTCTTGTTGCTTCAGGAAATACATGATTATTATTCTGCTTCTATGATATATGTGGCTAACATTCAAGAGTATGACTTGACATTTTGCTCATCAAGTATTAGGGAACAAATAGAGGGACTGCATAGTGTGAAGAGACAAGACAGGCTGTCTCTTTGCTTGGGCTCCCTGGCCTATTAATCTCCTCTTTGAGAACTCTCATATACTTATGTCTGGCAGTTTAACTGGGCTTTGGTCTATAACAAGTGGTCACGGTTTGTTTTCTCATTCATTTCCCCCTTTCATTTGGATAGCTGTTGTGTGTTCTCCTAGGAAGGACAGTCTGACAAATTTTCTTCTAATAGTCATAACTAGATCAATTTCACACCCTGTGTGCCCTTGAGGGAAATGAGTGATCAAAGGCATACTGTTGAAAATACCACAGTTACTTTGTCATATTTAAAATACTTTTCTCAATTTATTTAAGTTATTTACAATGTATTTCACAAGGAGTTTACTCATATTGGTATTTGTGGTCTCTGATGCAACATATTCTAGAAGAGAATTAAGATTTTGGTTCTTTTTTACTGCTTTCTGGATATTATGTATGCCAGTTTTGAGGAACTGGCTTTTGGGTGGACTTGGAATTTCCCAGGTGTAGAAGCTGAATTTATGACATGGTATGTGGTGATGTCAGGGATTATTTAGTTTATGAATTATTTAAAATTCCCTTGACTGGAATCTGCTGTTATGTCTCATTTGTCTTAAATGCTTCTCCTGTGCCTTAGGACAACATCTGCAAAAATAATTAATTGAGCCTAAATTCTATTAACTGTTGAAAAGCAAAATAAATACCATGGAGCTGAGTGACCTGGGACCTGGGTGTGTATACAAAGAAGTGATCTGCAAGCTGGGCATTAGGTAGAACTATAACTTTCATGCACTGAAGGTGCTTTTTGATCTTCAGAAGGTGTCAAGTGAAAGTAATGATGTCTGTCAATGGGATTCCTTTGTTAGGCTTGAGCTACTTCAAGATCAAACTACTTTAAAAAAAATATCCTATTTTAAAGTGTCTCATAAATGGAATAAAGAAATTAATTGTAAAGATGCTATGGTACTAGTCTTTCCTGTTTTTTACAAATCAAAGTAACGTCAAACCAGTGTTTATATGAAAGCAGTTTGGCACAACAACAGATTTGGAAAAGCTAAAAGAGTACCAATATGTCCTCTACACTGAGTTGGCTATAGAAGGTCTAGTTGTACCAGAATATTCTTGGGCCATTAGGCAAAGAGTGAGGGAAGGACAGGAGAAACATTGGAAGAATTATTTTTGTGTATAAAGAAATATTGATAAAATAATCTATTTTTTCTTTAAACAGCACAAGAAATTGTTTTATGTTTTTTTTCAGAGGGAATAAAAATTATTAGATCAGATTAACTTAGTCTTCTAAAGACAATAGAAATTGGGAAAACATGTGCCAGATTTTTTGACAGAATTGCTGAGTAGGAGAGAAGAAACAGGCCTTTTTGAAAGTCATCCTCATACCACAATTACAAGTTAATTTTTGGAAGGTTTAATTTTTTATTTTTTTTTTTTTTTTAACAGGGTAATGAACAACTGTAAACTTCAGACTCCTGTTGACTCATAATTCAAAAATTAGATGCCATTCAGATAAATTGGAAGGAATGTTTTGCTTTAATAAGTGGAAGTGCACTATTAAGTGGAAAAGTGGTGTGACCAGCACTTACCTTTTATAAAACCAAGCATTTAGAGTCCAAAGAAGAGAGGGAGAGATGTTTATATGGAGAGTGAGACTCACTCATGTAGTCTGTGAGAGGGCTAAGTTTAAGAGCCTAGGCTGTTTTTTTATATCATAGTCAACAGAGAGAGAGGTTAGCTCATAATTATTGTTACTTTCCTTTGGTTATAAAGAGGGACTAGGCCTCTGGGGTTCCACACTTTCTTTATATTAATGTAAACATGTTGCCACTGAACATGTTGGCACTGAAAGGAGCTCATGCAGCTGTTCAGTGAGCTTGACAGAGAAGTTGCTTTAATCACAAACTAAACTGATAAAAGAAAGATGAAAATGTTCATTCAGATGAGTCCTCAAATCTGGCCCACTGGGTGCAGAAATACCACTGTTGGCAAGCAGACCGATATGGGAATGCACAGGGAGAGTTCAAGGATAAGGGTCTGTGATTTGCACACATGTTGGCTTAAAGTGAGCTGAGTCCTCAATTAGGCAATGTGAACATTCTTTATATTAAGATAAGAGCTTGTCTGTTCTTCTGTCTTATTTTTTTGCATATGTTTTGTGTCTAGAAATAAAGTCACCTCTTTCTGGCAACGCATAGACATTAACTTTGTGGGATTGTCTAATTGCAGTAAGCTTATGCTCATTTTCTTTTGAAACTTCTAACATAGGTCATTGCTGCAGCAGGTAAAATGTATAAGAAAGAGCAGCAATCAAATTTAACGTGGGAATTTCATAATAGAAAACCAGTATATAATCACTGCAAGGAACACATGGAGTTTTTTCTCTTGCAGAACTAAATAGGTGTTTTCTCATGCTTTGAAGCACCACTGGCAAACACTGATTTGGTTTATGTCTGAGTTATGTTCACACACTGATGGGCTCTGATTATCTGAGAAGTGTTATTTTACCTTGCAATCACATGACAGCTATTCCCCAGTTCAAATACTGAAACCCTTTTACTGACTATCAAACAGTTCAAACTAGTAATTGCTTTAAAGCTAACTTTCACAGTGGTGTATTGAAAAACTCTAGGTAAATTAATCAGAGTATCTTGCCTTATTTGTATTTCATATCCCAGTGCATGGTATCACATTTGTATGGCAAACTTTGTAGGTTGAAATCCGCGGCACTGCTGGCTCTGAAGCCTTGGGTTGAATCCCATAACAACTTTCTGTCATCTGCCCTTCATCTGTTTTTTTGCCCAGCCTTCATAGGAAGTGTCAGATTAACTGGCATAGGGTTAGGTACAGTGTTACTCTTTCTAAACAAGGATGCCATGTTAGCAGTCTTTCACAGTACTGTAATTTTCTGTTGAAGACTTATTTAAATTGTTATACTGGAGGGGCAAGAGAGTAATGTTGTTGACTTAATTAATATCCTCTTCTCTGGTAAAGTAAGTACGTTGTCATTCTCTCATAATACAGGATCAATATCCTACTTAAGCATAAATAAAATTTTAAAACTGAATACTCTGACATGTTTAAAGAGGTTTTTTTTTTTTTAATTGTATCTGACTGCAGTTTTAAAGCATACAAATCTTGCTTTGTACTTCTAATCATATTGAGTTGCATATTTTTATATTTTTTCCCAAGTTCTTTTAATTACACTACTGATTCTTGAATTTTCTGTACTCAGAAATTTCACTGAATTATTGCCTTTTGTCCTGTTATAAAAAATGAGCAATGTACCTCCAGACCTTCATGACACATTTGTCTGCCTGAATGCCTTAGAGTGTTTTCATGATTTGTAACTTAAAGTCACAAATTTATTTAAAAAACCACAAACAACCAAACAAAAAGAAAGTGGTTAAGTTTGAGACAGGTAATGTAATAAGATTGTTCGCCATAAAAGCAGACCAACCAGTATTTGTTTCTGTAAATATTTTTGTGCTAATGACAAAAGAGTTTAGCATTCATTGTTTCTCTTGTTGCTGTTACTTCCTCTTGTGGTTTCTTCCTGAACAATCTCTTGCTCAGCACAGTGAAAGGAGTAAGATTTCACTTCCATTTTGAGCTTGCTGCAAACCCTTTCTTTCTGAATGCCATCAAGTAACATTTTCAGATGAAAGATGGGAATAATTTTATCTCACAATGAACATAAAGTTACCACTCTATTGTCAATCTTTCCTAATTTTTTTTTTTTTTTTTTTTTTTTTTTTTTTTTTTTTTTTTTGGTGATGCAAAACTTATGTCATTTTTTGATTCTGTTATAGATGTGTTTTATTTAAGTCACTGTGAATTCTGATTATTGCCATAAATACATGGCAGCTGCAATTACTGATCATGTTTTGATGCCATGAGCTGTTACTAACTTGTATGCAATTGACATAAGATTGGTCTCTGAGCATGTCATTGCATACTAGTGTGTATATATGTGTGTATGTATACATACACATTCAAATAGGAAACAGTTGATATTCTGTTGATCTCTTTTCAGGTTTGTCAGGCTTTCTAATACTAAACATTTCAAAATGTCATCAGTAAAAAAGATGTTTCAGGTCTTTCATTTTCATACATTTTCTGTGATTGCATTGTGACATTTGTGTACATACACGTAAAGTAGTACCTTTTTTTCCCTCCATTCCTTCTTATTTTATTTTTATGCAATGAACTGATGGGTGTTTGTTATATGAGAAGACAAAATAATTGTTTCTTGTTTTTTTCATTTATTTTTATATTGCTTGTATAAAATATGTGGAAGGGTGTAGAAGCTATATAGGAATTACATGAACAGAGTGTTTTGTTTTAAGACCTATTTAGAAGATTTAGAAAAAACAAAATAATTGCAGCCCTATACATCTTACATTACTGAAGATCATCAGAAGACATTATTTGGATCATTATTAAATTTTGATTTAAAGTATTGCATCCTAACATTTGCTAAATTCCTCACTGGTTTGTAGAAAGGAGAAAAATCACACTAGAATTCTTTTCAGAATTAATGGGTGTCAGCACAACCCTTTCAGTTACTCTTGTTAATAGCTTTGGATAGCCAGCAACTGAATGGCAAGAAAACAGCCTTTTCCAATACAAGTCTAATGAACACTGGCAGGTAAAAGGGAGGAAACTTTGCCACATAGCTGTGTGTATTCTTTATTTGGCCATTTATCTCCTGTTATCCAAGGCTGTCAATACATTCAAACCCACTAGATTCACACTTCACATCCATGAAAAATTCAAGTGTCACTCATTATATCATTGCCAGATATATCAATTCCCTCATAGAGTAATTAGCTTGGATATCTGTAAATGCTGCAAATCCACAAAGCTTTCAAATGTACAGATGGATTCAAAAGATTGTAAAAATACATGCATATCCATTGGTTTATTTTAAATGCAATGATCTTGAAGCTGCACCTGGCTCAAAAATAAAGGTTTGTGGGGTTTTTTTTGTTTGTTTGTTTTTTGTTTTTTTTTTTCCACTCTCCAAAGTGTTTCAGCAGTGTTTCCATTTCAGACCCAGAGAAATGTCCCTGGGTTGGCAGTATAAATTTATTTCAGCCTTCAGTGACAACTCGTAAAACAAGCATGGAATAAGAAGGGGAAGGGGAGGAAGGGGAGGAAGAAGGACCAAAGAAATAAGTAGAATAAAAATCAGACATAGGGCAAAGTGGAAGACAGCATCTTCAATGTTTAATGTTGTCTCTTCATTCCTGCATGAAACTAGTTTCAATTATTATTTTAAAACTCATCATTAATTACTTAATAAGTCAAGACATATCTAAAATATATTTTCTCATAAATAACTCTCAAATTAAATTTAAGGGAATTTCCATGAGTTAATTATCTTCTCATGAAATAAATATAGTTTTAAAGGCTTGAAAAACAGTACTAGAGATTGACAGGAATGTATGTAAACATGCAGAAATGAATATAAGGAAATATATATTGATATTGAATCTTAGCTCTGCCAAACAATATTTATCCAAGTTGTAGAACAATTACGAGAATTAATATCTACATAGTTCTGTGTTCTACAAGTGCCAAGTGCTATCAAAAGCCACATTCTTTTTTTCATTCACAGGCAGATTTTTATTTTCATGCCAATCCTGGGTCACAAGTTGGTATAGATTTATAATGTAAAGTCATTATTTCAATTTTATATTGAGTATATTCTGATATAGCTGCTGTATCACGTGTGTTTGTTGGATTTGCCTTAACATGCTAATTTAAGGACTTAAGTAGTACTATGTTAACACATTAAGAATACAGAAAATATAAGTGAGGTTGGGTGCATGGTATGGTGGGGCATAACTCAATATTTACAATTTACAGAGATATCCTGTAGAAAATATTAAATATAATAATATTACTAAAATAAAATTATTAGTAAAATAAAATTTAAACCCAGCATTCTGGCGTGTCCCTTACTGGACTTGCAATGGTTTTACTGTTTCATTGAAACAGAATATCTGTGGAAAGACGTTAACCATTGCTGTCCAGAGGAAAAAAATCTGCAAGGAAAGACAGGGCAGTGCAGAATTAATGGCCAGCTAGAGCAGAAGAGACTGGCAATGTAAGTTGGTAAAATGCACCTATATTCAGGGAAAAGAAACAGCTGTAATCGGAAAAGCACTCAGATATTGCTCCTACTTCTGCTACCACATTTGGGTAGTGTAATGAAGTGATCTGTATTTGTTTTACCTTAAGTTTTCTGGAGGTGTTGTCTAAGGGTTGCAGAGTGATAAATACTACTTAGATGTGAATTTTGTGTCTGTATATGGGTTATATGACACCTCTGCTACCCTACCTCTTTATTAATTTAGCTGCATGGTATATAAGCTTTGCCTAAAACAATCATGCATTTTAATCTGAGCATCTTCCAATTCACAGTTCAGGAAAGTCAGCTTTTGATATGTAGCAAACATAATGGTGGATTCTCTGCTATTTTTGACATACTCAGTACGGGTTGAATCTTCACACATAAAATATTATACCTTTACAAGGCTGGGGCCCAATGCTGTAATTTGGAGAAGATGATGAAGGGGGGAAATAATTTTTTCTGCTCTTAAGCCATACTCCAACCTTGAGTAACCTTTATTTGGCTGAAAATGTCTTGCTTTCTCATACAGTTAAACCAATGGCACCATTCATGTACATAGTTACAGACCTGCATCTTGCAGGTTGACTTTAAGTTAGAAACTTAACAACTGAAGTCACCCTTCCAATCAGAATACCTGGGGTTTGACTTTGGTTGTTTTTTGTGAGTCTGATCAGTATATGGAAGAATTTCATAGTATGTGTAAATTAATTATTTTTCCCCTCATTACAGAAATAATTATACAAATTGTATCTTTCATCATACAAGTCAGTATTTAAAAAATATATTGACATACATTACTAACCTTTTTGGCATTGGAGATAAAAGTTATTTTGTCTTATATCACAACTAACTTGCAGGACAATGAATTAAAGGTGACTTTACTAAGTAGCTTTGTAAAAATACTATTACACATTGAAGCTTTGGAGGTTTTTTTTTATATTCAGTTCAATGCCTATCATTTTTGGCCTCTTTTGCTTTCATAACTATAAAAGTTTTGGATATAAAGTAAATTATATATTTTACAGCTACAGAGTGATGTCAATCCAAATCAGCATGTCTATTTAACAGATAATGACACCCTTTTCTTGTCTGTTGTGGCTTAATAGCAACAGAATGACCCTTGGAAAACAAAAGTCTTTTCCTGAGGGCATACAATAAACCTAGAGCTGCAGGCCAGTGGGGCAGCCTAGTTATGAGCAATAATCTCAGATCCAGAACAAAACCCCATACATTTAGACTAAGTTAATCCCTTGAGGAAATATATGTCTACTCTAACCTTGCTGATTATGCTGAAATGATAATGAATAACTCTATCTAATCCATTGTCCTGAGTGTGAGAAAGATGACGTTGGCAAACGTCAACATAGGGGTGTGGGGAGAAGCTATAGTAAAAAATTAAAGCAGTTTCTATGCATCATTCTATAATGAAATATCAAGATCATCTATCAATAAGTAGCTTACTGAAAAGTCTGTTGCTTGAGTACTTTATTTTTGTCATCTTACCTTCTCCCTAGCTCTTCATTCATATTAAGTACATAATCACTTTCTAGTCTATCTTTTACATTTGCTAGTGGTATTAAGCATAGCATACTGAGGATGAAGGGTAAAGAATGGGAGAGAGCAAAGTATATTTTGCTCTTCACATTAAACTAACTGATAGTAGTTCAAAAATGTGTAGAAAGCTCTCCTCTTTTCCTAGATAAATTAAAATGCAGAATGAGAATCTGGTTTTGGTTTCAGCTAAAGAAGTCTATAATTAGCTACTGGTACCTTGATACCTGAGCATTTGCCTGCCCTACAAATAACTGCAGACATTCAAGGATGCATTGGCTTAGGCACTGAATTTTTAAAATGGTAGTGATAAGTAATTGCACATATGTGAAAGCCTAGCCTGATTGCTATAGTCCTGAAGTCAGCCATCATTTAAGTCTAGATTGAGAATATTATGTTTTTCATTCAGGCCATAGGGAACAGCTGCTGGGACTTGTAATCAGATCTGCCTGACCTATTTAAAACCGGCAATTGGTTCACAAAATAGAGCTTTCTTGGCTGCTCATGATCAGTTCATGAAACACATTGCTACTGCGAAAATGTTTGTTATTTTGGATTTTTTTTTTTTTTTTTTTTTTTTTTTACACCTTACAAGCATGTCAGAAACTATTCTTTGCACGAATTGACATACTTGTTTAAAAATTAACATTATGAAAGTCAACTTAAAGTGGATATAAGGATAATATATTGTATTTGTTTCCTGTTTCAATGACCTATAAATCTACTTTTCAGTGCATATATTTCAAATAATTTTTTTTTTCTGGCTGAATATTCTGCATGTTTACTGAAGACTGCAGTGCAGGTATCTTCAGACTGGGACCTGAAAAAATAAATGTTATGTTTCTGATTGTAGCAATGTTTTGTTAGTCACTGAAATGATTGTGAGTATGGACTGTATTAGTATTGCAACTGTGATTATTTTTTAATAAATTTTTCATGTTAAGTATAATAGCTATTCATAAACAAACCTCCCTGGTTTTGTTATCAGTGGCAAAAATACACTAGTATTTGCTCATGCATGACACTAATGCTTTCAGTGGGCACAAAATAAGATGAAATGCTGGAATGTTTCTGATATTTTTTTCATTTTTAAGATAATATTAAAGTTCTGGATACAACACAAGTTATGAATGCTTTCTTAGAACCCACTTTGAAAAATAGACTTTCTTACAGTCTGACTGTTACTTTGTACTCTCAATAAAGTTTTGGCACCTTTTTTTTTTTTTTTTTAATTGCTTCAAAATCATAATTAAAGCATCTCTTGCAGATAATATGCATCTGTAAAAAAGCTATTTCTGTAACACAATAAAAATAGAAAACAAGGAGTTTTACTTGTTCAGAATCCTAGGAAATTTTTCAAGCACTGTGCATCAGCCATAACAACCTCAAACTAGATTTTTGACTGCAAGTTATTAAGCATATATTTAGTTCATACTAACAGCTACCATCCTTCTGAATCTTTCTGTAGTAGCTATTAATGTTTATATTTGATTTTCTCTGTCTTGGGCACACATACCTTATTTGCAAGTAGAGATTTACTTCAGACACAACTATCAAAAGTCATCTCTTGACTGGTTTTCTTTAATCTCCAAAGGGTAAGAGATGGCTGATGAATTACAATAATTTTAAGATGCAGATTCTTCTCCTTCAACTTCTTTCATGTTTTATTCCCTTTTCCAAAGAGTCTTAATCCAGAGTATTTTTACATGGTTTGAAACAGTGGAATTAGTTGAATTCTTATGAGGGACATTTTCAGAAAAATTAATTTAATTTCAAGAGTTGTCTTGTATATTACAACTAGAAAAAATGGTTTAACAGGGATTTTTTTTTTTTTTTTTTTTAAGGATTATTGATGATATTTCATTCAAGAGAAATCTTAATTTCTTATTTAACGTCCACCAATGAACATCTTAACTCTGATTGGTAAGTAAATTTGATGTACAGAGAGTAAAACTAACTATGTGGTTACAAAAGCAATACCAAGAGTCTTAGTAAAGCTTTTCCAGGATTCAGTGCACAGTTATTTAAGCACATGTTACGTTCTTCCTATGAGCACTCAATACAGTGCATTAACAGAAAATGTCTTCATCCTACTCTCACATACAGTTAAGTTGATGTGCCTGTGAAAAGTGTCAGATTTTAGAAATAAAAAATAAATTATTTCTAAGGCAGTATTCTGTGCAGAAATACATTTTGTATATATGGTAGTTTAATGTCATTCCTAAAAGCTATATTCTATTGTAGTGGCTTATTGTTTTGCAGATCAATTTTGGGGGTTTGATACTTCATGTTAAAATGTACTGCATTACAGAAAGACATGTCTAACTGCGTATAGTTAATCTACCTCTTCTTACAAATTTATGTTACCGAAGTGGAGAGATTGCCTCCCTTTTGTTATATGTACTAGGCATGGTGAAAGAGTTATCACTGAGAGAAAAAACTGCCTTCTCAAATTTTGTGCTCTGTCAGATGGGAGTTGAGGGGATAATGAGTTTGCCAAGAGTCAAAGTTTACAAGCATAAGGACAGGTTTTGTGGAATGGAATAAAAGAAAAGAGGGAAATTTAAATTTGAGATGGGAGGAAGGTGAAAAATGAAGTTACTATACTCATTTTTACCATAAATGGTGCAAATTCCCTTTTTGATTTTGATTGCTGGCACGTTCTACTTACACATGCCAGCTGGATTGTGTGTAGGGAAAAAAGCAAAAATCAGGAGGCTTATCCCTAATGAGCAGTCCCAAAACATGAGAGTGGTTAAGTTGCAGAGCCTATAACAAGTGCAATATACAAACTGAACAAAGAGAGTATATTTTATTACTATATTGTTTACTAGCTTCTGTTAATATACACAGAATCACAGAATTGTCTAGGTTGGAAAAGACCTCGAAGATCATCCAGTCCAACCATCAACCCAACATTAACAGTTCCCAAATACACCATATCCCTCAGTGCTATGTCAACCCAACTCTTAAACGCCTCCAGGGATGGGGACTCTACCACTGCCCTGAGCAGCCAATTCCAACACCTAATGACCAATTCTGGAAAGAAATACTTCCTGACATCTAGTCTAAACCCTGGCACAACTTGAGGCCATTCCCCCTTGTCCTACTGCTTGTTACTTGGTTAAAGAGACTCATCCCCAGCTCTCTGCAACCTCCTTTCAGGGAGCTGTAGAGGGTGATGAGGTCTCCCCTCAGCCTCCTCTTCTCCAGAACAAACACCCCCAGTTCCCTCAGCCTCTCCATACTGTTATTATTCAATGTCTAAGGAAAATGGGGAAATATGAAACAGGAATACAGATGTGCATACCCAATAACAAATCACAAGAAGCTGGATCAGTCTTGAGAAGTTAGACTTCACCTTCTGCAATAAACTATTCAGTAATAATAATTCATTCAGTAGAACTGGGTAGACTATTAGATTGGTTATGTAGTTGTCAAAAATACCCAGTGGTATTTTATTAAGTACACAGTACTTAAGCATAGTCTTCAGCTAATTTCCTTTTTAGTTATTTTATTTTTCTACTCAATGTTGTTGACTATAAACATCAACAATATTATACCTCAGCTTTTCTAACAACACTTTGATCAAAAAGTTCTCTTTAAAGGTCTTGTATTTCTAATGTTTCTTCTACTGTGACATGAACTATTAATATTGAAACTTCATTACAGCTGTACCAAAGATCTGAGGACTTAAAGATTTCAACAACCACACAGGAATGGAAAGTCATCTTGGTTTTCTGCTAATCAAAGCGGGATTTAGAAATGTTAAAGGAGGAATAATTGTACTTTTTGTTCAACCTCTCTGCTCTACAGCAGCCACATTTCCCATTTTATCTTTGGCTGAACATTTGCTAGCATACCTAGAAACTGAAGAAGCATGTTATGTAGCTATTTTTTGTTGATCTGATCAGTGAGATTATGTTGAAAGAAAGCATTATCTCCAGGTTTCAGTGCTTGTACCTCTTCTACTGTTTTCTCATGTTTTCTTCATACATTCTTTTACATGAAGAACCATACAGCCAGATGCACTCTCTTTTGAAGGCATCACTTGCAGAATGTCACAATTCATCAAACTTCATAAATCCCTAATGCAATTTATTCTTCATATTTGCACTTTTTTTGCATGTATTATGCATGTATTCTTTTAATTGTATGTGGTAATGCTTGGAGTCTCAGTCATAGCTATCATTTCTATACTGAACAGCATACTAACAAAAGTTGTTTGTGCCTCTACATAGTTTCCAGTTTATATTTCAGCAGTCTAAACACTGACACTTAAGAGGTCTGTAACAAGAGATATCACAGGCCTGAACACATTTCAGTATGACATGTCACAGGCCTGAATACATTCTAGTATGACAGGGACTCTGTTTGCCACATGGTAACTGACACCAGTGAACTGAGATGAAGCCATATTTGACCATGCAAAATAGCAGTGATGTCTTTGTTACTTCTAGGACATTATCATAGAAGGATGGCCAATACCAATTGACAGTTCAGGAATGACACAGTAATAAAATTTATTAAGCATTATAACAATGCCTATCTATGCAGTCTACTAGGCTACATGCCTACAGAAGCATACACCTTCCTCTCTAGTATTTCTAACTTGAGGTTTGGAATCTGCACGTGTCCTGGTTTGAGGCCAGATGACAACCAAACACCTTCTGCCTTGGGGATAGGGAGGAGAAAATACAATGAAAAGCTCAGGGATTGAGACAAGAACAGGGAGAGATGATTCACCCACTGTGGTCACCAGAAAAAGACAGATTCATTAGAGAAAGAAGAAGAACATCAATTTCATTTGAACACGTCCACCATTTAATTTATCAATCAGAGTAGGACAGTGAGACGTATAACCACATCATAAAAACTCCTTCCCACCCCCCCCACACCCCTCCTCTTCTTTCCAGGCTCAGCTTAGCTCCTGATTTCTCTACCTCCTCCCTCCTAACGGTGCAGGGGGAAGGGAATGGGTGTTCCAGTCAGTTCATCATCTGTTGTTCCTGCCTCTCCTTCCTCCTCAGGGAGAGGACTCCTCACACTTTTCCTCTGCTCCTATGTGGGGTCACTCTCACCGGATAGAGTCCTCCATGAACTTCTTTCAACATGAGTCCTTCCCACAGGTTGTAGCTCTTCCCAAACTGCTCCAGTGTGGGTCATTTCCATGGGATGCAGTCCTGCCAGTAACAGACTGCAGTCTTTGAGTCCCATCAGACACCTGCTTCAGCATGGGGTCCTCCAAACACTGCAGGTGGGCATCTTTTCCACCGTGGACCTCCATGAGTGGCAAGGCCACAGCCTGCCCTCTCACCACAGGCTGCAGGAATGCCTCTGTGTTGGTGAACCTGCCTCTGTCCTCTTCCTCCTTTCTTCTATTAACCTCGGTGTTTGCATAGGTATCTCCCTCACAATTCCTCCTCATCGCTCCTTCTCCTCTCAGGTTCCCCTTCTTAAATATGTTGTCGCAGAGGCACAGCCACCATCATTAGTTGGCTTGGCCATGGCCAGAGGCAGGGGTCCAAGTTGGAGCCAGGGGAGCTTCAAGAAGTGTCTCACACTGCTGTAGCCCCTCCTCTGCTACAAAACCCCCGCCACACAAACAAAGCCAACACAGCATGCTTTTCTTTTTGGAGTAAACCTTAATACAATAATATGTGAGTTTGATTTTTCTCTAACTCGGTGTATTAATTGCATTTTCTTTTTCCAGTGTAATTATTCTGGCACAAAACTAACTATGGTTAAACTAACTTACATAGCTATAAACTTCTCAACTTGTGTACTGTACTGTAATCAATAGCAAAAAAATCTAATTCTACCACCAAAGCTATGAGTAATTCAAACTGATATAAAAAATATTTCAGGGGAACTTACCCTGGGAGCATCTCTTTTTGGGAGTATTGGGAAAAGATATAGAATTATAGCTTAGAAAATAAATCATGTAACACTTTATATCTGTAAAAACTTGCAGGTAGAAATCAGAATGGATGGAAATAAAGGCAAAAAATACCTAGGGCCAGAAATATGATGTTTCATTTCACTAACTTCCACAACTCACACCAGAAAAAATAGTATACAAAACAAGTGTCTGGCAGGCTTTTTATACAGCCTTTGCCAAGGAAAACTTAGAACTGAAAGCAGCCTGCAGACCTCTAAGAGTCTGTAGACATCAGGTTACAGACTATTATTATAGACAGCTTATGAAATTTTCTTTTGGATAGACAGGTGCTAGAAGACAAAATGTGTATGAATACATACCTCTAATGAAAAAAAAATTAAAATTGGTAATTTGAAGGTAGGGTTGAAACCACTATTTAAAAAATTATATGTTTTCTTCCATTTATATTAACAAAGCATGAAATAACATCTCTTGTATAAACCAGTACCTACCATTCCAGTTCATGAGATTCAGTATGTTCTTCTAATGAGTTCCTTTTGTAGGAATGAGACTAGAGATAGCTCCCTTCTTCTGTCCTGTTGTCCTGACATTAATCACAAGTCATAAAGACTATACATGTCTGATATTTCACATAAAATAATAGTCATGTACTTCACTTTTCTACAGTTGTCTAATGATTTTGCCCCACCCCAGCCCCTACTCATCTAAACTGGGATATGTAAAACAAGTCTTCCTGATTCCTCTCATTTGTCCCTGTCTGCATTGATACTCACTTTTATCTGGGGAAATAGCTTTTTTTAAAAAATAGAAAGAAAATAATTTATTCAGATCTTTTACAATAGGATAATACTTCCAAGGGAAATGAAATCTGTCAAACAGAATGGTCAATAATTTCTTTGGTGGTGACAGCAATATCCATTGCAAGGGTCCTTGAAAATTTGGCTTTAGGTAGGCTGGATGAGGCTCCCCAGCTGCTTCTGCTTTCTATACAAATAAAAGACCTGGATCTGTGTTTCCTATATCCAACAGAGCTCTTTACATATAACCATAAGAAAACTGTAGACTATTTTTTAAGCTATTTTTCCATTACAATACTTGACTTTGTTAAAAGACTCGTAAGTATATGTTTTTCTGCCTCTTCCTGGGTATGGGATGATATCTAAAGTGATGCACTCTGAGTAAAACTGTCTGGTAGATTTTGCTGTTTGCACTTGTTTCAGGTGGCCGTAAGAATTGCTGTAGTATCTCTGATTTTTTTTTTTTTTTTTTTCCAGTCTTTTTCAGTTTCCTACAGCTTAAGATTTTGTTTTGGCTGTTATTGTGTGTCTGGTAGCAACAGTGGTTATTCATAATCCTTTCATTTATTACGACTTGTGGTTGAGCTAAAAATGCATCTAAACTCCACATTTTGTTAACTGTGAATGTGAATGTTAGCGCTGGTTATTCTGCTTAGAACAGCTTTCATGTATTCGGTGTCACCTTGTTCCAGATTGATTTTCAAATACCTATATCAATGTTTCAAAGACCTTTTATTTATAAGGTGCTTCTGGCTCTGCTGGCTATTACTTCATTTAGTGCCCTGATAGCTCTTTCCCTCTTCCTTTTTCTTCTTTTTGCCCCCCTTTTTTTTTTGGTGGTTTAGTTTTGTTTTGTTTTGTTTTTTTCCTTTCTCAAACAAATTTACACTTGGCATTTGTTCCTATCCTTCTGGCACCTCATTTTTATCAAATGCTTGGTATTGTTATTTAGTGAAAAACTTTCTCAGTAGTGCTTATTTAGAAAGCTTAGGAGTTTAATATTACTGCTTTCAGATACATTACAGAAATGGTCTTGATTTCATATCTGCTATGATCTCACCATGCTGAATTGCATGTTTTCCTTCAAACAAAAGTAAGTACTAGGCTTTGTGCCTAACAAAATATCAGTAATTGAAATAAATCTTATGGTCTGGAAAAGACAGACAATATCATCTCAATGTAACAAATGAAAATACCCAAACCAAGCTGATCAAGCTCAAGGAAAGACTATACAGTATTTGTGATGAAACGTAAGCACTGCAAGTCCTGGGGTTGCCAAGTCGATGTTGATGAAAACTGGCAGTAACTGGGGGAAAGGAAAGGTAGCAGGGAGTGATGATGACCAACGACTCAATTGGATGAAAGGGTTAATTAACTCCTTCCCTCCTCAGCACATGTGCAGAACCCATGCTCTACTTTTCCTCATCTCTCATGTTAATGAGTTCATGGAAAACCTGTGTCTCTTTATCTAGTGTGCAAATCAGCTGATAAGATGAACTTAAAATGTGACAGAAAATGTTGCTGGGGGCATCCATCACACAAGACTACTGGACATGAGTCAACACTGGAACCTGGGAGTAGTTTTTTGGATTTTTTTATTCTCTCTCCCTTTTAATTTACTTCTTTTCTTTCTTATACATTTTCAATAAAAGGCCACATTGCTTACTATCCCTTTCCACATTTAAGTTGTTTCTACCTCAAGTAAAACATTTTAAATTCTTGATTTGTGTCATTTCACCTTAACCTGAGGTGATCATGAAATCTTTACAACTTCCTGGTCTCTCAGTCCAGGTCAAAATATGGTGACATGTAAAAGGCTCCCTGATCAAGGAGAATGTGGGTCTCCAGGCATTTTGAACTACCTTTTGCCATGCTGTATCAAAGTTAGTTTTGTAGTCCCTCAGATTTGTCTTTCAGGAAAACTGACAACTACAGATCTGTTACAGGAAAGAGCAGTTTCATCTGTTTTACTGGTACAGCTCATCAGTTTGTGAAGCCATTGTAGGAGTTTTCATATAATCATGAAGCAGAATGGGTTGGAAGGGACCTCAAAAGATCTTCTGGTCAAACCTTCTGTGGGAAAGGTAGACTAGATGAGATTATCTAGCATCCTGCTGTGGAGAAATTTTTGGAAGATAACGGTCACATGGTCCTTGATACAGAAATAAATAATTCTCTGATGTTTGCCTCCGTATAAACAATTATTGTTCAGCGTTCCTCTCTGGCTTGTCACTGCATAGAGAGCTATTGTTCAGCAAACTCTTTAACTAGAGATAAGGTGTGAAGTTGAAACCTTAAGTAGGAAGTCCATGGCTCATGCCTTTCATGTGTGCTTCTTACGTTGTACCAATGAAATATGAATTATATCGTGTGGACAGTATCTTAGAATCAATCACAGTTTTTTTAGCTTCATGTGATCACTCTCTAACAGTATATAAGATGCTCTGTACTTAATAAAATTGGATCAAGCTGGCAAATCATATTGGTGTTATTCTTGATACCCGGGATTTATCCATCGACACCCTGCCCAATCACATCTCGAAAATCTCCAGTGATGAGAACTGTACCACATCTCTGGGAAGGTTGTTTCGGTGATTGGTTCTTGTCACTGTAAAAAAAGTTTTCTTATATCAAAATGAAACCTCTCCCGGTGCAACCTGTACACACTGTCTCTTGTCCTCTCCATGTGGCTCCTTCTGAAAAGAGCACCTCCATCCTCTTTGTAGCTGCCCTTTAAGTATTGGCATATTGTGATGATGTCCCTTTGAGCCTTCTCTTCTTCAGGAGGAAGAGATGTGACTGCTTCAGTCTTTCCTCACAGGGCAGGTTCTCAAGTCCTTCCATCATCTTTGCAACCTCTTTTTGACCCTTTCCAGTCTGTCTGCATCTTTTTTGAACCGTGGGAACCAGAATTGGACATAGTACTCCAGGTGCAGCCTGACAAATGCTGAGTAGAGTGGGATGATCAGGACTCTATTTCTGTTAGTACCTCTCCTATGGATATAATCCAGGATCCAGTTTGCCTTTGTTGCTGTAGCAGCACACAGCTGACTCATGTTCAACTTGTCCACCAGGATCCCTAGGTCTCTTTCAGCAAGGCTGCTCTCCAGTCACGCAGATCCCAGACTGTTCTGGGCTCTTCAGTTATTCTGTTCCAGGTGAAGGACTTTGCAGCTGCCTTTGTTAAATAATTCGAATATTCCAGCCTTTCCATGGCTCTCTATAAAATGGCTCCCCATTCTGATATTTGACTTTCCCACCCACTTTGGTGTCATCAGCAAACTTGGTGAGGGTGTTTTCAATCCCATCATGCAGATCATTTCTGAAGATGTTGAACAGCATTGTCTCAGTATTGATTCCTGGGGGACCCCACATGTGACAGTCTGCCAGCCTGAGTAAAAGCCATTGACTATCACTCTCAAAGTTCTCTAATTTTTTTGACCTTAATTATAAAATATTATTTTTCTAGTAACTCAGATATTTTAGTTTATAAAGTGTATACATAGCAATAATGATTAACTATAATGAGTGGCTGGTAGTCACTAGTATCACTGGGAATCCAGCAAGGATGACTAACTCTGAGTCTTTATGAAGCTCTCTGTGATTAGCAAGTCCTTTATAACATGGACTTAATAAATTTTTAATTCCAATGAAAGCATCCTGTCACCTTTCACACGAAGGGAGTTTTCTGCGCTGAACTGGAGGTCTAGAAAGCTCTATACAAGTTGTGTGTGTAAATATAAAAAATAAATCTTGGTTGCTTTTCCTCTTTAGGAACAAGCTACTTTAAGGTGAAGGGAGGAAGGAGTAAGAGGCTGCTTTTAGGAAACAGATGAAGGACATGGAGTGTCCATGCAGAATTTCTGTGCAGCCAATTTCATCCAGCAAATATGGAGAGCCAGGAAACCTGATATAAATTCTGAGATATGAGAACATTAATGCAGGTTAAACAGCTAAATGTGGTCTTCAGTCTCCAGTTAGTAAGTAGGGGAGCTTCTGACTGTTGACTGCGATTGAAAGATGTCCTAAGGTATCTTAAAATTTTGTCATGAACAAAACATTCTTGACTTGGAGAATTTAACTGAATTTAATTAATTCCCAATTAATTAGCTTTTAATCGCTGAGTCAGATATTGAAAAACAAAAAGGCAGACAGTTTAAAGATAAAAACCCAAACAACAAGAAACAACCCCCAAAACCTCTTAGGAAAACACATTTTCTGCCCCATTCCTAGACTTTAATTTGGTACAATATGTCTCCACTACCCTTTCTTTCACTGCATGCTACTCTTTGGCCATGCAGTGGGGGAATGGAAGAGGTTAGGTTCAGCATGTAGTGGCTCCTTCCTACCACTCCTTGCTTCTTTCTCTTGTCTTCTACCGCTCCTTCCTTCTCATTTGCTTTTTCTGTTCCACCCTGGGTGTGGTCTGTAGGGTGTTCCTGTTTCAACATGGAACCTTCATAGGTCACAGTCCATTTCTGTGGGAGACCCTTCCCAAAGTTGGTTCTCTCTTGGGCTTTGGTCCTTTAAGAGGTACATCTTCCTTCCTGCATGGAGGGCCTCCTTCCAAGAGTGCATCTCAAACCCTGACCTCAACAATGTCCCCTCTCCACAGGCTTCCTTCTGTGTCCTCTCACACTCCTGCCCCAGCAGTTACAGTCCTTTTCATATGACTGTGTGGAGGTGATGGTGCCCCTCTGACTGGCTGAAAGGAAACAAACTGAATGAAAATCTGATTAGGGGGAAGCCTTAGGATCTAAAATGGTGCTGACTCAGGCAGTCAGGCCAGAGCCAGCAGTAGGATAAATTAAAGGTTTGTCAGGTTGTAGTTTGAGAAGAGCTCAATACTGCTGCTGGTGGAAAAGTGACAAGTGGGAGTAAGACACCTGATTGCCTCTGGCTTCATTTATAACATCTGAGGCACATGAACTGGATTCTACCAGTCACTTGATGCCATAATTCCAACTAAATACTTTGCAAAACAGAGTAAATATAATAGTTAATCAGATGTCTGACTTTGTTTTGTGATTCTGTGTAGGCTAACAAGAGAGAATGAAAACAAAAAATCCTTATTTTTGCTTATGGAAATTTATATTTACTTGCTTGTGCCTTCAGTCTAACAAATAATTATTATTAAAGTGCACTCAAATTATTCTGGCAGCAGAATTATAGGTGTAATTATCTGGATAGGCCATGGGAGTTTTTATTGTGTTTAGAAGCACTATTAACATGGTTGAACAGAACTGTTAATCTAAAATCTGGAACAGATGATTATGTGCTGATCTGTAAATTGTTGAGTCCCAAAGTTAGTTAAAAAATTACTTCAACTAATTCTGAAATACTGAATATATACATCTTGCTGGTCTAGTGATAGAAGAGAAATTATTTTTAAAAATAAAACTGAAATAATTTTAAAGTCAAAAGGGTTTTTAAAATAATAAATATTATTAAATGAAATATTTTGGAACATGAGTCACTATATAATTTAAAGATTGTATGTCTGTGAGAGACTAAAAGCTTTAATACTTCAAACATTCTGGTTGCACAGCATGGTGAGACTCGTTGGGGGGCAGGGGGTGGCTCACACCTCAAGTAGGGGACAGGGGGTGCTGGAGTGAGTGTGGGTTCATATTACTGGGCAAAACCAACTCACAGTGTTTATTTGAGGAAGGGGCTTTACAACCACTCCCCAGTCATGCTTGAGCAGAAGATCGAGAGTTATGTAAGCTGAACAAGTTTGGGAGCCCTATAAGTCCTCAAGGGCTGTGACTATAATGTGCACAGAAACTGAGACTAGAGGCAGGAGGAACTAGCACCTGAACGCCATCTCCCTTTGCCTCACATGTAAATGAGCCCAGGAGAGCTCACCCTTTTCCTCCCCTCATGTAAATAAGCACAAGAGGATCTGCCCCCTCCTGCCTCACATGCAAATGAGCCACAGTAGTTAAGAAACAACAAGCTCTATCGCAGTGTGCATCCACCACCATTGATGACAAGACCAGGAACTAGACCAGAGATGTCACTGGAACCCAGGGTGGTGATCTGGATCTCTTCTCTACCTCTATTTTTCTATCTTTCTCTCTCTCCATTTTTTTACATTGTGGGCCATTCAGCCCTTTTTAAAATAACAGGGTTTGCTATCCACTATTGATAACTGTTTACAGAGCTTTAATGGGGTTTTATTAACTTTAAAGGGTTTAATTGGATTCTGTTAAAATATAGCTTCTGCTGTTAATAATTTTTTCAACTGATCATTTGGTGTTATGTAACCTTAGTTTAGCTCAAGTGTATCTCAAACACTGATTAGCAGAGTGGGTTGTCCAGGACAGCCCTCTCCAGCAATAACTGCCCTACCTATTAAGGAAAAAGTCCAGCCACACTTAGCCCCTCTGATCTTTGAGGACTGTCTAGAACACAAGAGAATTCATCTCTTACAAAATTAATTCAACACCTTGAATGCAACAATGTCACAGAAAAAAAGGGTCCATTATAGTAAGTAGATCTCCAGTTGGAGTGAGCTGTATTTGACAAGTTTTGTTGTTATAACCAAATTTTTATCCCTTTACCTGGAATATGAAGTTTATTTCTGATTTCACAGAAAGGTATCTCAGGTTAATGAAGCTTTATAGCATCTGAACATGCTGAAATGACTGATACTTGTTTTTTATGACTTCGGTACTTGCCTTACATCTTAGCATAGTTGTATCTATAGCTAATGGAAAAATCTGTAAATATTTACAATTAGCCTTTTGCTCATTGAAGAGTAAAGGCTTAAAATACATTAACTTTGGTTTGCCATCTACTTCTAAGGCTATTTCTGATTCAGTCACATAATAATGGGAATAGAAATTGCTTTTTTACTGAGTTGTGTTTACTTGGTAAGAATTGAAGTAAAAATTGTAGGTGAACACAGGATTATTAGAAAATATAATCTAAAGTAGATTTTCAGCATTTAGAAAATACTGAGCGGTATCAGTAGTCTTGAAGAACATAACTTTAAACACTTGGATGTTGTTGCTTCACAACTTTCATGACTGGAAGCCTCTTTTTAATGTTAGTTTTAAATTTCAAACAGGCAGATTTTGAAAATGGAAAGTCTATGTGTATTTGTTAAATCACGTAGTCAATCATGAAAGCTAGGCTAACTTGTGAAATCTCTTATGAATCATCATGCTACAGTTATGACTACTAATGCAGAATGCTTGACTCAGCTTTAAACAGGTTCTTCAACAGGTTTCTCCTCCAAAAGCAATGCTGTTGTTAGATGACATAATTATTTAAAGTATTGCTAAAGCTCATTGTCACTGCTGCTAGTCAAAATTATCTTCAATGCTAATAATTTACTATAACGAATATAGCAACTGCAATACAAAGTTTCGGCAGGTGAATTTGTACAATTTATAAAGACATTATTTTAATATTTGACCAGGTACCTTAAGGGCCTCCAATTCCTTCTTCAGTTCCTTCTTTCTGTAACTCACTTTCATGTTAAAGTGATTTAAAATGAAAATGAAGAAAATTTAAAGCTCTTGTTACTAATTTACTCTTGAATGACAAAACAGATATTCCTCCACCCAGGAGGATTATTCTTAGCCTGTTGTCCTGTTGGTAGTATGGGAAAAGCAAATCAGTGAAAAAAATGCAAAATACACTTTTCCTTACATGGTGCCCAGAACAAACACAGGACAGGATGAAGATCCGGTGATCTGTTTTGCCATGGCACCAAGGGGGAATGCGAAGTGAGGTGGAGGCTGCACGGTCCTCTTCTTCCACTTTTCTCAAGGAATATTTGACACAACTATGCAGAGTTATCTCCTGCTCATCTTCTTCTCTCAAGGACGGTTTTGTGCATCTCTGCACATCTTATCTCTCATTCTTTCTCTTCTGCCACAAAAATAGTGCACACCTTGCACCAAGCTATGTGCTGTGTTGATTACTCAAGAAATAATGACTTGACTGCAGTTCACCCACTCACACGTATACATTTAGATAAATACTACCCAGAGTTTGTATTTAATTTGGAGGGACAATAATCCAATACCAGGTCAGTAGGACAGATTGACAGGTTTGTGGTCCTCCCCCACCTCCTTCCAGAATGATGCCTTTTGATAAGATTTTTGTCCTCAGCTACACTGAGTGATTACCTGGGAATGAAGTGTGTGTATTGCACATGAATAAGTATGTGGATTGCAAATCTTTTTGTGCGTAGTGCTCTATGCACAAACCTACAGTTTGTGCATTTATCATAGGTAATCTCAAAGAATCTGTAGAAGTTGCATAGGAATAAACCATACTATTTATGATCCTGACGGCTTCTCTTGAATGCAACTGAACCTACTGCATACAAGCTGTTCATGCATCTGCTGACAGGCCTATAGTTATGGCAATAATTGGTATAACAATTACTAGATAAATCCAGCCGCCCCTGGCCCCTCTAATCTCTGAGGACTGCCTAGAACACAAGGAGATGCATCTCTTATCAAATTAATTTGTCACTTTAAATGCAACATCCAATAAACTCATTAATTCAAACCAGTCACAGGACATGCTGCCACTTACTCATCCAAAAAGGAGACAAAAGGGAGCCAGGGCATGAAGAGGTGTGTACAAGCTGGTAATGAGTCATTCTGAGAAAAGAGAGAAGCAAGTAATGTGTTGGGAAAATCTGGAGGAAACAGTTCTCTTTATGGACAGACTTTGCTTCTCTGTTTGTGAAGTAATTTGTTTTTTAGCTGTGAAGGTTATTATTCATGTCAAGTGTTTCTCTGTGCTTGGAACTTTTTTCAGTTTTCTTCAGTAAGAGTGTGGGTACACTTGGGAACAATGTGACATGAGGCAAAATGTAGTCCACAGCCTGGAAGTTAAAGCTGAAATCCAACGTGATGTGAGTGTAAAAAAGGAAAGGATAGGTGAGAAAGATTAACTTAAATGTAATGAAGAATATATACAGATGATAATCAGCTGTTCTACCATGCCCTAAATTTCTAGCTTCTATGGGATTGGTAGGACCATCTTATCAGGAACATACTCTAACTGCAACTGTAATGGGAAAACAAACAATTTAAAAACCAAAAATATACTCAGAATAGAACAAAGTATATCTAAAAAAAATTAACAATCTAGACACTTCTTTAAAAATTAAATTTCTATCTCTTATTTTTTCACTCCCTTTAGCGGTTTCTTGCAAGTATGTGAGTTTTCAGAAGGAATTTCTAGGACAAGAATAGTGTAGGTAACATTACTATATAATTATTTTTCAGTTAAATATGATTTTCTCAAATGTATGTCTGTTCTTATGTAACAAAAAAAAAAAAAAAAACCAAAAAAAACCCAACAACCAAAACCAAAACCAAAACCAAAACATTACAAAGATTCCTCATCTTGTAGGAAAGTGACAGCTGTGAAAACAGACTGAATTCTGATTTCATGCCGTGGCACTACAGCAGAAAAAATTGCCTTCTGAAATGAATTGTTTGGAGAGTTCACACATCCATTTTGCATGATATTGTTAACATTTTTCTGGATGAATAAATCATGGCAAGTTTTTCTATATGCATGCCAACAGACAAAGGTCAGCACACAATATTTAAAAGGAAAATTAAGAAATCTATTACTGAAAACCATGGACCAGCTAATCAAAATATGGTTTTGCACAGAAATACATGAGTATATAATTACAGGTACAAATAATTACTATGTACATGCAAATAAGCATTTAATAGCTCAGTTTGAGCCTATGCCTCACAGACATTCAAAATTGTGCAAAATAGCAGCATATTATTGGTTTTGTTTAAAAAGTAGAAGACAAACCTATAAGTGGTTACTGCTATTGTGTGATGCACATTGATAAAAAGCACATTATTTTAAGAAATGTCATTTGCTTTCTCTTATCTACAGACTTATAAAAGAGTAAAGAATACATGAACTTACTGATATTTTTTTTTCTGATTACTGTGGTGAAAGAGCCCAGATGCATCATTTAAGGTTCATTAGGATCTCAGATTAAAATCCTGAACCTCTTCCTTCCATTGCTCTTCCAAGACCTCACTTGGTACAGCTTTTACATTCAGGATCAGATCCTCAGATAGGTGTTCCGGTTGAAGGTGTCACTGCTATTGCTGCAGGTAGAAGATTACTTTAATAAACCAATAGTCTGAGATACTTTTTATCTCAGAAATGGGCATGACACAACTGAAGAAGGAAAGAGGCTGGAAATGAGCCATGCTTGTACTGTTATGTTTCAACATGCAGCAACTTGTAACCCTGTGAGCCGTCTAATATGCCTAATCTATTTTTTTAATATATGCTTGCAAATTTCAGCCAAGGTGAAAGACCAATAAATTTAATTTGCCCCACCCTCCGATGACTCACAGAATGGATTTCAAGCAATTTCACAGCTCAGCAAAGGAACAACCTCTGGCTGTTTCTGCTATTTCAGGACATCTACCACAGCCACCTCACTTTCTTGACTAAACTTCTTTTCAGACACAAAAAACCCCTGAGTAATTTAGCTCAATGGAGACTAAAATTTTAACTGTACCAGTAATGATTCATCTTCAGCCAATAATTTTTAGAAGCCTCCTCATGGGTTTCATGTTTCTTGTACTCCTTATTATTCTTGGGTAGCTATTCTCTTTAAATCCACCAGCTGGGAACAAGCATTATTCTGACTTGTAGCACTTTTGCATGGTTACATTTGTAGGAGACCAAGTGATCTTCCAGTTACCTCAATGGTTTGTGCTTTCTTCTACAGCTTTGAAGTATTTTAAGCAGATTAAGTCACAGTGTTTGTGAAAAACATATACAGTTTAAGCACTGGCTTTTCTTTCCTTTTTTTTTCCTTTTTTTTTTTTTTTTTTAATGAAAATTGTCAGTCTATAGATTTACTTGTGGTTGCATTCTAATTTTGTGGCAACTACTCAGAATGTTTTCCATGATTACTTATAGTGTTGAGTGCTTTGTGATACATTCAAAGGGAGATGTTATGATGTCATACATACAAACACTAACTTGGAGGTTTTTTGGGTAGGATGTAATTTATATTAGATCCCACTTGAGACTTTGGCAACTTTAATTATTTCAGGTGTAAAGATTCCTCTGTTTTCATAAATAATCAGTGACAACTATCTTATTTTGTGTGTATGTCTAGAAAATGTCTCTCAGATACTTTTTTCAGGAACTAAATCTCTCATTCAGTTTAAATGTGCTTAATGTTTTGAAATCCGCATCTTTAAATATATTCTCTGATATTGCCCCCACAATGTAATGTAGGCTTAAAAGTTGGAATTTATTTATCTGAACAAGTTTATAAGTGTTGTGAGACTTTATGAATACAATCCCAACTCTGGGGATCTCAATGATCTGTTTTATCACAAGCTGCCATTCCAAATTTACAAATATAATTTTGAGAATTATTTCATTTGAAACATTTTTTAACAAATATAATCCTGCTATTTTCATAAATTCAATAATTATTTGAGAGTGCATAAATACAACTACTAGCTGAAGAAATGAAACTCCGGCAGAATCTCTGCTCACATTTCCCAGGTGTAGTGAAACAAACATGAAACAGTCTCGGTAGAGATGGTCAAGCGACAATCAATAATCAAGTCAGAGGCAAAAGCAACACTTTATTGTTCTCTACATACTTTATATATCTTTTACAGCTACTGCAAGCTCTAACACAATTGGCTAAACCCATAGCAACAGTACATGATTGGATAGCTTTCTTAAAGTTTTGCATCTGAACATAATTCACATAGATTCTTGTCTGTGGTCAGAAGTTCCATATCTCTTGCAGAAAATGTTCCCTGTCCCAGCTTACTCAGTTCTTTGTTCTTGTGTGGTATGTCTTCCTGCACATAGGCCTCTCATGGGTACGGGACGATCTGACCAAGGTCGAACTCCATCGGTTCTGTCTGGTGTTCAGCAGACCTGCTGCCTACCCTGACATGAAACCAAAGGTTTTCCCAAATCACGCATTTTTCTTCAATCTTGCCTCATTCTTGGGTCACAAGAGATCCTCTTCCATAGCAGCATGGTAGGTAAATTCAGAGTAGAATGTTATGACTATTAAAACTGAACATAAAGCATAATGTTCTCCTCAAACTTCAGTTTCAAAAAAATTAATAATTTAATCCTTTGGTTCAGTTTTGGGCACATGTAGAAAGAGAGGATTACCCAAGTACTACTAATGACATCCAGTAATGTATCCGAACCAAGCAAAATGTGCTGCACTATTTGATTTTAATACATTTCATGTTATCTCATGAAATTTATGTTATTTCCCCATAACCTTCAGAGAGAAAACCATACATAAACAAAGTAAATGGATATGTTTCAGGAAAGGTTTGGTCTTGCACTTTGCTAATATAAGAACTACAGAGATACAGTGCAGATCTGAAGTTGCTATAGTTATCACTATCCACAGAGCTATTGTCTGTGTGACTATTTACTGTAGTAGTCCAAAAGGTTTTTTTATCTCATATTTATCTAAATTGTATCAGTGGATTAATTTTACATAATTCTACAAATAGCCAAAGAATTCGGATTTGTGAAATAACAATGAATTTGAAGGTCTGAAACAATGATGTGCTTTTTAAAATCTGCCAACTTAAGGCAGTTCTTCAAAAGTTTTCTGAAGTAAGACAGAGGTCCTTCAGCAAAAACAACATGTAATTAAAACTAGCATGATCCACATGCACAAGCTGGCAGAGACATTCAATATTGATTTTTGTCCTTACCTTAATATCTGAAATTCTGTTTGTCAACAAACCTGAGATGGCATTTTACAGATATATGTTTCCAGGATGGCTAAATTAAAATTGAAACATTTATTATATTCAAAGTCATTATAAGCCTCAAAAAGGTTTTTCTGTTATAATAACGTTGTAGTATGTAATGGAACTTCTTGTTTCAGGTGTTAATATCTAATGACATGACAAAGCAGGAGTGCAGAAAACAAATTTAGGATTTATTTACAACAGGTGAACATTTCACTGAATGCATATCTGACTTTGCATGAAATTAGACAAAGATTTAAGATATACTTTGTATCTTTTGGCTATTCTACTGGATCTGTTCTTTCTCAAAGTATTATCCTTTTTGAACTTGTGCTGTTTCCTAGTGCAGTAGCTTTCATTAAATTTAATATAGATTCTTATACTTTTAATATTATCAATAATTCAGAATTTGACAAGCAGATATGTTTGCATGTGGGACAGGAGCTGAGAATTAAAGTGACTTTATAACACTTCTGTGTCTTTATCCTACTTCCACTCTCTTCCAAGGGGCCATGAGAGTTGTTGAGGTTTAGGCCTAGCCAACAAATAAACACCATGCGGCTGCTTGCTCATTCCTCCCCCTCAGTGGGATGGCAAGGAGAAAATATACCAAAAGGCTCAGGGGTTGAGACAAGGACAGGAAGGGCTCACTCACCAGTTATGGTCACGGTCAAAAGACAGACTCAACTAAGGAAAAACACATCAGTTTAATTTGGACACCACCCCCACTAGTTTACTTGTCAAAACAGAGTAGGACAATGAGAAATACAACCACATCTTAAAAACACCTTCCCCCCACCCCTCCCTTCTTCCTGGGTTCAACCTTACTCCTGATTTCTCTACCTCCTCCTCCTGAGCTGTGCAGAAGAATGGGAAATGGGGTTTTCAAGCCAGTTCATCACCTCTTCTTCCTGCTGCTCCTTCCTCCTCAGGGAAAGGACTCCTCACACTTCCCCCTCCCACAGGAGACAGTCTTTCACAAACTTCTCCAACATAAGTCCTTCCCATGGACTGTAGCTCAGCTACTCCAGAGTAGGTTCCTCATGGTCTGCAGTCCTTCAGGAAGACACTGCTCCAGCACAGGCTTCACTCAGAGCCCCAACCTTCTCTGGGCACAGCCACCTGCTCTGGCGTGGGGCTCTCCACGGGCTGCAGGTGGGCATCTGCTCCACCAGCGACCTCCATGGGTGCAGGGGCACAGCCTGCCCTCTCACCACGGGCTGCAGGGGGGTCTCTGCTCTGGCACACCTGCCCCCTCCTTCTTCACTGACCTTAGTGTCTCCATAGGTGTTTCTCTCACATCTCACACCTGTGTTCCCCTCTTGCCCAGCAGGTTCTTCCTCTCTTAAATATGTTGTTGCAGAGGGGCTACCACCATTGTTAACTGGCTTGGCCTTGTCCAGAGGTGGGTCCGACTTGGAGATGGGGCAGCTTCAAGAAGCTTCTCTCAGAAGTCCCCTCCCCTGCTATCAAAACCCCACCACACACAAACAACATAGTAGTCCTCACTTCTCAGAGTCACTTTTGCTACAACTATTTGTCATTCTTTCACTCAGGTCTTCATCAGAATTTAAAAGATGAGTAAAAAATAGAAAAAAAGACAACCCAAAGGTGAATGTATACACTTTGAAAATTTTCAGTTGCCCTTATTTTAAACTTACCACAATACACTCAATAGAGCCAAAAATCTTGAAAGCTCTCCTTAAAGTAGAAGTAATCATGTTTAAAATACAGCAACAGATCAGAAATCACATCCTCTGAATGTCACCCATTGCTACATTAGCATAAATTTGAGAGAAATAAGAGATATAAAAGAAATATGAGAGCATAAATAAGAGATTACAAGTTCAGAGAAGCAGAATGGGATGCTTCCCCTCATCTGACTTCTGATCTTTACAGGATGTTTAGGAAATGACACCTGTTTTTTGGAAAGGTCTTTCCAGATCAGACTTCCTGTTTAACCACAGCCAGCAGCTGGGCCCCACACAGCAGCTCAGTCACTCTCCCCAGAAGGATGAGAGACACAATCCAAAGGGCAAAAGTGACAAAATTCATGGATTGAGATAAAGACAGTTTAATAGAGAAACCAAACCTGCACATGCAAGCAAAGCAAAATAAGGAATTAATTTACTACTTCCCATCAGCAGGCAGGTGTTCAGCTATCTCCAGGAAAGCAGAGCTCCTTCATGCATAACAGTTACCTGGGGAGACAAACAGCGTAACTCCAAACATACTGCTTTCCTCCTTCCCCTAGCTCTTACTGTTGAACACATGGTATGGAATATCCCTTTGATTAGTTGAGGTCAACTGTCCCAGCTTCTTGTGCACCCCCAGAACCATCCACTTGCTGGTGGAGCAGTGTGGGAAGCAGAAAAGGTCTTGAGGCTGTGTAAGCACTACTCAGCAATTACTAGAACATCCCTGTTTTATCAATGCTACTTTCAGCAGAAATCCAAACTATATGAGATACTATAAAGAGATTTAACTCTGTACTAGCCAAAACCAGTACAAGAGTTTAAGTGTTAGGAAAATCACTTGAGGATATTCTTTAGGATGCCTATACTGGAAATCTATTTACTGGAAGTCTATAGGAGCCCAGTATATTATTTCGTCCCTATAGTAAGGGATTTTTATTGAAGGTCATCTTAGGCCTGCTGAATTATTGATGGAAAATTTTGCCATTGACTTCCAGGATGCCAGATTTAATTTTCTTTAATTTGACTGACAAAAACATTGAAATGATGTCATTTTAGAGGACTCTCAGCAGTTGAACATTAATTCATTTTTTAATATGAACATATATTTGCAGAGTGTATTTGTATGTAAAGAACACACTATTTTTGCATATAGAAAATTATTTGAGTCTGTTGGAGGATGTGAATGAATGCAACTCATTATTCATATATGAGACTATATTGTAATAGTCCTTGAGCCTCTACCATGTTTAACTGGAAGCAATCTTTATGAATATACTGTGATGAGCTTTAGAAATTTTGCTGCATTTGAAATGCATTAGGCTTATTCTCCACTTACTTGCTTACATGACAAATGGCCAGCAATTACTAAGTTTTAAAATAAATCAGGCTAATATGTTCTATTTGCAGTGTATTTCAATATTAGCATATTTCTAATGTCATCTCCATGCTTTCCCAATGCATTATCTTATATTAAGGCTTGCAACCAATAAATATTTCTCAGTAAAACCGTGGTGTTTTTTCCATAGAACCACAAGAGTGAGACTTGGATGGGACTTCTGGAGGTCCCATTGTCCCACCTCCAACTTGAAACAAGGTTATTATCAATGTATGAGTAGGTAATTTATGGCTTTTTCTATCTGAATCTAGAAAAATCTCCAAAGATAGAAGTGCTGCATTGTAGTCCTTGTATTCATAAGATACCTTCTAACCTTTAATGTTCTTAAAAATCATTGTTATGTTATTGAACAAACAGAGCACATACTTAAAACGCTTTTCTTCATTATCCTGCTAACTCAAAGACTGTAGATTTTGATTCAAGCAACATTCCTGAAGTGAAATGGCAAACCTCCAGTATCTTGATGTTGCATTGTCTGATTTCTTGAAATAGTGGTTTCTGATGAAAATGAAGAACATATCAATTCTGACTTAAGAGTCTTCGAGGCTGCTGTACAAATAGACATTGCCTATAGGGAATCATAAAATTAGTCATCAAAATCATGAGCTGCAGGAGTCTCTAAGACAGTCTGATTTCCATACAAATATTGAGTTTGCTGATTAATTGTTATGCATAGCTAACAGAATTGACATTTTCATAACTTTTCAGCTTGCCCTGGTGAGTAATTTTCAATGGATGGGTTTCCATCAGGAGATGTTTCTTTAATCAAACCAATGGTGTTGGCTTCAGCAAAGTTACACTGCAGAGAAAAGTTAGGGAAAGTTCACCCCTACTTTTTTTTCTATATTCTTAAATATTATTATTCCTCAGTGTATATTAAAATGTTACAAGAATTTAAAGAAAATATCTGAAAATAATATTTCCACTGCATTTTTTTCTTTAGAATTTAAAAATAAACAAATCTTTGAAATCTGCAAATCCTTACCTAAATAGAACTAGTCTTCCATTCAGCTAAAAAGTAGTTTCATGCTGTTTAGGTGAACTATATTTTATATATGTCAGGAAATGTCTATGGTACCTCTTGAGGTGAATTAAACACACATTTGTGCTTAAATATAAAAAAAATAATTTAATGACCAGTGCACTGGACAGAATCCTACGTGAACACACTGTTCTACGTGAGGTCTGAAAAGGTGCATCGCAAGCAGATTCCTTATACACACTTGCACTAGCACCCATCCAGAGAGGAGTTACACGGGGCAACTCAGCTCAGCCCTGGGTCAATCCCCCGGCCCATCTCAGCTGCCCGAATGTGGCTCCTGAGCTTGGGCCCCTGAGTGCTCCCATTCCAGTATGGCCACAAAACAATGCTAAAGCTGTTTCTTACCGCTAAGGGAAACTTTACTCCCTTGCAAGCAGTCACTCTGTCTCTGACATTCCTGTTTCAAGCCAGTTTAACTGCTTCTTGTAGTTGGGGCTTCTTGCCAGATCATTCTTCCATTACAAATTACTACTGCTGAGCAGTTACACTTAGAATTTCTTCTTCAATTATTAGAGGTGATAACACTGCCATAAGCCATTGTCATTGTAACAAAGAACTGAATACAATTAAAAGCTCTGAGCATGTTATTGCTTTTCTTTATGGACGTATGTGTCTTTCCTTAGTAGATTTAAATTGAAGGGACTACCAGCCAGTATTTACTCAGTAAGGAAAAGGAGATTAGACAGTTGGTCATATCAGTTTATGAAAGTACTTTTCTACCTTCTGTGTATAAGGTGGTAATAAAAATCTTACTGTAGATCTACTGTATTGATTCTTGTTTAATTATGTGCTGATGTTAGTAGTTCTATATCAGTAGTCTCTGTGCACTGGATTTTAGGAAAACACATCCTGCTAGTACTGAAAGCAAACAAAAAAAAAAAGGCTTTCAGAGTCATAATTTGGTTTTATACATGAGGCTGTACCTGTTTTATCTGTGCTAATGATATAGAGTAATAGTTTTATTTAACAGACTGTAAGAAAATACGTGTATATCCTAGGAAAATTAATCCTGTACTTTTACCAGAACAGCATACTGTACTTTGCAAGTGGGATGGGCAACAGTAGCTGACAAGAGGTTGGCGGTTATGTATTTCCTGAGGAATTAGACGAAGAACAAAACACTTTAAATATAGGAAAAGTGATACCGGTAATAACACTGAAAGAAATACTGTACATTTCTCTGTAATGTTTATGAGTAGCCAAATTAAAGAGTCCTTTATGAATCTGCTTTATGTTTTTCTGCTATACTCTTGAAAAATTCTTTTTAAAGTTAAGTAGTTACCACCCCAGACAGATGCTGAAATCAGGAAATGCCACCACACCACAGTCACTGTGAAGAGACACATTCTGAGTTTTTGGTAGCATTACGATGAGAGCACAGTGAAGGCTCAGCCTACCTGGCTGGCTTCTGAAATATCAGGCTGTCAGCATCTACTCGGCAGGCTGAGACAACCTCCTTTCTTCAATGCTTTCTTCCAGAAAGATACAATAGGTGGAAATGCCAGTACAGAATCTGCAAGTCTTCTCAGTTAATCTGATATTGCCTGGAAACCATCATCACTGTGGAATTAATTTCAGGAAGGTAGATTTATGAGATTATAGTCTCACAGAAAGGGAAACAGGAATGTGAGCATTCCTCACAAGGAGAGAAATTACAACATGGGCTCTTTGTTAAACATTACAGGAAAGATCTAAAAAAGGTTCTGAAGAGTATTAGAGACTGATCAATATAAAACAAATTTTCAAAATGTAGAATATGAGGCTGGTAACTTCACATTTTCCATTTCAAATTTCTTTGATTTAGAACTTAACTTCAGAACTTAAGTAAATTCCATCCATGCTTTTTCTTCAGAAGGAATTGCCAAAATATTTTTATAAACTTGGTGTGTGAGACATATGAAGCTTTTATTGGTTTTGGCTCTCAAAATGTACAAGACAATCAAGGGACATGATAAATTATTGGCTTAGTATTCATCTTATGCAAGATAATGTAAGGTCACAAACTATTCTGTTTTGCTCAGGTTTTAAAGTAGATGTTAATTCCTTTGGTATAGGTTGCCACAGTGATTCTTGAGAGAGTTTAGCAAGATGTGGACTGCCTTCAAATGTTTAAAGTCATTGTTCCTGACACGTGGCTTGCTGGCAGCATGTCTTCTTGTGCTTTGAAATTGCTTGTGGCCCCTGAAAATGTTCTGAAAGTGAATATATAACATACTGTAATCAGTACAGAAGACCAGTAATCAAAAAGACCAGTAAAAGGTGGAAACCGCAGGAAAAAATATGTTTACATTCAGTCTAACTATAGTAGTTCAAGTGGTACTTTTCCACTAAACTCTTATGAGTTGCTGGGGCTGCATATGTCACAGACAGTACTTATAAGTATTCACTGGAAATGTCTACTGATTAGTAATGTTACTTCTAACCAGCAAATTATCATGTTGGCAGTTTATATTGTTTACTAATATGAGCATGAAAATACAGATAATCAGAAGTTTTCACTTGTTTCATAAGAAATACCCCCCAAAACGAGGGGTAATATTATATTTCTGAAGAAAATATAAATTTTCCTTTTCTTTGTTTTATAACACATTTTAAGTATTTTCAAAAAGTCAAATTATGTTTAGAAAACCAAACCAAAACATAATTACTTTCAGTGTTGAAGCTCTGATTTAGAAATCGTGGTGAGATATGTCTTTTGGTAATTCTGTTACATAATTCAAGGAGACTGATATCGGACTGGGAATGCAACAGATTTCCATTTGTGAATGAAAGTTTTAAGTACTAGCATAAATATAGACTTTCTGTGAACCTTTGCATGGTAATACTAAACACACATCTTACTAATTATAGTAGATCCATACACTGAAGAAACTTGCACAAAGACCTTTGATATAAGCCAGCAGGTAACAAGACAGCATTTTGATAAAGTTGCTTATATTTCCCCAGAAGGTCACTGAAGTATATCTTCAGCACATTTTAGAGTTTGACAAGACTAAGTTTTGTCAGAGCATTTTTACCCTGAATAATTCTAAAGAATTATGAAAAGTTGTTTTGTGTTTCTTGTGAATGATATATGAAAAGTACCATCATAGAAAGCTTTCCTTTACCTTTGATTTCTGTGGCAATGTGTCAAAATACACTTCCTTGTTTGTTGCTGGTTTCACTTCACTCACTTTTTTTACATTGCCATTTTACTGGAGAAAGTTCTTTTTCTCCTTGTATCTGATCTTCTAGAGACTGTCACATCAAGCAGTTCTCTCTACCTTGTGAGACTAGAAGTCTGAATTCAGACCTGTATTTGAAATCCTTTAAATCCTGGGTTGAGTTTTGTAAAAACACACAGTAACGCTTTCTTCCAGAAAGGTACAATAGATGGAAATGAGAGTACAGAATCTGCAAGCCATCTCAATTAACCTGATACTGCCTGGAAACCTTCATTATTGTAGAATTAATTTCAGAAAGACAACTTTATGAGATTATAGTCTCACAGAATATACTGAGATCTGAGTTTCGTCCATGGGCTGCTATGTGGATATCTGTTCCATTGTGGTCCTACATGGGCTGCAGGGGGACAACCTGCTTCACTGTGATCGTCTCCAGGGGATGCAGGGCAATCTTTGCTCTACACATGGAGTACCTACTTGCTCTCCTTCATCATGATCTTCATGTCTGCAGGGCTGTTTGTCTCATTTTTTTTTTTCCTTATTTCTCTCCCTCACAGCTGCTGCACAGCAGTTTTTACCCCTTCTTACATATGTTATCACAGGGGCACCACCAGTGTTGCTGATGGACGCATGTCTGGCCAGCACGGGGTCCATTTGGGAGATGACTGAAACTGGGTTTATCCAACCCAAAGGCAGTCTCTGTCCTCTACTCACAGAGACCACCCCTGCAACCTCCCTGTCCCACCCCCAAGCACAATATCAAAAACTTACTACCCAAACCCAAAATACTGATCAAGATAACTCATCCTTCCCTTCTCCCATTTCTTGAAGATGAAATGGATGGATACATTTTATTAAAGTGTGACTGCTATAGTCAGTAGACAGGTCAGCTCAGTAAGCAAGTGTGTGGTGCCCCTAAGGATGATCATCATCAGTTGACTGATTATCTTACAAAAACACAAAGTCATATGGGTGAAAGAGGAGCAGAGAGATATAATAAACATCACTGCCTAGGGATGCAACACCGCCAGACTGGTAGCTGAGACGGAAGTATTGATGTCATATAGAATTCAAATTGGGAAGAGATGTCTCCTATCTGCTTTGAAGGTGACAATGAGTATAATGAGGGGCAGTGGGTCAGAGGCCATAGCACTGCACTATTTCAAGTAGTGAGCATGAGAAAGCAATTAGTTTGGCACACTTTCAGGTTAGCAAACAGGCTTGTTTCAATGCATTATTACATATTATTATATGGCTTAACTACACCCCTCTTTACATTTAAGTATCTGTACCCCCTTTGCAATCTATTCTGCTCTCAGCTTGTCTGGCAATGTATATTTGATCTATAATAGGAAGAAATGCATTATTAATAAGTAAAGAAGAAAAACAGAGGATATTATCAAAATAATGAACAAGAGAATGTTTTAGAGATAACTTTTAGATAGAGACAATTTTCTAAAGATTTGGTGATTCTTTTCTGTTTTGTTTTTGAGTCCTTCAGACAGTATCTGGTAATTTCAAGTATCTTTATGTAGATTAATCTGTAAATGAGTCTTAAGCCACTGTGTATCTTGACAATAAGGGAAACCCATGGTGCAAAGAGCAGATCCCTGCTTCACATTAATCATTTTGTTAGATCCTGCAAGTGAAATTCACTGGGAGTATGTAGAAAAATATCAATATTTTAGTATCTTTTCACTTCTATGAATATTTAACAGACAAAGGAGATTTAACCAGTAAGATTTAGATGAATACTAATACAGGTATATGTTGTATGAGTATGTAAGTACTTAAATATAGGATAGTATGTAGTCTAGTCTAGTAAATTAAATCTATACATGTAAAAATATATTGCTTCGCATTTAATATGTAGTCATTGTTTTCATGTCACCACTTATTTCATACATTTTACTGCTCATATTAACCATTTATATAACTCTACTTACATTAATTCATATTCATTGACTTGTACCAGTTTAAAATTAGAGGTTAAGATGCTTTTTTTCAATGAGTTGATAATTGTATTTGGTTTTTAATTATTTTTAAATTCCTAAAGTATTAGGTTGGAAATATTTGCTATAGGGAAACTTCATACAGCCATGATGTTAAAACTTTACCAAGAAAAAAAAAGTATTAAATAGTCTCATTTCAAAATATGAGAAGAAATAAAATGACTTAAAGGAACAGAAACTTCTAAAATTAAGCCTGTCAAGGGTGATTTCCAGAGGATAAAACTAACTGTATAAAAGTATATTGTTTTGGCCAGGTGACTTTGAATGTGACAATAATAGATCCTGATTTAATATCTTTCTATTTAAAGACTCTTTCAAAGAGTCCTAGATTTTGAAACTTATTTTCAATCAATGCTAGATCCATCTAAAAGATTTTGGCATGTTTAAAAGTCTTAATAAATTAGTTCTAGCTCATACACCTAGAATGAGATGTATAATTCAAGTCTGTCTTTCTTGGTAATATTTTCTTACTCAGATCATATTCCCACAAAAAATCCTTTATCTTCATATTTACATTGTCTTTTACATGAAGAAATGGGGATACTATTTGAAAGACAGACAAGATAAACTGTATTTAACTAATGTCAATACATAGACCTGAAGTATCAGATTTTTAGACACTAGTTTCATGTTCCTTCCATTGATGTCATATTTCATTGGTGAGGACTAGAACAATATTTTTAGATCTGCCTCATGAGGAAGCAATATATATACAATAGCATTACTATTATAATCCCTATTTATTTGATTTTTTTTTCCTCTGTGTGCATTTTAATGGGTGCACAGGTACTCTATGCATTGAGTGAAAATAGGGTGTCAAAGTTATAAAATTAGAAATTTATTATCTTTACAATATTTGTAAATCTGTGGGCTGACTGGTGAGTCACTGATGGAATAGCAAGCATCGGTGTGAATTAAATGCTATGTGTTTATATTTTCTTTTTTTATAGAATAAAAAACCAGCAAAGGAATGGAAGGCTGGATATGTAAGTAAAATAACTGACACAGTCTGACTGAACTTGTATACATCAAGTTGTCAGCAATTAATTTCTTTTAGTAATTAAATTATGGCTTTTATATTCAGAGAAATCTGTTTATTAAGTTATGCAAATTTTGTTTTCATTGGTGAAGTGTATCTGAGTTATCTTGGTTTTTAACAATTGAGAACTAGGAGCTACTCCTCTCTAGTAACTACTGTGTCTCAAAATGTGTGTGATGCCTTAGAGATTTTGTCATGTCACGTTTTGTAACCTAGGAAAAAATATATGGAAGCTTTAGGCTTCTCTATTATTCCCAAGGAAGATATTCTGGGGAAAAAAAAAAAAAGACAGGGGAAACTATATCTAAACCACTTATTACTTTGCATTATGATTTTGAGTAGGATTGTTCTAGAAAGGTCAGTGAGCTGAACTGAGCTGGTTATAGTATTTTGGTATTATAAGGAAAAATTTGTCATTTCAAGTAGTTTTCAAGACTGTCAGTAAATGATTGCAGGAATAGGGTTATTTGCCAGTATCTGGTTGTTATGGAAATGATCAGAGAAGCCAATATATTGCCAAACTTCCTGAGGTTATGGCTGGTGTATTGGAAAAGCATGGATCTAGACAATGGACTGTATCTTCAAAGGATCTGCCTGAGCCATGAGTTTAATCATTAAATTCTATATATTCCTTGGCACTTAATCCCTCTGTGCCTCAGTTCCCCATCTATACAGATTATTAGTAGTTCACTGACTTTCTATTAAGTTCAGAAAATGAGTATATGAATTATAAAACTGCATACATAAAGAAAACAATGGGATACATTTATGGGATTACTCTCCTGGATCAGCTTGATTGGCAACAAAAGCCTTAGGGTTGAGTTTTTTTCAATTTCTCAAGCCCTCAGCTTTCTGATTTTAATGAGATATGTCAGTTGTAATGCAGAACATCTGCATTTCAATTAAGTTCATTTTTATAACATGGATTTCTTCTTGTGTGTCATGGTGTTTTAAAAGTGCTAATCCATTTTTTCTTTGTTTTAATAAAATTTGTTGAACGTGACTTTTTCCTTTTAATTCTTTTGGTGTGGTTTGTTTTTCTGTTTGTTTGTTTTTCTTATTTGTTGTACCTCTACCTCAGTATTCACACAACAGAGTACCAAAGGGAGACTTGATCGATGACTTGCAAAATATTATTTACTTGGTTTTGAGGAAGACTTTTTATTTTTCTTTATTCTTTCCCATTCTGTTCCCAAACTATGCTGTGATAATAGTAATTATTTGTTAAAGAAAAGGGGAACTAGTACAAAAAGAGTTCAGGGGGTGTCGTTTTGTCCAAAATTATTGCCTCAGTGTGACATCTGATGTTTTAGAGTTTGTGCTGGATATTTATATGATCACAGAATACTGTTATATAGTATTTTCTATAGTTTTGAAAGTCTATTTATTTATTTATTTATTTATTTATTTATTTATACTAGGAGCCATGGAGAGATGCAGTTTTATACTAGCATACTTTACTGCCCTATTTTAACTACTGTTTCCATGGAGACTCCTTCCATTCCAGCACTTTTATGATTGCTAGTTTTAATAGGCTACCAAGAAGTCACCATCTACCAGTACAGAATAACTAGGCAGGGAAAGAGTTAAGTTGAATGGTGTCCAAAGGAAAGCAGGGTTGTGTTTTACTATTGAACTTTTCTTGAAAATTTCTTTTTCTAAAACTCTTCAGTTTAAGAAACTGAAGATTAAGCTTGAAAAATATGTTTGTAGAAATGAAGGTTTCCTTAGCTGTTCTGTGTGAGTGTCTTCACAGTTGTGATATAAAAAATTATCATCCCCGTATTAACTTTCTTTCAAGAAAAGCAGAGGTCTTTTCAAAAATTAAAATTAAAAAAAAATAGTAGATTTTTATATTCTATCATGACATTAGTTTTCAAGTTATTTATTATTCATAAAGTGGTCTCACAGATTATGTTTAAATAGGCAGCAATTTTTTTTTCAAATTAAGTACTCAGGTTTTGGGTTTTTTTTTGTTTGTTTGTTTGTTGGTTTGGTGTGGTGGTTTTGTTTGTTGTTTTTGTTGTTGTTATTGTTTTTTTGTTTTTTTGTTGGTTTTTTTTTTTGCGGGGGGTGTGTGTGCCTATTATGGAAGATGGTTAACATATTAAAAGACTGAGAGTACTATTTTTGACGTTTTGAGAAGCGGGGAAGAAGATGGAAGGTCTAAATCCACAGATATTTTTGACAGAAACTATGCTAATACTTAATTTTTAAAAAATCCTTCTACATACCTTACTTTTTAATGCAAACTCTCTTACCTAAATAACTTTTTTTAGTGTAGATTTTAAATCTACAGACTTTACAGACTTTACCACAATTTGTGTCAGGGTTATTTTCCTTTTCACATAAAGGAAGACAGAAAAAAATATGTTCTAGAGTGAAGTTACCAGAAATACTTTCAAGCTTGACTGAGGCAGGTAAGTGTGCTGATGTTGCCTGTGATTGCTCACTGGTGTCTGTGAAATGTACACTGTAAGATAAAAGATGAAATTAACAACCATTAGCATTTTTAATTTTGCTACTTTAATACCAATTATGCATAATTTATCTGTGTGCAGGGAAAGACTGATTTAACTGTAAATATTAAACTGTATTAATTAAAGAGTAAATATTCACTGAAATCTTCTACTGGTTTAAGTTAGGTTTTTTGGGTTTTTTTTTATATTTGCAATATTTACTATATATTATACCATATGTAAAATAAAGACTATTTGCTGATTTAAGTACAAGACTAAATTCCTGTGTACATCTTGAAAGAGTAAAATCAATAATACATCCTCTTTTGAAACTCTACACAATATAACATAAATTATTCAGTTACCTTTTCTCCAACTGATTGTTAATTTAATCTGTTCAGAGGAATAGAAATCCATCGTTTCTGAGGACAACACACCTTTTGTTATTGCTTTAGTAAAAAAACATTAGAGTAATCAAGACAACCAATAGGTCAATACTCCTTAATATTTTCCTGTGAAAACTATTTTTAACATTAGAATTTGGTTTTTTACTCCTTTGAAAAGAATCACAGTAATTAGAAAAAATATTACTTTGATATATTGCAGCTGATTTTACAGAAAATAAATGTTTTAATTTTGATAAAAGATAGAAAGGAAGATGTATTTTAGGTCTAAATGGCAAGGTTTTCATCGGGGACACTGCAGGGACAGCCTTTGTGGGAGGCAGCCAGAGCCTGCCCTGTGTTCAATACTAGTGACTCTGTAAAGGACACACCACAGAACACATCTGAGCCCGTTGTAGTGAATGAAAGTCTGTATTTTAGGGGGTTTCTATTTTTATTTTTATAGGATGAACAACTGAGCATGTCAAAGGTGTGGGGAAGAACAGGTGAGTGGCTGTGTGGGTCTTGACTGTAAGCCAAGTTCAACCCACCACACCATGGAAACTATTCTATCTTTCTTTAAAAAACAAAACCAAAACAAAACATTTTTGTCCTCGAAAACTGGAAAAAAATTAAATCTGGAAAGAGCATTATCCTGCATTTTGCAGTGGAGATATTACTTTACTGTAGTTTCAAATAAATAGAAATTTAATCCTGATCTGTTTCCTCTTACATGCTAAATCAAGTACAACCAACTCTACAGCAGGTTTTGCATATTTATTTTACATAGAAGATGAATATTTAACAGACTACAGATCCAAATTAGTCTTTTCTATCATCTCTACTCAGATGATTCTCTACTTTGAAGAGGTTTTGTCTGGCTGAAACGTTTGTATTCACAAATGCAATGTGCATTAATTTCTGATCAGAAATGCCCAGTTAATAACATGTTCTCTTTTACAGTGCTGTGCTACCAGCGTGACATGCCAATTACTCTACACTCGAAATTTTTTTTTTCACTCTTTTCATTATAGCTGTACAGGTTAAAATGCATGACCTCGGTATGTATATTTGCTCACTGCACATTACATATGTGCTCCAAATATGCTCCTATTGAACATGCAGATCATTAAAGGCCAAATATTGTTTGCTTGATGTTGTATTTTATGCAGTTTAAAAATAAAAATACACATACAGGGAAACTTGGTTCATGCCCTCTTTGAGTCAATTGTTTTGTACATAGTTTGTACGTTCATTTTCATTTACTAGATTAACGTTATTATTATTTGGGGGACATTAGCAAGATTAGAAAGTAATATTTGAATTTTATGCTGGTTTTACCTTTGGATTTAAAAGTCAAAGTCATGGAGACTTTTTTAACTTTTGGAAATATATTTGGGTGGTCTGTGCCATAGAAATGAACAAAAAAACCCCTCACAAATATAAAGTCATGGTCAGTGTTCCTTTAAAACATATCTGGTTTTGTATCACTCTGTATCTGGGTTTATTTCCAATTTTGCTTGTTGTTTCTTTATTTGTGGTCAGTCTGATATTATTTTGGATTTTTTTTTTCCCTTGGAATTTTAATGATACATCTTTTCTGTTTTCACAGCAGAGAATAAATACTACAGGCCTGATTGAAAGGTCTTTCTCTCTTTCAGAAAAAGAAATTAATCAATTCAATCTACTAATAAACTCAGAGTAACATTTTTTTTCACATTAAATTCAGGAAAAGACTATTTTTCAATTGATAAGATTAATATTTTCAACCCTCTTACAAAGGTTTTTATTATTAATTTTTCTTATTAAACTAATATGAAAAATATTTAAAGTGATTTTTCATGTTAATAGAAGCTCTTCCTTATATGCTAGTGAAAAATGAAAATATAAACTTGTTTAGGTTTGTGTATTTGATAATGTAGAATTGCATCTTATTTTTCTCTTCCACCAAACATTTTTCAACAAGGACATTTAAAACACAGAAGAACATGTTTGTATATATTCAGATATTAAAAAGCCAAAATAAGAAAGAGAAATTTCATTTATCTATTTTGCATATGATATTCCATTAATATGCATTTTTAAATTTATGTTTCATCCTTTGGACCTTTTAAAAAGTTTTGAGGAATTGAAAATAGCAATTAAAAATGTCTATTTGGAAGCCATGTGGTTTTTGTTGTTTTTTTTTCTTTTTTAATTAGCCTTCATTCAAGGCCTAACCTCATCAATTGTCAGCTCAATATAGTTCTCTGGCCAAGTCTAGGGTCAAATAAATAAAATTTCCAGAGTAAAACCAGAAATTCTGAATTCAGTTTTATTTCATTAAAGTTCTTAATATCATCTTCTGCTTGCCTTGAATTTATATATGTCAGTGCTAAAATATATAAATATTGCTAAGATTCACGATCAAAACCTGTAAGAAAAAGAATGTATCAAAATGTGTCGTTTTGAAGAGTAAGATTATTGTCTACTGGCTCAAAGAGAAGTCCCATTAGAGCTCTGTTCTTATTGAAGTTGTTTGTCTTCATAGAGAAATATTGTTTTTTTACTTTAGTTATGTATAATAATAAGTTATTAAATATGAGCTGACTGCATCACTGGATTTTGTCCAAATTATATTTTCAGGGATAAACTCTATTGTTGGTTTTATCTGTTTACATGTGGTTAATATTTTTTTGTACATTTTTAGCACATTTAGCCTTTTTCATTGTTCTTTCAATAATTCTCTGGGATTATTGATGACCACGCTACCAAAGTACAGATCTTCTAAATAACACTAACACACCATAATGTTCTTACTTTTGCTTTCTAGAGCAGCCAGTAGTTTCTTTGTGCATTATATCAATGATTATGTAGACTACTTGCTGTAAAGAGGCCTCTGTGGGTCTTTGGAGTTCCATGTAATGAGATCCAGCACACTTGCTCTGAGCAACTGTTGAGTTTATGTCCACTTTGTGATGTGGACAGCACGGAGTGAATTGCCAAATAAAATACTGTTCCATACAAAATTACAGAAACAAGAGATGTGTTTATAACTCTATCATATTGCTGTGCTGCTTCTTCTGTGACTATAGAATAATTTACATTTTATACATTCTCTTACATTTCTTCATAGTTTACCAGGAGACTCCTACAACAACACACTTAATGGTGATTTCTTCAATTGTTGACTTGGTTGCAAACTGTGTTGGCTTTGTGTGTGTGGTGGGGGATTTTGGTAATGGGGGAGGGTTCTACAGCAGTGTCTCCTGTGAGAAGCTTCTCAGAGCTCCCCTGGCTGCAAGTTTGACCTGCCTCTGGCCAAGGCTGAGCCCATTAGTGATGGTGGCTCCATCTCTCTGATATCATGTTTCAGAACAGGAACCTGGGAGGAGGTGTTGGAGTTGGGTAGATCAGTTGTGAGGGAGATACCTGTGCAAACACCCAGGTCTGTAGAAGAAAGGAGGAGGTGGGGCAAAAGGTGAAATGGAGCAGAGACCCCCCTGCAGCCCGTGGTGAGAGGGCAGGCTGTGTCCCTGCACCCATGGATGTCACTGGTGGAGCAGATGCCCACCTGCAGCCTGTGGAGAGCCCCACGCCAGAGCAGGTGGCTACAGCTGAAGAAGGCTGGGGCTCTGCTCTCTTCTGCCCATGCTGAAGCAGTCTGTTTCTGAAGGACTGCACCCCATGGAAGGGACCCACGTCGGAGCAGTTTGTGGAGAGCTGCAGCCCATGGGAAGGACTCATGATGGAGGAAGTTTGTGGAGGACTGCCTCCCGACACTGGAGCAGAGTGTGAGGAGTCCTCCCCCTGAGGAGGAAGGAGCAGCAGGAACAACATGTGATGAAGTGACTGCAACCCCCATTCCCTGCACCACTAGGAGGGAGGAGGTAGAGAAAACAGGAGCTAAGATGAGCCTGGGAAGAAGAAAAAGGTGGGAGGGAGGTGTTTTTATGATGTGGTTACACTTCTCACCGTCCTACTCCCTTTGATTGTTAAATTAAGTGGTGGTTGTTCTTGAATTAAATTGATGTTGTTTTTCTTCCCCTAAAGAGTCTGTTTCTGGTGACCATAATTGGTGAATCATCCTCTCTGTGCTTATCTTGACTCCTGAGCCTTTTGCTGTATGTTCTCCTTCCAGTTCCTGGGCAAGGAACTGAGGAAGGAGTGAGTAAGAGGCTTCATGCTGCTCAGTTGCCCTCTGGGTTTAAACTGCGACACAAGCATTTAACTACTTCAAGGTGGTTGAATGAAAAGTGCGAATAAGAATTTTAAATTAAGTTTACCTGTAATGGTTAAAAATGGAAATCAGGAAACATAAACAGCTTTTTAGTTTATGTGGGAAAATTATCAACTCTATTTGTCTTAGAAATTAATGTTTTTTACCTTCTTGAGTACTAGTATATTTAAGCAAAATGTTAAGCTTCTTTAATGATTTGATATGTTTTTCAGAGCCAGGGACTTTCTCAGCTAAATCTTTCTTGAATTCCCAGCAGTACCTTCCTTCAGAATGAAGCATAAAACTTGGAAAAATTTAATTTGTTCTCTTTCTTACTAGTGGATTGGCAATTAGAATGGGACCAGTCTTGAGCTCACAGTGGTTACATTTTCCACCTGTTTTGCCTTTATTATACCACTAAATTTTTTTTTTTTTTTTTTTTTTTTTTCCTCTCTATGTTTCTCTGGTCAAAATGGCAGTTTTATTTTCTATTCCTATATTGCTGCTTTGTCAGTGTTCAGCAAGTGTTTGTTCAGGCTTCACTTTCTGAAGTGAAGCAAAAAAAATTATCTGAATTAGTAACTGTGGACTCCTGGCTGTATTAATTTACCAATGGAGACAAGATGGTATAGTGAAAGGCTATACAACAATTAACTGTGTTAAAGAGTCTTTGGGGGTGTTGGTCAACAGCTGGCTCAGTGATTCAAGTTGCACTCTCAAACGCAGACACCTAAACCTCATTGCTCATTTCAAAAAATCTTGACTTTGTAGCTTTTGAATTTCATTAGCTGTAGAAGTTAGGATCTTGGGTATTTAGAGAGTATGAGCCAGCAATGTACCCTGGTGGCTAAGAAGGCCAATATCATCCTGGCTTGTATCAGAAACAGTATGGCCAGCAGAGCTAGGGAAGTGATTGTCCCCCCTGTACTTGGCACTGATGAGGCCACACCTCAAATACTCTTTGTGGTTTTGGGTCCCTTACTACAAGAAAAACATTGAGGTACTGGGGTGTGTCCAAAGAAGTGCAATGAATCTGGTGCAGGGTCTGGAGCACAGGTCATACGAGGAGCGGCTGAGGGAACTGGGGAAGAGGAGACTGAGGTGAGACCTCATCGTCCTCTACAGCTCCCTGAAAGGAGGTTGTAGTGAGGTGGGTGTTGGTCTCTTTTTCCAGGTAACAAATAAGAGCAAATGGTCTCAAGTTGCACCAGGGGTGGTTTAGACTGGATATTAGGCAGAATTTCTCCATCAAAAGGATTGTCAAACACTGAAACAGACTGCCCAGGGAAGTGGTTGAGTCACCATCCCTGGACGTATTGAAAAGGCATGTAGTTGTGTCACACGGGGACATGGTTCGGTGGTGGACTTGGCAGCGTTAGGGTTACAGTTGGGCTTGATGATCTTAAGGATCTTTTCCAACCTAAATAATTCTATGATTAATGAACTGTTTGTATATGACACACCCTCCACCCATTAGCTAGTGAAACTGTGGAACAGTCATGTCTTGTAGATATATTAATTACAATTAGTATCAGCCTTTGTGCACACAGATCATTCTGCTCTGTTCAAACTTGCAGTCAAAAAGTAAAACTGAAAAAGGCAAAGATTATGAAGAGAGATCCTTTTGTGGAAAGAATGAACAAGAAAAAAGCAGAAGAGCTCACAACTTCCCACAATAGAAAAATCTGTGGATATTTTATTGGAAATGTTAATTTAAGCCATCCATAACACTAGAAGGAAGGAAAAAAATCAGCAAAGCATTATTGTTTTGGATTGTTTCAGGAGTTATCTATAGCTGAGAACTGTTAAGTCTATGGTAGGGTGTTCAAAGTTTGGTGACTAGCATCAGCTGTGCTAACACAGCAATATAGGAAAAAAACTAATTATAATGACTAAATGCTACTGCTGTAAACATCTTATTTTCTTGCCCAAGAGGTTCTGTTCTAAGTACAGTTGTGGCAGGTGGCTGAAATGTAAGGAGACAGGTTTGTCATATCTTTAGGAAAGGAAAACCACGATTCACTTTCTCTATCGTGTGATCTTACACAACTCTTGAATGTTCTGACAATTCAGAGATTACATTTTAAATCAGTTATACTTTAGCTAAATAAAGAGGAAGAGATAAAATAGCTATGCTGGGTACAGTACTAAGAGCACAGTTTTGCTTTGCAAGTTGTTTGTCCTGATATTAAAATACTCTCTAAATACCCAAGATCCTAACTTCTACAGCTAATGAAATTCAAAAGCTATGAAGTCAAGATTTTCTTAAATGAGCGGTACAGTTTAGCTGTCTGTGTTTGTGAGTGCAACTTGAATCACATGATTCTTCAAAGCTGGGTTCCTTAATGTTTTCTGAGAGTGGGTCTGTGTGTCTATGTCTCAGAAAATCAGAGCTAGCAGTTAGCTCAGAAACGCATGACTGATGTGTTGTTACTCCCTATTTTCTTTACTGCAATTTCAGTATGTCATTGGCAGTAGAAATGTTGTCTTCAAAGATTTTTCAAGTAACATAACATACATTTTTTTTATCATTCTAAAATTAAATGGCAAATATCACTGTTTAGCTAGTAAAACAATGCTCGATTTAGTAAAAAAGCTACATATAGAAAAGATATGTAAACTTAAACCCTCAAGACTTGATGTAAAAATCACTACAAATATGAAGAATAATCTTAATTCTGTAGAAAAAAGGGGGGACTAATATGCTATATACCTTGATGCTATGAAATGTAAATGATGTATTTACATGAGCAAATGGTGCTCTATAACATTGAGTAACATCTATGTTGTTTACAACCATGACTATTAGGAGTCTTAAAGAATGTTTTGGTTTTATTGCTTTGCTCCTTGTACACGGTATTAGACAAGAATGTCAAGAAAATTTGGAGCTCTTCTGATTTTTCTGACTACTTTTCTCTCCCATTCACACTTGATAAGAAAGGACTTAGAGTGCTGTGAAACCTCTGCCTTGTTTTAGGAGTGATGGCAGTTATTCCTTCTGCCAGTAGCTATTTTTCCAGTACCTGTTTGTTCAGGTATTGGAAAAGATCTGGATACTTCTCTCTGCTCTGTGCAATAGGACTCAACCTCCCATCTTTTCGAATGGTCACCTAACCATTTTTAAAGGCTATTTGTGGATATGCTACCTTATTCTCCAGTCTAAACTTTGTATGAATAGGATAAATAATTGAATGTTCCAGTCACTGTTCCAGTGGGTATTTATTCTGCAGAAAACTCTTACTGATTAAGTTTACTGTACTTGGTTTCAGTCCTCACTCTGCTTTCCATTTCCATGTGCAATTCCAGGGTTTAGTTTGTGGATTTCTCCTCAAGAAGCATGAATTCCTATATATGCTCTGAACGAGGAACAGTGGGTGTCTATGTGTTCTTTGGAAACATGGAGATCTTGTGCGAGAGTGAGTGTACATGCAAAAGCTCTGTAAGAGCCTTGACATTTGTTCCTCAGTTCTTACTTTTGATAACCATCTGCCATGAAGAAGTAATTGTTTTTTGTAAGATGCATCTGTCTTTAGAAAGATAGACCTGTCATTTTTCTAAAGGTGATTTGATTAACTGATTTTCTCAGAATCCTACCTAAGAGTGAAAGAAGTGACCAGAAGTATGGTGGTCACTTCTGTCTGAAAATTGTTTATCTTCTACAAGGTGGCAGTCAGTCACCTTTAGAATTACAGATAGCAGGTGCTTGCAGAACTTCAAACATTTCCTTGGAAACAGTGACCCCTGAGGAAAAGCTTAAAGATATATGAAGTTGCTGCCCCACATGTAGATATAGTAATGCACATGTAATATTCCATGGTGTCTGACCATCATATTATGTAAGTCAGCTGAAAGATGGTACATATCTGTTTTAATCTATTGTACATACCCTGCAGTGCTTATTGACTAACAACAGAATAGCAGAAACAAAAGTAGAAAATATAGATAGAAAAACACATAATGCTTGTTTCTTTCTGAAAATTTTTCTAGACATGGAAAACATCATCTGGTGATGAATGGCCTTGGTCTAGAAGAAAAATTAACCCATTTATGTAAAAACTGTGTATTGAGTATGATTGTGAATACAATTACTCTTTTGTAAATCTCTTCAATTTCATGTGTGAGCTTATATGTGGGCATAGTAATAAACAGAGGTGATTTCAGAGTTTTTTTCAGTGAGCAGTGCATGCAGATATTTGAATTGGTTACTTTGATCATTCTTTTCCTTCATTACATCCTAATAAATTGTGATAATATCTTAAAGTTAGAGGTATTTTTGTTCTAAAAAAGTTTGGTGATTTTCTTCATGGACAATATTTAACGCACATGTCCTTTGGGAAGAAGCAATGTATGAAACACGAGAGAAATGTACACATGAAATTCTGTGTGCCCACGCCAAATGGTATGCATTATTCCAACATTTAACAACCCCTTCCGGAAAGAAATATTTCCTAATATCCAGTCTAAACCATCCCGGACACAACTCGAGGCCATTCCCTCTTGTCCTGTCACTTTCTACTAGGCTAAAGAGGCTCATCCCCAGCTCTCTGCAACCTCCTTTCAGGGAGCTGTAGAGGGCGATGAGGTCTCCCCTCAGCCTCCTCTTCTCCAGACTAAACACCCCCAGGTCCCTCAGCCGCTCCCTGTACGACCTGTGCTCCAGACCCTGCACCAGCTTCGTTGCCCTTCTCTGGACACGCTCGAGTCATTCAATGTCCTTTTTGGAGTGAGGGGCCCAAAACTGAACACAGGCATCGAGGGGCAGCCTCACCAGTGCTGAGTACAGGGATCAGATCCCTTCCCTGTCCCTGCTGGCCACGCTATTGCTGACACAGGCCAGGATGCCATTGGCCTTCTTGGCCACCTGGACACACTGCTAGCTCCCGTCCAGCCGGCTGTCAATCAACACCCCCAAGTCCCTCTCTGACTGGCAGCTCTCCAGCCACTCCTCCCCAAGCCTGTAGCGCTGCTGGGGGTTGTTGTGGCCCAAGGGCAGCCCCCGGCATTTGGCCTTATGGAAACTCCTGCAGTTGGCCTCAGCCCATGGCTCCAGCCTGTCCAGGTCTCTCTGCAGAGCCTCCCCACTCTCGAGCAGATCAACACTCCCACCCAACTCGGGGTCAGCTGCAAACTCACTGAGGGTGCACTCGATCCCCTCGTCTAGATCATCAATAAAGATGTTAAACAGGAGTGGCCCCAAAACCGAGCTCTTGGGGACACCACTCGTGACCGGCCACCAACTGGATTTAACTCTGTTCACCACAACTCTTTGGGCCCAGCCATCCAGACAGTTTTGAACCAAGCGAAGTGGTCCAAACCTCAAACAGCCATTTTTGTCAGGAGAATGCTGTGGGAAGCAGTGTTAAAGGCCTTGCTAATGTCAAGGTAAACAACATCCACAGCCTTTCCTTCATCCAATAAGCAGGTCACCCTGTCATAGAAGCAGATCAGGTTTGTCAAGCAGGACCTGCCCTTCATAATCCATGCTGACTAGGCTTGAGCATCTGGTTATCCCTCATGTGTTGTATGATGGTACTCAGGATGAGCTGCTCCATCAGCTTCCTGGGCACCGAAGTCAAGCTGACAGGCCTGCAATTTCCTCGATCATCTTTCCGACCCTTCTTATAGATGTGCATCACATTGGACAATTTCCAATCAGTCCGGATCTCCCCAGTCATTAAGGACTGCTTGTAAATGATAGAAAGTGGCCTGGCGAGCACCTCAGCCAGCTCCTTCAGCACCCTCAGGTGTATCCCATCCGGTCCCATAGACTTGTGTATGTCTGTGTGATGCAGTAGGTCACTGACTGTCTCCTGGATTGCAGGGGTGTTGTTGTCTAAGTCTCGTATTCTGGTTGAGGAGGCTAGATTTCATCAATACAACTAATCTTGTTATTAAAGACTGAGGCAAAGAAGGCATTAAGCACCTCAACTGTCTCCTCATCACTTGTTACCAAATTTCCTCCTGCATCTAGCAGGGGATGGAGACTCTCCCTGGACTTTCTTTTGCTACTGACATCAAAACTTTTCTTGTTATCCTTGATTGCAGAGGTCAAATTAATTTCCAGTTGGGTTTTAGCCCTTCTGATTTCCACCCTGCATAGCCTCACTGCCTCTCTGTAATCATTGTGTGTGGATAGCCCCTTCTCCCAAAGGTTGTAAACTCTCCTTTTCTCCCTGAGTTGCATCCAAAGCTCCCTGTTCACCCAGGGTGGTCTTCTCTGGCATCGGCTTCTCTCAGAGCACCTTGGGACTGCCTGCTCCTGAGCCATTAACACTTCCTTCTTAAAGAGCGCCCAGCCTCCCTGGGCCCCTATACCCTTCAGGACCATCTCCCAAGGGATCCTGTCACATAGCTGCCTAAACAAGACAAAGTCAGCCCTTCTGAAGTCCAGGATGTCAGTCCTGCTTAGCTCTCTCCTGACCTCTCTAAGAATAGAGAACTATTATTTCATGATCACTGTGCCCTAGTCGGTCTCCAACCTCCACGTCATCCACCAGCTCTTCTCTGTTCACAAAGAGAAGATCCAGCAGGGAACCTTCTCTGGTCGGTTTACTCACCAGCTGTGTCAGGAAGTTTTCTCCCACACATTCCAGGAATCTCCGGGACTGGTCTCATTCTGCCATGTTGTGTTTCCAGCAGATATCTGGGAAGTTAAAGTCGCCCACAAGAACAAGGGCAATCGATCATGAGATTTCACCTAAGTGCCTATAAAATATCTCGTCCATCTCTCTGTCCTGGTTGGGTGGCCTGTAGTAGACTCCTACTACAACATCTGCCCTGTTGGCCTTCCCCCTCATTCTCAAGACACTCAAGACACTCAACTCTGTCTTCACTACACCTGTGCTTGAGGCAATCATAAAAGTTCTTAACATACAGAGCCACCCCACCACCTCTCCTTCCCTGTCTGTCCCTTGTTGCTAGTATGTGCCTTAACTTTTGAAGGTAAACTCAAATAATCGGCTCATGTTACCCCTTTGATTGTGGCATGATTTCTTCAGTATATCATCTATGGATTCCTCCTTTAAAGTACAAAAGACTTTCCACTCATTGAAGCTGTCTACTTCCCCAGCCCTAGTGCAGTTCGAATGTCAAACAGGGAGTATGAGACAATAGATGATACCAGAAACCTGTATTGCACTGACCAGGTAAACCTGTGACATGGGGTGGAAGGAGGAGTGAATCTGTCTCTGTGCAGGGTGATGGTGATCTCCATATCTTTTGCAGAGACGTAAAGAGTGAAAGTGAAATCAAAATGATATGAAATATATGATTCACCAGGACTGCAGAAAGTAGACAGGAACTCGCTATAGAGGCTGAAACTCCCCTCTTCATGTAAAGCCATTTTATTCTTTATTTCTTGCACATTTCAACCTTTCCCTCTCAGCAGAAATGGCTCTGGTAGCTTCCTTGGGATATCTGTCTTCCTTCTATATGATGTAGCCTGCAGCTTCCAATGACCTAGACTGTAGAATGGAAAAATCATAAAGCCCAAGCAGTTAGAGAGGAAATGGGTGAAACAGTCCTTTTTACATACTTCCTGACTCCTTGTTATATTACAGTGTTTTGATGGTTTTGATTACAAAATTCCTCTTTACAGGAGTGACTACATCAAAAAGATTTTTAGCGTGCTGTAAGAACTGAGTCAGTAGAGAAGTTTGACCAAGACAACAGAAGTAAAAAGAATTATTTACAAGATAAGGAAAAAACCCACAGAAACTGTATATGCCTGTTATGTAGAATTGTAAGTATGGCATTGATTGATATTACCAACAGTGAAGCATCATTATTAAGGAACACTGAACTTCTAGTGTTATGGCCTTGACATTTTTAGAGCCGTACTTATGGCTCTAAAAATACTCCATTAGCATACATACTCCATTACTAGTAATGCATTTTGCAATTGTAGTTATTAGTGGAAAATGTTCACTTGCAGACTTCAATTAGAAATATTTGACTAGTGGCAGAAGCAAAACTGGGAAACACAACTCAACACTCCAGCTAGAAATAATTTGTAAATAAGCAACAGCTTAATGCTTGTATTAAATAAAACAGTCTAATGCTTATATGAAATACAAAAGTTTCTGTGCATAAATATTTTAAAACTTGTATTTTTTCGATGGTAAAAATGCTAAACACTAAGTAAAAAAGGTTCAGATAAATAAGATTTTAAAAGAATACACTTGAAAGAAGCAATAATGTTTGCATTTTACAGTCCATACCTTGCAACACATAGGGTAGTCTTCAAAGCTTGCATTCAAAAGGACATATAAGAATAGAAAACACTATTGGGAAATACTGTCTGCAGTAGTACAGATGATAATCCAGTTCACATTTGTTGTACCTGAAACAGGAGGGAAAAATATGTTACATATAACTGCACAGAAAATTGGCCCAGTGTGACAATATTTATTTGCAAACCTTACACCTTACCTTGTTGGGGTTGAAGTTGGCAGGACTTCTTAAAGCAAAAGTAGACCAATGAATCTTCGGTTACAGATCACTTCAGTCCTCTGACCACTATAGTCTATGTCTCTTCACAATCTCCCCATCTTGAGGTAGTCTTTCAGATACTAGAAAATGCTTTAGTTTTTTCTCTGGGCACTTATATGATGAGAAGATTAACATGTAGTCATAGAAACCAGCATTAAAAAAAGCATAAATTTGCTGTCATGACATTGAGAACCTCTAAATATCTTCCTTCTTTATATTTATATATATATATATATATATATATATATATATATTCTTTCCATTAAAATCACATTTACTGGATTCTTAACAAAAATAAAAGGTGAAGATTAAAGGCTGCCAGGCCACTTTAGATATCTTTGTAATAACCTGAGTGCTGTTAAATTTTTTATATTCTGAAATAGTAAAACTAAAATTTTGGTAATAATTCCAGTGGTCATTTCAAATGATATAAAACACTTGAGAAATTTAGTTCTGAAACACTTGTCTATATAGTATTGCATAATGTCAATCCAAATTTAGTTTCAGTTATTTCACTTTGTGGGAGAAAAAAGTAATGTGCTTTGGTTTTCTTCCCCTGTTTAAATACTGTGAATACAGTGCTTTAGTTGCAATTAATTTTCTTTCTTCAGCACACATGTGCAGTATTTCCAAAACTGATTGAGCTAAAAGTGCCAAAACTTTTTGAATTAGATTTGAATCTGAATTATAATCTGAATCTGCAGGGTAAAACCCAGAGCCTCTCTCTTTTAACATACAATGATAAACATAGACCAGGGTCTGGTGTGATGCAATATAATGACTTTCTGCTTTTTCTATATTTTAACAATGTTAAAATAGGAGTGATGGATTATATTTCTTATGTATGTATAAGCTATATATTGCATCTTCCCTTAAAATGGTCCCAAGACCCACATAAACCTTATTATTCTGTCTTGAGAAATGTATGGAAGCCCAACGATTTGAAAAACTGCATTGAGCGAAAAAATCCTTTGTTCCCAGATTTACTTCATTCTTATGCATGACCAAGACTGTGTCAAAGAAAGAAAATAAAGTATACGACCGTACTGCAGAGTTACCATTCTACATATTTCATCAGGTAGAATGAAAAAATCAAGATAACTGATTAAAAAAAAAAAAAAGTATTCTATTTCCCCCAAAAACAGTTATAATATTTTTGTTTGTTTATTCTGTGGGTAGACCTTCATCTATGCCATTTAAAAGTTATGGGGTCATTCTCTTACTGTTTTTTACTGAAAAAAATCAATTCTATATTTTTCTCTGTGTATCACAACGACTTTCTCTACTGTAGTGTTCTTTCCTCAAATTTTCATACTTAGTTCTGAAATCTAATCAATATGTAGTGTAAATTTACACTATATACCTACCAAATCCCTGCATAGGCACTTTGTGCTATCACAAGAGGACTCATTCCACTGTGTCACAAGATACATTTTTAATGTGCTCCAACCATCTACTCTGCACACTATTGCTTTTGTTTGTGTCATATTAATTTCTTAGTACAGCAAAATAAAATTTCTCTGCTGAGTGGAGATCTATAGAGTTTTAAAAACTTGCAATATGTAATCTCTGCATAAAGAGCGAAGCTAAATTATTGTATCCTGATCTAGTTGCTAAGGGCACTTTACTCTCTACTTTCAGTACCTCTAAAGTAAAAATTTTGTGAGATACATGTATTGTCAAAAGCAGTTGGGATTTTTTTTTATTATCATTTTTATTGCTGTTATGATAATATGTTGTAAAGCCTTGATTAAGACATAGAACACTGATAACTGAACAGAAAATCTGTTCAGCAAATGCCATGTTTCACGGAAACTAATTGCTGACAGCCATATATTTGACACATTTTATGTATTATCAGTGTAAGTATTAGGAAAATTAATCTAAATTCAAAAGCACAGTGGGTAAAGACTGAAAGATCATTTTAGTTAAATTAAGATTTTTTTATTAAAAAAATGAAACTAACTTTGCAGTTAAAGCAGGATCTTCTTATAATGTATTATGATCCTAGACATGCAATTCAAAGATAGAAAGTTCACCTTAATATCTTAAGAAGCTTACTGGTATATAACACCAAGAAAGATTAAGATTAGAATTCAGAACAGATGTATTTATATTTATTTAAAATACATATGTGGTATTTATATATGTTTTAAAGAGCATCATAATTGACCACCAAAAAATATTTGCAAAGAAGTGGGAAAATGGCCAGATAACTGCTTGGTACTTTAAATGTTAGGGAAATATTGAATGACTCTAGCAAGGTTGAGAAACACTGAGATATTTCAATGAACCTCTGTATTGCTTTGTGAACTTGTACATGGACTTGAACAGACGATGTGCTCTGGCTCAGAGACACAAATGTATGAAGCAGTCCCAGTGAAGCTTCTTGATTGTTCTTACCTGCATACAGAGACAGAACCATTTTTTAAAATGGTAATTGCTGTGTCTCAGTTATTTAATATACTGTTCATAAATTGGGCAATACTAACTTATATTTCTTCTTGTTCACTTCTTGCTTTATAGTGTATGTTTGCTTTTTTCAGTATGAGTTTCACCCATAATCTGTTTCATAAAATATGAAAAATGCTTTTTGAAAGCACACTGTGGCTCAAATAAGAGAAATTATAAGATCATCACTATAAGAAAAACCTGAATAATAGATAGTACTGTGTGTGTATCAAAACCAGTAGTTCAGAAATTTAATGGTAGTTCAGGTTTTAGCCTGTTTGTTAAAATAGTTTCTCCTTTAAATAAAGGCATGGTAAAATTTAAAAGATTTTATCAGACAGTATCTGTGTAAAACAAAGATTTGTAGATTAAGGCCTCTGTAGACGAAAACATAATTTGATCTGTCTCTGGAAACATGAACTATTGGCTGAAGGTAGAATTTACCATCGGGTTGTTGATTAATGTGTTCTTTTGATCCTTTGACACTAATAGGACAAGCCTTCTGTGTAACAATATGATTAAATTTCTAATAGTACATGCTTTCACTGAGCATCCACTCCCAGAAACTTCTTACTTAAGAAAGAATAGGAATTTTTAGAGAATGCTGGTCTACTGCCCACTGCAGTTTCTTGCCCTCCCTTTTTAGTGCAGGTTCCTGGACTGGGGTCTCATCAAATGTGTTTGATACAGTAAGTCCTTTCTTCTGAGAATGACATTTAGTTTACAAAACCTGTCAGGTTTATGAAATGTTTCCTGAATGTCACTGTGCTTTTAATCTTCTTTTTCCTTAGTGTTTGCTGGACCTACTTAGGTTGTGGTGATTTGAGGAAGAGTGTCTTTTTGCATAATGTGGCTCAAGTTCCATTGGTTCATTAATGCTACCATAATAAACTGGATATATAGCGATTGCCAACTGAAAACTTGACTAGAAAAGGCTATAAATAGCACTTTAATCCAGGCCACAGTAGGCAAAATGGCGTTGGCTCATACTGTGTACTGTATAAGTTCACATTGGTTCACCTTGTGTCAGACTAGTTTGAGCAAGCTTGTACCTGTGAGTGGCAAAGCTCAGAAATTCTAGCTGTAGTCCTCAAAATGTACAATTCTATCAGATGACATTTTTACCCCTGCAGATTAGCAATGACCAAAGCAATTAGATTTACAAGGCTGATAGAGCTCACACTGCGCCAGCTCTGGAGCTGATATGGCTGGCATTTGTTCAGGAACTCACACAATGGCACTGTGTGAGAGACATAGGCAGTGTCTTAAAGACCCCTTTTGTCAGAACCTGTTTGATAGTGGCATTGTTTCAGTGGAAGGAATAAATGTATATATCATTTATGTGGGTAATTGCCATCAGTCTGAAGTACAGAACTAGCTGTGTCTGTGATTTTGTACTTTGTCAATACCATTGCTCAGTTTATTGTTTTATTTTGGATATTGACACATTTTTCATTATCTCAGAGGAAAAAGTAGCTTTCAGTGTTGCTTGAGTGAGCAGAAACATACATGTGAAACACACATAGGCAGCAAATTACAGACAAAGGGTGAACTGAAACACTGGAATACAAGGGAGATACTTAAACCAGTTATACTGGAAGGTGTGGATACGGTTACTAAACACAAACTTTGACATTTCTAGTAGTTATAATTATTCTAGTCTCTGAACAGTTTCTGCAAAGTCTAAGTAACTTCCATATATTATCAATTTTATATTATTTATTATATTTTCATTACTTCTTATTTGAATCTGTATGTGGTTTAGATGGGGATTTTCCTTTTAGAATTCAACTTAGTGGATGATTTAAACTCTCAGGGCAATAGGAATAACACAAAAAAAATCTGTTTTAAAAAAGATTCTACATAATCATATATATTTCTTTAATCAATTATTTTAAGTAACTTTAAGAATTTTAACTTAGGTAGCAGCTGTTGAATTTGTCTTTGAATTAGCCAATTTCAATTTTAAGATATACTAGAAAAATATAGTCATGTAAGCTGAAGAATATATACATATATAAACATTGTTAAAATGATGATAAATTAAGCATTTTCATCTGCATAGTGAGTCATATAAATAAATTTCAGAGATATTATTTTCATCTGTAATGAAAGAATTTAGAATAATCAAATTTGCTATTCCCGTAACAGACTTTTTTCCCCAGTTACTATGATATTTATTAAGGTAGCTGTCAGAATTTTATATAGGACAGTAACATGGATTTTTGATGTATTGAAGAATGACTTGTACATAACATAGAGTCTCTCATTCAGCAAGCAGCCTATATTCTGATAAGCAGACCTTTTTCAGAGGATGACTTCAAATCTGATGTGTGTGCTGTCAAGTGTTACATATATGCATCTGTTAATTTTGAATAACTGGAACCACATATGCTCATCCCATTATGGGTTGCTATGCTTTGTCAAGTATAGAATCTCTGTTTGTGTAGAGGGCACAAAAGAATATCCTTAGCTAGAATAAACCAGCATACTATAGCAGAAGTGCTATATAGCTGACATGTGACAGCAATAGCAGTAAAACGGGCCCTCTTCAGAGTGTCTCCACCCAAAGTCACCTGAGCTACGCTGTTCCTTTCTCACTGTCATGGCTTAGCCTCTTGTTCTGCCTTTCCAGACTGTTCAATACAGCTAGCTGAGCGCTTCCCTTGTTGTACCTCCCCTAATCTGTGACTGTCACAGGGTTTCGTCTAAAGGAAGCACAAATTCTAGTTCACTTGAGACATTTTAATTGTGCATAAAGCATTATAATCTTCCTCATTTGAATTCTACAGTCTTAAACTTTAATGTCACTGTCTTGTGAAAATGCATTTCCTTGTAGTACTAAATTTCTGGGACCAAGAATTAATAAAGTTTTTTTTGTTGCTTATAAATACATAGCATTCTGCATCTATTTGAGGATCAGGGACCCAGTGTGGTAATACTGCCAGGGAACAAAAAGGCATTTCTCCTCTGAAATCCTAGAGACTTCATTATTAACTTTAGTATCTAATATTAAATATACCCTTATAACAGTCATTTGCATCTTCCTCGACCACAGTGCTGTTCTCTCTTTTGCTTTGTGGATTATTTTGGCCTGAGGAACAAGCTTGCTAATTCTGATAAATGAAGTGTCACAAAACACCAGGAACATTCTCTTTCTCTTAGTGTGTCAGGGAAAGCCTGTTCTGTAAAGGTGACATTTGAAGTTTATGAGACTAACAAGGCAATCAAAGAGAAAAAGCTTTGTTATAGTTATGTTCTTGGTATCTTTGTTTCTAGGCAACTGATAAACTAGTTTCTCATCACCATGTTTCAAAAATAGCTATCAGAACATATGAAATGTCATTAAGATGAACTAAATATTAGGGCAAAGAGAGAGGTGTTTTTTCACCTTGACCTAAACCTGGTTTTCCTTCACTGTTTTTTTCTTAGACGGCTGAGACATTTCCTTCTTTTGCACTGACTTACTGGCTGTTTCTTCAATGTTAGGATCACACCTATTGTGGCCATTGAAAGTATCAGGGTTCCTCTTCCTAAACTTCCAGTGCTTCTTTTTGAACTGTTTTAACTCTTCAAAAAGCCTATTCTTTAAGTCATCTTGTTCATTACACTGTGTTACAAATCAAGGAATATATATGATCCTGTTCCAATTCTTTGTATTACAATTATTTTAAAAATTCTTCTCAGAACAACTTTACTGTGTAAAAGCATTCTACTTCATATTTTATTCTGGATTTACTCAACACCATTGTGAAAGGTTATTATTTCCCTCACTGGCCCAAAATAATCCTGTCGTGTCCCAATATGACCTCATCAGAGCTGCTCCGTGTGTGACTAAATTGGATATGATTTGTACTGTTTTTTTGAACTGTTTTCTTTTTCTTCCCTCAGGCAAAGTTTAGGCCAGAGCCATTGCACAATTAAAACAAACAAAGAATGTGTTGGTTTTTTTTTTTTTTTTTTTTTTTTTTTTTTTCTTTTTCCTTTAAGCTTTGTAACTTGGTAGAGGGAAAAAAAAAAAAAAAGAAAAAAAAAAAAAAGAGGGAGAATGCCAGGTGGAAATGTTCTAGGTTGTAATGACCAAGTAGTTTAGGGGATAAGAAAATGCAAATTGTCAAGAGGCAGCAGTATTTCTGTTGCAGCAGAAGCAATGTTCATGTGCTGTGTCCCTGAGTGATGACAGCTAACCATTCTGGTGCATAGCAGGAAGATGCTGCAGTTCTGGGTTATGAAAGGCCTATGTGCTATTGGTAGCCAATATTTACTAAACCAAATGCTCAAACGCCTACTTGTGTTGTGATATCAGTTAGATTTATGTATATTCTGAATTATAATCTACACCTCATCATCTTTTGTTGAAAAGCAAAGAACAAAAAGAGTGTTGATTTTTTCAGTCTATAAATAAGATTAATTAGGCAGTGAAAAGGAATTTATTGTTATGCAAAGGCACTCTTCATTTGACAAATCTGCAAGCAACAGCACTTTCTAATAGTGCAGACTGACAACACTTTAACCATTTCATCTACAGGTATTATGTTAACTCTTCACAAATCTGCATCGAAAGATCATGAAATTTTGAGTACCTCATGAAAGACCCTCTATGGCACAGTGAAACGTCACAGAATCACAGAATCATCTAGGTTGGAAAGGACCTTGAAGATCATCCAGTCCAACCATTAACCTAACACTGACAGTTTCCAACTACACCATATCCCTAAGAAGGGGGAAACTTTCTTTGCACTGCTATGGAGTATTACATCAAATATCTTCCTCAAGGGCTAATGAAAAAATGCTTTCACCTAATCAAAATACTAATCATCAAAGTCAAGAAGTTTGAGAACGACTTCTGTTTTTCTTTTTTTTGTTCAGTTGTTACTGTTATTATCTCCACCTATGAGTAAGATGAAAAAATCCCATTGATTCACTCGTTTTGTCATTTGTACAGCTTACAAAGATGGGAAGATATTAAAAAAGCATTACACAAATGTTTGCATATTGAATTGCTTACATTACCATGTTCACATGTCCAAATATTGGCATTTGTGGCCTAGATTTTTCTGTGCAAAAGGGAAGCTTATCTAGAAAAAGCCTGGGTCTTCTGACTATTAATAAATGAAATTGCTAATGAAATACAATGATAACTGCTGCATTCTTATTTATTAATCAGACATATTTTCTTATGAATAATTATCAACACAAATTGTATCCTGTATGTCAAGCCCCCTAAATACATGAATTTTTTTGCAACAGCCAACCAAGGTAAATGATCCTGTAGTTATTTCTGGCAGAACAACATAACACCATTGGCTCCACCTCATTATGTTTTAGTAAATTTTGTGTACAACTTCAGACTCACATAACAAGATATTTATATATTGTGTGACTCATATAACCAAATTACATATATCTCATTTTCTGTCCATACAAAACTTCAAACTCAAAACACACTTCCTCATCTCAAGGGTACGTGAGACACAAATGATTGGTCGAAGAGAGCTTTGCTTCAGTGACATAGTAATGTCTGCAAAGAGAAAATCCTGAAAAAGGTTCCAAGCCTGACAGCTGCTAGTTGGCATGATTAATACTAGCACTAAGTGTCTATTCTCTTAACATCTTCTTGACTTCAAACATCTAAGACTATGTACTATTTCTCTTATAGAGACTGAAAATTAAATATAAGTAAACACAGGACTCTCTACACTGTTAAATCTGTTTTTAAAAGCAGGTTTTTCAGAGAGAATTAAAATGTCTGGTCAGGGCATTAGGAGGACATTGTGGTGCCATGCTTACTGCTAGAAAAAAATACTTATCTACTGCATTCTTTCCGTTTTTCTATTTTCACTCATTCACAATCTCCCACTTGTACATATGTTACTTCCTTACATGTTGAGATCACCATCTACTGCCATCTCTCTTTATTCCAGTTTATAATTCTCTCCAAGCAGAAAAATCATTAATTTTATTTGTTTCTTTCTTAAGCCTTGGCACAGCATTACTTTCTCACTTTTATTCTGGATGCTTTCTTTTTCTCCCACAGTCTATGGAGGCTTTCCTAAGGACCAGTTGACTGTCACAGTGAGTGTTAGATATTTTTTGTAAAACCTTGAAACCTTGACAAGATAATTAGGATGGCTTGCCCAGATGTTTCTATAGAGCAGAAAATTTTCTTTAGGTGGATCGTAAATAGAACTTCTTCTAAAACAGCCTGGAATTAGGGTGGGGGTAATGGTTACTGACTTACTCCAGTAAAAATTTGCATTAATCAGATTTTCTGGTTAAAGATTTTCAACAACCACTTAAAATTTATAAAAGATTTCAAGTACTGATTTGTGAATTTAAAGGAAGAATTTGTTTGTTTGGGTGTTGTTTTTTGTTGGGTTTTTTTTGTTTGTTTGTTTTTCAGGATAATAATAATCCTGAGTTAAGTAAATATCTGCTTTCAGAGTTTATTTAGATTTTGAGTATGATTTCTCCAGGTATCCCGAGTAGTCTTGCAATTGTACAGGAATTCACATTATGTGTTAGAGGACTCAGAAATCCTAATCAGCTTTCTTGAATAAGGCCAAGTTTTAGAAGTTCAAATGAATGAATGAATGCATCTTGCTGTTGGTAGAAATGTTATGTGAGCTAAAATAATAGTTACTGTTTTCAATATATATGAAGATGAATTTTCTCCCAAGGAATACTGTGGATATAATTAGAAGACTGGACATTTCAGTCATGAAGTGACTGATATAATTTAACAGTCCATGAACAAGTTAAAGGCTGAGGGAAATCACACTGAAAATTTTTCTTGATGTTGTTGTCTTATTTTCATTTTTTCTTTTTTTAAATTATCAAATTGTTCTCATTATGTGTAGTAGCTACCAGTAATTTTCTGGACTTACTGAAAAAAAATTACAGCCATGGGTTAGTTTGTTGTTTTGAAAGGAGAAGGGTTAGTTTTGTTTTTATTAGCAGCAGCCCTTGATATGACATTAAATGTATTTAAAATGTATTTCCCAGACAAATTCAAACTGCTAAACTACAACATCAGCAAGCTTTCTGGTTCACAGTTAATGATACCACTTAATCAAAGATACCTTAAGATTACTTATTTTTCAGAATATCTACTACTGTGGAATTTTCTTGAAATCTTGTCTCAAAGAGCTGCTTTTCTGCATTTAAAAGTACTATAACTTGCTGTATATAAATATATGTATTCAAGAATATGCCTGACAACTATGCAGCAGGTAGGGAATGTCCAGTGTATCAGAGGACTTTATGCTACATTTATATTATGATGTTCTTATATATGGATATCACAGAATCAGCTAGGTTGGAAGAGACCTTGAGGATGATCCAATAACCACTGACCTAAAACAGACAGTTCCCAACTACACCATATCACTCAGCATTAAGTTGACCCGACTCTTAAACACCTCCAGGGATGGGGACTCCACCACTGCCCTGGGCAGCCCATTCCAACGCCTAACAACCCCTTCTGGAAAGAAATACTTCCTAATATCCAGTCTAAATCTTCCCTGGCACAACTTGAGGCCATTCCCTCTTGTCCTATTGCTTGTTACTTGGTTCAAGAGACTCATCCCCAGCTCTCTGCAACCTCCTTTCAGGGAGCTGTAGAGGGCGATGAGGTCTCCCCTCAGCCTCCTCTTCTCCAGACTAAACACCCTCAGGTCCCTCAGCCGCTCCCCGTACCACCTGTGCTCCAGACCCTGCACCAGCTTCGTTGCCCTTCTCTGGACACGCTCGAGTCATTCAATGTCCTTTTTGGAGTGAGGGGCCCAAAACTGAACACAGGAATCGAGGGGCGGCCTCAGCAGTGCCGAGTACAGGGGTCAGATCCCTTCCCTGTCCCTGCTGGCCACGCTATTGCTGACACAAGCCAGGATGCCATTGGCCTTCTTGGCCACCTGGGCACACTGCTGGCTCCTGTTCAGCCGGCTGTCAATCAACACCCCCAGGTCCCTCTCTGACTGGCAGCTCTCCAGCCACTCCTCCCCAAGCCTGTAGCGCTGCTGGGGGTTGTTGTGGCCCAAGGGCAGCCCCCGGCATTTGGCCTTATGGAAACTCCTGCAGTTGGCCTCAGCCCATGGCTCCAGCCTGTCCAGGTCTCTCTGCAGAGCCTCCCTACCCTCGAGCAGATCAACACTCCCACCCAACCTGGTGTCATCTGCAAACTGACTGAGGGTGCACTCAATCCCCTCGTCTAGATCATCAGTAAAGGTGTTAAACAGGAGTGGCCCCAAAACTGAGCCCTGGAGACACCACTCATGACCGGCTGCCAGCTGGATTTAACTCCGTTCACCACAACTCTTTGGGCCCTCCCATCCAGACAGTTTTTTACCCACCAAAGCGTGTGCCCATCCAAGCCGCGAGCAGCCAGTTTCACCAGGAGAATGCTGTGGGAAGTGGTGTTAAAGGCCTTGCTAATGTCAAGGTAGACAACATCCACAGCCTTTCCTTCATCCAATAAGCAGGTCGTCCTGTCATAGAAGGAGATCAGGTTTGTCAAGCAGGACCTGCCTTTCATAAACCCATACTGACTGGGCCTGAGCATCTGGTTGTCCCTCATGTGTTTTGTGATGGTACTCAGGATGAGATACTTCATCAGCTTCCCGGGCACCAAAGTCAAGCTGACAGGCCTGTGATTTCCTGGATCATCTTTCCAACCCTTCATATAGATGGGCATCACATTGGCCAATTTCCAATCTGTTGGGACCTCCCAAGTCAGCCAGGACTCCTGGTAAATGATATTTTGGAGACCCTGCCTTATAAATGGAGATGCCCAGTGTTTTTAGCCAGATATAAACACTTTTGATCATTTTTGTACTTCAAGAACTCTGTTCTCTATAAAAAATTATTGTCTTGCAGAGTATTTTTTAAACACTTACTCTGCTAGTATTTTTTGCATAAAGCAGATGCTTTTTTATAAAATTACTGGCCTGACACACTAGTTTGAAATTTTTTCTCATTTTTTTACTATCAGTATTTGACAAGACCAACTCATCAAACTGGCTTTGGGTGGGGGACCCCAAAATGATTTTCTGTATCAAAATTTCAGGTGAGGATTTGCAATATATGCTTTTTAAATACTGTTTGTAGCAGTTAATAGACATTCTATTTTTTCTTCTACAGACAGTTTGTGATTATGATTTGGAAATCTTCATTCAATAAGTAAGGAAGGGAAGAAGAACAAGGAAACAAGCTTTTCTTTGAGAGTCATGTATTTTCTCCCAGGTGTGCCTGTGAGAGAAGGATATACACAGACAAAGATGGAAGAAAAGAAAGAAATAAATGTGATAAACGTCTTGCAGTTACAGCAGTCATGTATGAGAAATGAGATCCAGGTCTTTATTTACCTTAAAAGTATGTAAGCACCTCCAGGGAAGTCCTTGAATGATTACTTTATCTACACTTGAATAAAACATGTATGAAACAGTCTTTTATGGGCCAGCTGTCATGTCCCATTCAGTTATTTTCTCATTAGTCTTGTCTCTTTCCTGGGTAAGAATTATTTCATACTCTGACATAAACCTACTTAACCTGAGTCAGTACATATTCCACAAAAGAAGTATAAGGAGCAGAAAAGTGTGCTGAGTTTCACTGTCTTTTTCCACCTGTCCTTAGCAAGGACTTCACCTGGGAAAGTATTTTAAAATGTTTGATGAATTAAGACTTATATTTTTCCCTTTAGTGAATGCTAAGGATTAAATAAGCAGATGTGCAATTGTTTTTTATGCAAATGCTGTAACATATAGTATACATAAACATGAATACAATGTACAGGGTCTAGAGATTTAAATCGCACATAATGATCTCTGGGGAGAACAGACATTTCACAGGTTTGATTTTAAAACTTTTTTCATAAGAATTCTGATTTGATTTAAACACTTTGCTTGGAAATCTAGTGGAGTAGGTAACAGTTAAGATGTAATACAAGATATACACTAAGAGTTTACGCATCAAATAAATTTATGAAGATAAAGCAAAAGATTACACTTTACTAAAATATCTGTGTATTCCCTTACAGTACCTGTAAGTAAGGGAATGTAAAACTAAGCTTATACAAAACAATAATAATGGAGATTTTAAAGAGTACAAAGTCATAGAAAAATAAGTGGAATCTGGGGAAAAAAAATGATACATTCAGTTTTGCCTCAACAGCAGTGTTTTCAAAGTAACAGGTTATGTTACAGAATTAAATCTGATGATTTCTCTCTCCACAGTTAAGACCTTCACACTGGAAAATCTTCAGGTAACACTGCAGTGGGTCTGGCATCTTTGCATCAACTTTAGTGACAATAGAGTAGTAAGCAACACAAGAAATTGATCTCATGAAGGTCTCTTTATGCCCAGGTGTATTGCATGATTGTGGTTTAGTCTCTCTACAGAATGCAAGTTTGGGATATACTCAAAATCCCACCACCACCCAAAAAAATGAAAAAAAAAAATTATTGCACTTGAAATGTCATATTTAATAAATACTTTAAATCCCAGTGGTTAAGCTGTCTGCTGAGAACCCATGAGAGCAGATAGTAAAGGTGTCAGATCTGTGGGGAAAAAAAAAAAAAAAAAAAAAAAAAAAAAAAAAAAAAAAGAGAGAGAGATGTCCATGGGTCTAAAAAGATTTTAGAGTAATTTAATAAATTCCATTTATTCAATAAGATATGAAGGAGTCCTGTGGAGAGAAAGGGAGAATTCATTGCACTGGAAGGGAAAAAAAAACCAAACAAAAAAAACCCAAAACCCACAAACCCCAACAACAACAAAGAAAACAACAACAAAATATAAAAAAACAAACAAACAAACCACCAACAAACAACCAAACACCACCCCAAAACCCCAACCAAACAAAAAAGCCCATCATGTTTCATTCCACAGCAGAATATTTATATCCCTTCCTGCTATGAGGAGCTAGTAAAGAAAAAAAAAATCACATATATATTACTTATAATCCTTTGTGCTGTATATTTAAGGTTTAGCCTGGCATTTCTGCTATAACCTTCCTGACTAGAAAATGCTTACTAATGTGCCGAAAGTATATTGAAATGTTTTCCTGTACTATCATCTGAATTCATAAGCTGAGCCACCACTGTATCATGAGGATCCCATATTACAGAGTCATAGAATGAACGGCTGAGGTTGACAGGGACTTCCTGAGATCTTCTGGTCAACCTTTGTGCTCAGTCAGGGTCAGCTTAAGCAAGATGCTGATCTTTCTAAGATACCCTTATTTTTCTAGAAAGTTTTAAAATTAATTATTTGGTATAAAATGGTTACTCCTTTGGACTAGACAATTTTGTAACAGATTCCACCTCCCACAATCATTTATGCCAATTTGTTGGCAGTTTGCCTAATGACTTTGGAAATAGATTTTTCAGGCTGTTCCACAGAGATGTATGTGAACTGTGCTACATTGTGATGTTTAGAGCAAAGCTAATACAGAGTAATAATTGAGTGAGCAACAGAAACTAGGAAAACGGGAAGGTCTAAAGAAATCATGTAACTGTTCCCAGAGATGGTAGGAATGTTCTACTCTAATGAAGAAAAAGCAGAGCAAGGCATTATCAAGAACTAATTGCATCATTACTGGTCTTAAAGTTTCCCACCTTGCCCTTTACTTTCATTTGACTTGCTACTCTCATAGTATTTCCAGATGGAAACAATACTTTTAAATGATGTAGTCAAGTGAGAGATCTCTAACAGAGGTGTCTGTAGCAATCCTAAATATAAGTAACCTGTGTTCAAACTGGTCTCTGAAATCTCAGTTTAATTCACCATGAATACTGTTTTCAGCTAAACTGAGCTATTTTCATTATTTGATTGTGGTTTTTATCTCTAGAGAAGGCCTGAAAATCCTTTCTTGGATTAATGTGAATTTTGTGGGAAATCTGAGACCATCTTAATTATTGCATGTTTAACCTGAGACATTCTTAAACAACTACTGGCACTTTGAATAAATTCTAGCTCCTAATGTCATCTTCATTAATATAAATGTAGAAGCACTGCAGGGGACTTTATCACAGCTTCAAATCAGGTTGATTTTTTGATGCATTTTACCACAGTAGTAACAAAACACAGGCTTTTTGAAAATCAATTTGCAAATCACTTTCATTTGACCTTACGTTAAGAAAACTAATTCCAGGTACCTTTTAAAATGGTGGTTGGTTTCATTTTTGTTATTGTGGAACATGAAATGTGGTCTGATTTGCAAATACAGGAAACTCTCTGTTTTCATAAACAGACTGAACTGATCATAAGACTTTATAAGTGTCTTACTGAGGACATATTAAAAATAGTAACACTGCAGAACTACATAGTACTCAATTTTTTTCAGCATCTCCCTTTCTCAATTTTGTACTTGTAATTCTATGTTAAACAGAAAACAATGTCTCTCTTGTAAGCTCTGTGCCTGATATGAAAGGGACTGCCGGGACCGGAGACCATGTTGTCGTTGTCCCTTCCCAACCCTCAGACACAAGTAGGGCACAAACCCCGAGTTAAAATTAGAAGAAATTTAATACAACAATGTAGTAAGCAATCTGAACAACGACCGTAGCAATGATAACAACAATAAACAGTAATAACAGTGAACAAGACAAAATATATACAGAGAAATACCACAATGCATACAGACAGGCCCGTGCTCCCTTCCACCAAAGCCACAAAGGAAAGCTTCCTGAGCTGCTGCGCCAGACCTGACGTCAGCATGGTATGAATAACACGGATGGAGATCCCTTCCCCATGCTGAGGAAACTTAACCCTATCCTAGCTGAACCAGGACAATCTGTCAACACTTCAAAGAAATTCCTGCCTTTATTAGTTGTTTGGTAAACCCAGTAAATACTATGTTGACTAAAATAATCAAAAAGGACTTCTGTTTTATTGTAATTAAAACTGGACTGTCTTGTAAAACTGGACCTTATATACAGTCATTTTAGAGCTGCTGAAAATATCAGTTACTGCAAATTTAGTTTTCCTTTGAAGTACAAAGACTAAAAATCAGTGTCTTAGGAGTATTTAGTGTCCTAGTTTCTCTCAAACTAAACAATAGTGGAAGATAAGTGTTTGAATACCAGGGCACAAAGGATCTATTTTCCACTTTCATTGTAACAGCTAGTGAACTAGTTCTCCAGTCAGCTATTGTATTTTCCCTAATAAATTTGGATGACAGGAGATCACTAAAATGCTAACATTCATGTAGGAGGGAAAAGCATGTATAAGAACATTTTTTATTTTTTTTTTTAAGAATGAAATTAGCAATGTGTGTGACTAAATAACCAGGCATGGAGCACAAGAACTTGAGTAGTTATACTAATTTCAATGAAATAAGAAAGCAGTTTAACATGTATATATCCCACAAATTAATGACCAGGTTCTCACAAACTCAATAGGAATCTCATTGAGCCTACAAAGTGTGTTGCTATACAGATTTTCATTCCTATTTGCAGGAGGTATGGACATGCACATGACCAATATGATCAAGCAATGCCAATTTATTGAAGCTAAGCAAGCCCTTTTATAGCTTTCGCCTGTGCACATGAACGGTATGTGGTACAGTCCTTACGATTGGATGGTTAGCTTTGTTCACGTGCTTCAAGCCTTATTGCGATTGGATAATAAGCACCACACTCAATGTCTTTCTCCGCCCAACCCATCTCCTGGAGTTATTTGTTTGCTGAGTTCTATGTTCTATGTCCTTGTCATATCCTTGCCTAGGTGTGCATAGGTACAGGATTGCTCACATGACCATTATCTCCCAACATATCCCTCTTTTTGTTTTTGAGCAATCCACATTCCTTGAGGGCTTTTTTGCAATGATTCTTAATACAACAAACTAAGCATGCAAAATAATAACAAACATAACAATTACAACAATTACAACAATTCCCCCTTGTAACAACTTCTTCAACTATCCTGTGAACATAGTTAGCTTTCTTATGTAACTTGGGCCCCTACTGGTTTGGAAGGGATTTCAATAAACACATTCAGAATGTATGAGCATTAATCACTGTCAGAACCATCGCAAGGTTTAGGATTGTGAGCTTGACCTTCTTTCCAAGGCCTCACCCAGCGAGATGGAACCCACCGTAAGCCATGATCTGTAAGCAAACACATATAACCTCTGCCTTTTGTACTTTAATTGTACTTTAACAGGTCCTTCTCATTGCCCAGTATTTAAGTTTTTGAACATAACTAACGGTTGCTGTGTGCCCATAGATTGTTCAGCATCACCCTTTATTGCTAAACTGTGAATCATCATTGGTGGTTCTTGATGTTCTCTTGTAAGCCTCAAAAAATTCAAAACATACAGAACTTTGTTTAATTGTTCATCTGGCATCATACCTGACATTACCCCTTTTTGCTTTTGAAGCATTTGCTTCAGAGTTTGATGAGCTCGTTCAATGATCCCCTGTCCAGTGCAAGAGTGTGGAATTCCTGTGCAGTGTTTGATGCCCCCACAGAAGCATTGGAAGCGCCCAGAAATATATGCTGGAACACTGTCTGTTTTGATCTTTCTTGACAACCCAAGTACAGCAAAAGAACTATATAAATGTTTTTCAACATGTTTAGCTGTCTCTCCAGCTTGAGCTGCAGCCCAAATAGCCATGGAGAAGGTATCAATGACAACCGGTACATGTTTTAACCTACCAAATTCTGCTATGTGAGTAACATCTATTTGCCATAATTACAGAGGTGATAGGCCCCATGGGTTAACTCCTGTTCCCAGGCCAAACCCTATTTTTTTGACAGGATGGACAAGAGGCAACAATGCTCTTTGCATTCAAAAGGAATTTTAATTTGTTTATGCAACAGTTTTGCTGACTCATGCAAAACATTGTGAGATTCTCTAGCTTGTGCAAACAAATTCAGAGAGGGTCCAGAACAGACTGGAGCAACCAATTATTCAGTTAGCTCATTTCCATACTCTAATCCCTCCTTGGATTGATGTCTTCTGATGTGAGTAATAAAGTAGACAACACTTCTCTGATCAAGAGTGTGAACTAGTTGCAACAGTTTCCCTAAGTGTTTATTTTTTATTTCTTTTACTTGTCCTCATTCAATCCTTTTCACTACTTCTACTACATAGAGTGAATCAGACACTACATTTAATCCCAAATCTGGCCAGGACAAAAATGCCCACAAAACTGCTTGGAGTTCTAACGTCTGCAAGGAATCTTCGCTTTGGCCTTGAATGAGGTGATATTTCCATTCCTGTCCTTTTAACCAGGTACATGCAGCTTGCTTTGATTTTTTCCCTGCATCTGTAACAACTGTTAACCCTTGAACTTGAACTTGATTTCATTGGAAAAGGTTCATTAACAACGTTAGTAATTGATATGCTGGATAAACATTAGACAGTTGGCCAGTATAATCTTCAAGAACAACTTGTAATGCCTCAGAATGTCTAAGCAGCCATTCTAAATATTCTTGTATTAGTGGGACAATAATAGTTTGAGGATCAGTGTCTGTAATTTCAATAATTCTGTGTCTGCCTTTCATAATTAACTGTGATGTTAATTCTGCTCTTGTAGTTATGTTTTTTTTAGGTGTATGTGCAGTAAAAACCCACTCTATTCTGGTGGGTTGAGATCCCCCAATGCCAAACACTCCTGTGGCCGCCGCAATGGTAGGCCATGAGGCAGGCCATTGTTGGGCTGATATAATTGTAATGTAGGCCCCTGTATCTACCAACATTTTAAATTTTTTCCAAGTCCCATCAGGAGATTAGATAACCATTTCACATTCTGGTTTTCCTCGGTTTATATCAAGAGACAGATATACTCGTGATTGTCCAGCTGATGCAAATCCACCAGTCCCTCGATTACCTTCCCCTATATTTGGAACACAGGCTTTAAACGGTACAAGCTGGGCAATTCTACTGCCTTTGGGAATAAACACAGGTGGGGTTTGGGTTTGAACCATTCTTTTTATAACACCAGTATAATCTGCATCAATTACTCCTAATAATACTTGAATGTCTGTCAGTTTAACAGATTCTTTAGCTTTAGTGAGGGCACATTTTACTAGAGGTTAAACTTGTGTTACTGTCTCAGCTCAAAATATTTGTGAAGTACCTGTTGATCTAAAACTTAAGTCACTGCAGCTTCTAGGCATACTATTAGCACAGCAATTTTTGACCTTTTTGTGATAATATTTTCTTCAAGCAGATGGTACAGAGGTTCACTTTCAAGACAAAAATTAACATAGAATTACTGCCTCCTGCTAGAGGAGATATTTCACTTAAGACACTTAAAACACTTAGGCCGAACAAATAGCAGCACTGATGACCCAGCGGGCGGGCACTAGGACCCTCCACAACGAGAAGTCTCAGCTGCGCTTCGTTTCCTCCCTGGACACTTCCCTGGAGGGTTGGAGAACTCCACACTCCGCAGCCAAAGCTGGGCTGCGTCTCACACACACAAAAAAATCACACAATCACACAAAGAGATCTCTTACACTTATTACTTACACCACATAAAATGACAAATATCACAAATATCAAAACAACATTGGTCTGAATGGATTGGTAGCAGGTACTAGAACTGAATACTCAGGTGGTGGGTCAGGAGCAGACGGTTGCGGTTCTGTGCCAGATGAAAAGGTACACAATGTGTGCTCCATCTTCTCCCCCTGTGTCGCAGCCAGTTTTTCAAGCTCGTCCACAAGTGGCAGGAGTGAGGTTTGTGTCTGAGAGGCCGATCTGTGAGGGGAGCTCTGCTCTCCTTGCAGAGGCAGCCATACGCCGGTCCCTCCCACGTTCCCATCGCACCCCGCCAACTGCTGACTCCGGGGACTCCCCCGCTCTCCCCTCACTCTCCTCTCTCACGGCCCAGGCGCACTCCCGGCATCTCCAGCTCCCGACTGCGCAGCCCCTGGTCCAGCCCCCGCTGCCCGTTGAGGTCCTGGTGGCGCAACCGATGAAGCAAACAGGTTTTTTGACTGACCTAACACGATGGGATCTGCCAGCAGCGCAGGCACTGGAGGCGGCATATCAGGGTTAGAAGCCGCTTCTACAGCTGCAAAGGCGGAAGCACCAGCCACGCAATTGCTGGTCAGCTTCTCTGTTGTTTCACAGATCAGCTTCCAGAGCACGGGATAGTTGCTCACTTCTCCTGCTGACTTTTCCCCCTCACTGATCGCATCCCAAACTTTTTTCCCATGGATTCCCAGGTAGGTATCTCAAATGTGACACCTGCACTGGAGATAAGTCCTTTTTCCCGGCTCCATTTCACCAAGCCGTCCAAGGTGGACTCATCATATTTTATCCCTCTCATGGAGAGGATACTTTGGAGGACTTTCACCACTGCCTACTAGTCTTTACCGAGAGTGGACCCCATTACCCCCTGGCCTCCACTTCTTTTCGCAGATCCTCAACCCAAATTACAGCACGCTACTTCTCACCTTCAGGCTCTGGAGCAGAGCCTGGATCAGTTTTGACCAGCTTTCCACCCTTGATTGCACCTCCGTCAAGTCCATGCACAAGACCAATATGATCAAGCAATGCCAATTTATTGAAGCTAGGCAAGCCCTTTTATAGCTTTAGCCTGTTCATGTGAACAGTACGTGGTACAATTCCTTATGATTGGATAGTTAGCCTTGTTCATGTGCTTCGAGCCTTCTTGTCCTGGAGTTGTTTGTTTGCCGCGTTCTTTGTTCTATGTCCTTGTCATGTCCTTGCCAAGGCATGCACACGTACAGGATTGCTCAAATGTCCATTATCTCCCAATACCTATTCAGTGAGTAGCACTGAAGTGCTAAGGCTTGGACAATAGGCCCAAGCCAGCGTTGACCTATAAATGAATCCTGTATATTTTATAACTGATAACCATTGTGCTAACAGTTATTATACTATGTTATAACAAACCACCTTTTCTGATGTGTATTGAAGCCTGAGCAACAGGCCCTGAGCTGAAGCTGCTAACTCAGTGTGTAATCGAGAGTTAAAATATGTCTGGAAGATATAGTTATCTTGAATGTATAATTATCTTTCTTTGTGTGTGGATAAAATAACAGGGTGGTGGAGACCGGTGTCTGTCACTGTGGCCTGATGTGAGACCTTGCGCATAATCCAATTGGAGAAGCAGAGGAACTCCCTGAGCTTCTCCCTTGAGCCCTGGCCAGGCTCTGGGGAATCTAATGTGAGAGTGAAACCAGATATTTCCACTTAAAACAAAGGTGCCAGCTCTTCTGGCTTGCTGATTTTGGGGTATATAAGGCTGGACCCACTCACAGTGACTTTGGAAGTGTCCTGGTTCAGCTAGGATAGGGTCAAGTTTTCCCCAGCAGAGAGAGAGGGGGAAGGGATCTCCAGCTGGGTTATTCATACCATGCTGACGTCAGGTCCAGGGGCGGAGCCTTTTTACTTTCGCTTTTGGTTTGGGGGGTTGCGACACACGTGGCGGGCTTGTTCCCTGACCATTTTGCGGTATTTCTCTGTATATCTTTTGACTTGTTCACTGTTATTGCTGTTTATTGTTATCATTGCCACTGCTGCTGTTCAGATTGTTTTATCACTCTGTTGTATTAAATTTCTTCTTATTTTAGCCCAGGGTCTGTGCTTAACTTCCAGCCCGACCGGCTGAGGGTGGGGGGAAGGGCAATAACAACGTGCTCTCCAGTCCAGACAGGGCTTAAACCTGCACAGAAAGCCTCACTTATGGGTGGATGCACCGTGTAGGATTTCCCACTGGCCAGGACGGGCTCCCCAAACCCTCACTGTAAACCGGAGCTGCCCAGCAACTGCGGGTCTGAGTGATGGTAACAGATGCAAGTGGTGAGGGATCTTTCTTAATCACTATTCTTTTTCTCAGGTAGTGATGATGCACAAATAAAGGCCCTTCAGTAGCCTTTACTGATAGAATCTAACATAATATGACATGCAGATTGTAGGGTTAATCTCTACTGGTACACAAGAAAAATCTGTAATTTTAATGTATTTATTTTATTGCACCTTTTGGCAGTTTTAAATATTGGGTATGGTACCCCTTTGCTTGAGTAGTTATCTTCCAAACTTTGCACTTCAGATTTGTAGATGTGAGAAACCAGTAGAAACACTGTCAGATGATCAGTGAGTTAGAGTGAAATAAAATACTTGTAGTCTTTATGGTCCTAACAAGTTGCCATGACCCCAGTCTGCAAAACCGGAATTAGACAGCTAAGTTTTGGCCAGCAAAATCCAAAACTGCTTGACTTGACAACACCAAAGAATTATTTGCTTCTCTCTTGTGCAGGGTTCTATGAGAGTCATAAAATAGGTATTTCCCATGACTGTCTCAAGCTCACAAGGAATTAAGCTTTCTCTCTGAATGCGTCCTCATTTGAGCTTTGGAAAGTCACACTGGGAGTAAGTACTGGGCCCAAGAGCCTTTCTGCTAAATAGGATTATGTGGGATGTAGGAGATAAGTTAAAAAGGCTTCCTTGCCCAAAGATGCTTGAGAGAACTCCTGCCTCTCAGGAATGAGTCCTATCAATAACTATGAGAAGACTTTCTGTGAAGTGCTTAAGCTGTTTGGTTTTGCATGATATAATTAAATATTTATGAATATACTAATTGTAAGGGCACTCATCTTTCTGACATTAGTTTCATTTCTAGTTTAAAAAATATTTAGGCAACCCAAAGCTTAGGTGTCTAACTAAAGTAGGAGTTCATTTTGTACAAAACTCTTTTGCAGATATAGAAGAAAAAAAGACGTTTGCCCCCAAATCCACTTAAAGATTAAACTAAACTTACATATCTCCTTATTCACAGAACCACAGAATTGTAGAATCACAGAATGGTTTGGGTTGGAAGGACCATAAAGTTTACCTATTTCTAAGCCCCCTGCAATAGGCAGGGACACCTTCCACTAGACCAGGTTGCTCATAGCCCCCAAACCTGGCCTTGAACACTTCCTGGGGTGACATCCACAGCTTGTCCAGGCAACCTGTTCCTGTCTCTCACCATCCTAGCAGTAAATAATTTTTTTTATTTTATCCAGTCTACATCTTAAAACCATTATCCCTCATCCTATCACTACACTCCCTAATAAAGAGTCTGTGACAGATGTACCCACCCAATGAAAACAGGGCTTCTTTGCTGCTGAAGTGTAGCAGCTGTTGATTTCCCCTGTTCTCAAGGCTTCAAGGTAGTTGGGCCCTTTGGCCAATGGGATCTGCTATTGAGCACAGATCACATTCAGCTGGGTATAAATGGAGTCCCTTGGGGGAGTCATTTTGAGTGAGTTCTTTAGAGCAGCATGCTTGAGGTTACTTGAGTGGGGATGTGGCCCTAAGAAGTTTCTTGAGGTTGAGAGCCCTCACTTTTTAGGTGAGCAATAGAATGTTTTGGGTTGTTGTTAAACCCTGGGAAGTGATGCTTTGGTCTGTGTTTTGGGTTGTGGTTAAACCCTAGGAACGTGTTCTGTTCTCTCATGGACATTTGAACCTGTAATTGAATAGCTGTGGAGGTCTAATTAACTATATTGGCAGTAAGTTTTTCATTTTTGGTAGGGTTTTTTTTTTTTTTTTTTTGAGAGCCTACATAACATAGTACCTTACTATCTTTCCTGTATACCCCTTTTAAGTACTGGATGACCACTGTAAGATTTCCCCAGAGCCTTCTTTCTCCAGGCTGAACAACTCCAACTCTCTCTGCCTGTCCTCAAAGGGGAGGTGCTCCAGCCCCCTGTCTTCATGCCCCTGCTCGGGGCCTGCTCCAACAGGTCCATGTCCTTCTTATGTTTGGGGCCCCAGAGCTAGACATGGTACTATAAGTCGGGTCTCCCTAGAGTGGAGTGGAGGGGCAGAATCACTTCCCTTGACCTGCTGGCCTCCTTTTTTTGATGCAGCCCAGAGTACACTTGGCTTTCTGGGCTGTGAGCTCACACTGCTGGGTCATAGTCAGTTTTCCATCCTATACTACTCTCAAGTCCTTCTCTGCAGGGCTGCTCTCAATACACTCATTGCCCAGACTGTGTTTATGCTTGGGATTGCCCCAACCCATGTACAGGACCTTGCACTTGGCCTTGTTGAACTTGATGAGGTTTGTAAGGGCCCACCTCTCAAGCCTTTCAAGGTACCCCTGGATGGCATCCCTTCCCTACAGCATGTTGGCTGCATCACACAAGCTTTCTGAGGATGCACTCAGTTCCCACTGTCTGTGTCTCCAACAAAAATGTTAAACAGTATTGGCCCCAACACTGCCACCACCCATCACTGCTCTCCACTTGGACACTGAGTCGTTGACTGGAACACTTGGAGTGCCACCATCCAGCCAATTCCTTATCCACCTAGTGATCCATCTGTCAAATTCATGCTTCTCCAATTTAGAGACAAGGATGTTTTGTGGGACACTGCACAAGTCCAGGTAGATTCCTTGCATCATTAACAGTAATTGTAGGATCTTGTCGCTTGAAATATGGGTTAGCATTTCCATCTGATAGACAAATACAGAAAAAAAAATTTTTTCTCTGTTTCTCCTTCCAGTGTGCAGTTACAGAGATACACAGCAGATACACAGGTGGATAGTAATTTGCTAGGATTTGGGTAAACTCATAAATAAACTGGATGGTATTTTAAAAAGCAGTCTAACATAATGTTTCTCTTCTTACACTTGAAGCCAACTAGAAGGCAGTGACACATGGCTACAGCTAGAAAATTCCTTCTTTACTGAGTATTAGCACACTGCATAGCTGCTGGATGGGTTAGTAATTTCTTTTGGTATGTGGGAATTTTGCATGCTACTCTTAATCTCTTTGCAGACTGTATAGAAGCTTAGGTACCAGGTGCAGCTGATGATTCTATTCAGCAACCAAAGTTAAACATGCAACCCCTCTATTTTGTATATAGCCTAATAAAAACATTTTAAAAATCTCCTGTATGTATTTAATCTGTCATTTTTATCACAAGAAAAACATGGTGAAATTTTGGAGTTCTGTACAAAATTGTGACTAAATTGGGATTTAAAAATAAAATTGTATAATATGTCAACCTGCCTTTCTAAATAATGACTATTTCAGCCTTTGTTTGTTGCACCCCGCACAGAACAGAACAAATTTAAGTAAGCAAGTTTGGAAACTACAATTAATATTGCTGTCATTACATATTAACAATAAGTAGTTCAGAACTTTTAACATACACACAATTAAGAAACTATTGCTATCTAGCATGAACTGTTGATGATACTAAAATAAGGATACATGGAGTCAAAAAAAAAGAAAAAAGTATGATAGCACAAATCCCATCACATATGAATAAAGAGGACTCAAGATTGTAAGTACCAATGATTAATTATGGACGTAGAGCAGCGTAACAACCTATAGAAGAAACTGCCCACAGCTGATAACATAAGCTCAACTGTGTCAGAACTGTCTTCAAGATGTCAAGATTGCAACAGAAATTAATGGTTGCATGAACACAACAGCTTCAGAATCAAGTGTATTGAAACAATCACTGGTATCCTCACACATGACATCAGTATTGTCTTCCTATTGTTAAAAGGCAGTAAACATCTAAGGCTTACGTTTGCCCTTAAGTTTGGGTTGTAATTTGGATGCAACATACTCTACAAAAAAAGAACAGAACAAAGGTGAAACTTTAACAGAGGAACACCCTGGGTACTCTTTCACTGCAAGGATGTTTGTTATTGTGTCATCTCACCTGATCTTGGCATAGTTTTCCTAGGCATCCTAAATTCTGTTTAATTTAGACAGAACATCTTATTTACTTCATCATCCTTGAATTTCTCTTGACTTGAGTTTTCAGTTCTGCTTAAGTTGCATTCTCATTTTATGACAAATACATAGCTCTTTTGTTTCCCCTAAAAGCAGTAGTCCATGCATCACCTTTTTAGTCTGTTATTGCATAAAGAAGTAAAAATTATGTGTAACGCTATCAACACTGTGAAAGAAACTACCTTTTCTTCAAAGAGTCACTTAGATGCCATATGTCAAAAAGTTACACTTTTCTAGTAAAAAAGTATTTTCTATACATAAAATATGAATTTAATATTTTAACCGATATTTTAATATGTCAGTGGTTAAGTTCCTTGGTATCTTAAATGCCTCTCATTTGCACATTCATTCAGTATTACTAATGGTTACACTTTAAACAGCAGACTGACACTGAAGTGTGGTCACTGATATGTGAAGAAAGGTAAGATATGTGCTCTTGGACTAATCTTAAAACATTGTTATAAAATGTAATATTATCAAGACCTTTCATTGTCCATTAAGCTTCTTCCACACAGTCATTTCATCATTCAGCATAACGTAGCTTTCACTTCTGAAAGACAATCCTTAACAATAGAAAATAAACTAATCTGCAGCCTCAGATTGCTAAATATGATCTAACAATGCCAGGTAAGGAGGAGGATTTTTTAGTTTATTTCAGCATCATTGAACTTGGATAAGTATTTTATTTTTGGTTTAGTCATAGTATTTTGATGATGAGTTTTCTACACATTTTCTGTTTAAAATCATAGGGTTGGGTTTTTTTTTGTTTGTTTTTTGTGTTTTTTTTGTTTTTTTGTTTTTTTTGGTTTTTTTTTTTCTGTAACAATAGCTTTCTGAAAAAGTATCTAAAAGCAATATAAGTAAAGTACAGATAATTCTGAACTGAGGATTGATTGTTCACATATTCTTGACTGAAAAAAAATCACAATGGGAAGTTTAGGTTTTAAGTATTTCACTTGCATTTTAATTCTCACATTTATTTTTTCAAGCATTATATCAGGACAGGACCCCATAAATGAGACCTAAAACCCTTTCTTGATTCAGAACATGTGGCTTAAGGAAAGAGCAAAAATCTGACTGTGTACCAAATTAGTTTTTCTCTGGCTTAATTTTGCAGCAGCCCAGTTGTAATTAAAAAATATCTTTGAATGTCTGTAATTATAGTTGAATAAACTGCCTTAGGTAAAGATAATTTGCCCAGTTAAAACTCCTTTAAATGTGAACTTTTATAACATCTGTTCTATCCCTTTTCCATCTGAGACAGAAAACCATCACTGTATGTAGTAACATTTCGAAACAACTTTTCAAAGTGTTTTATAAAGTAGATAGAAAATTAAGGCCTCTCAAAGAATGACTAGGAATATTTCTTCTGCATCTATCTAATTCCAGCTGATGATGAAAGATGCTCATCTCAAGATTTTTTTCTTTTTGTTCTTTAAAAATTTATGATGTTTCTTATTTGACTCCTAAATGAAATTTCATATGAAATATAAACTAAAATGTTTTAGTCTGGGTCTGTTAATACAGGTCTTTGCTTTAAGAGTTGTGATAGCATTTAGTGGAAAGTTCAGGTACCTCTTCTTCATTTTGAATTCACCTACCTTTGCAAAGATGTTTTTTGAGAGAGGCTAACATCACTATGTTATAACCATAACAAAGCCACATATTTCATACAGTCCAGAGAAAATGGCCCAGTTCAGTGCAGAGGTAGGATTCATCAAACCAAAGCTCCTACCAGAAACAGAATTGTACATCTTTCACCAAGGTACTAGAATTTTTTCACCATGAACATTCATTATTTTTTGCAGTGATGACCAGCTATTTAGAGTTTTTATCTAATGACAAAGACCAGTAAAAGAAGAACATGCTGCTTTTATATTGATTTTCTAGTAGATTGCTAAATTTTGACCAGAAGTAAAATGCAATCCCCAAAGTCTGTATAAAATTTTGAAATGCAAAGACTACATAAAACGTAAAAGGAATTACAGCACTATTAATGCTGATATGATTAAGTTGCAGTCTGTAGTCATCAAGAAGTGAGATCTCAAGTTACTTGTTCAAATTCATCCTTAGCTACTCTAATTCCTACTTTTAATACTCACAGGTTTCCCACAAAATTGCTAGTGTTGTTTTATTTTTAGCTTAGAACTCCTTTTATTATTATAATGATGTAGCAGAAAATAGCTAAATGTAATAATTTATTACCCACAAATAATTTATTAAAATTCAAAATGCTTCCTTATAAAATAGTTACGTATTGGAAATTTTAGAGTGAAATTTCCATGTAGTCACTGTTTATTTTTCCCATTAAGCATATATAGAAACCAAAGGATATTTTTCTAGCTGGTCTAGGGTTGAGGTTCCTGGGAGTAACAGATGCTCAAATTGCTTAGGGAAGTTGTATCACCTTCCCTCGGTTATAACCCTCCCTTAGCCAGAGGGCATGACTTTATGTAGTACCATAATACCTTATATAGTTCACTGTTTAGTGCACTGCATACTACAAGCAAATGTGCAGATCTGTCACATGTATGCAAATATTGAATCTGAGAACAGCTATATGACCAAATCTACCATCCATTAAAAAGGAACAAGATCTCCAAGGAATTTGCAAGATAATTATCTCTGAAGGTATATCTTCAATAAAGTTTTTTAAACTATCTTCCCTTGGATTTGGCTCTGAGGTTAGCTGAGCTTGAGGGAAAGCCGCCAAGCTTCAGAACATTTAAGTAGCACAGATTGTTTATGGAGCAGCAGGTTTATTATATTAGCTGCACTGCATAGCCAAGTTCCTACAATATTAGTAATAAATATTTATGAACTTCCTTTTTGACATATGGATTGTTTAAGAAAAAAGTTCTGTATTAAAATCTATTTACTCTGAAAAAAAGCTAAGTTTTAAACTATTATATATAATCAGCATGATATTAAAACACCAGTTTGAATTTAAACATCTACCAGCTCCTTTCGAAAAGTCTGTTGCAAAACCCGAAAAAAATTTCTAAAAGCTTTATTTCAACAAATATTCACAATGTCAAGCTGAACTGAATGATTACTTCTGGTTGACCCTAAACAATCTATGCAAATCTAGCCTAAATACTAGGTCACAAGTGAATACCAACTGAATTTTAGTCTGTGCCACTTGAGAATCTAGAAGAATTGGATTTAAAACATGATTTAATACAAGTAAGAGACATTTACATATGTAGCAGGAATCAGATGAGGGACAGCACTAAAACCGTGCCCTGAACAATGAAAAAAAAAAACAAACCCAACAACCAAAAAACCCACACCCCAGCCAATGAAAACAAACAGCAAAACATTTTGTGACTTAGTTATCAAAGCAAGATATTTCTCACCGAGTAAATTTATGAACACAGTTGAATTATGCCGTTCTAAGTATGGGATCATTTGAGAAGTTCTGTTTTACATAATTTTCGTATATTACTCAATTTTGACAGCTGGGACAGAACTCACATGGTTAATAGGACATGATAGAGGAAGCTTAAATGTCTAAAATATTTTCAAAACACTAGAGAGATATAAATATTTCATGGAAATTGGGAGAGATCAAAACTCTCCAGAATGTGTGCACAGAAAAGGGAATCGCTTGCTGGAGGTTTTCTGGTGGAGGGTTTATTTGCTTTATTATAGGTCTTGTTAGCTATTTATTCCCTCTTTCACAGAATCACAGAATCATCTAGGTTGGAAAAGACCTTGAAGATCATCCAGTCCAACCATGAACCTAACACTGACAGTTCCCAACTACACCATATCCATCAGCGCTATGTAAGCCCGACTCTTGAACACCTCCAGGGATGGGGACTCCACCACTGCCCTGGGCAGCCCATTCCAACGCCTAACAACCCCTTCTGGAAAGAAATGCTTCCTAATATCCAGTCTAAACATTCCCTGGCACAACTTGAGGCCATTCCCTCTTGTCCTATCGCTTGTTACTTGGTTCAAGAGACTCATCCCCAGCTCTCTGCACCCTCCTTTCAGGGAGCTGTAGAGGGCGATGAGGTCTCCCCTCAGCCTCCTCTTCTCCAGACTAAACCCCCCCAGTTCCCTCAGCCGCTCCCCGTACAACCTGTGCTCCAGACCCTGCACCAGCTTCGTTGCCCTTCTCTGGACACGCTCGAGTCATTCAATGTCCTTTTTGTAGTGAAGGGCCCAAAACTGAACACAGCCATGGAAGTGTGGCCTCACCAGTGCCTATTCTGCATAGAAATACATTTATATTCAGAAACATCCCAATTTGTAAAATGATAATAATTATGTTTACATAGTTTTGTTAAATACCTTTGAGTGATCCTTAGACATATGAAAGTGCTAGAAATTTGTTATCTTTCTCTTCTTAGTTCACACAACAATAGATACACCTTCTATTTGTATTACAGAACTTTATTAATAACATTCAAAAACAATTTCAATAAATATTCATATGATAAAATATATGATGAGTATTTTAGTTGAAAATAAATTACATTTCCCATCCCAGGGGACCCACACATCTAAGGCCATTTTGAATAAGTAATATATAGTCCTGTATTACATATTTTGTTCTCTAGATCTTTTAATCTTTTTTCCTCTATGTAAAGTAATGCTACATCCAGGAGTATGTATGGATACTGAAACTATTTTCCTTCCAAGGGTGATATTTTGTCCTTCAGAAATTCTTTCTTAAAAATCAAACATTGGTGGAGAAATTCACTTATTTGTGAAAAGTGCTGTAGTTTACAATTAGAAATTTACTGTAAAGTTACATTTTTGGTTATGCAATGCTTGTCTGCATTTAGTAGAACTGAATGTCCAAGAGTTGTTTTTCAAGGTGTCATTGTCTCTCAAATGATAGTCTGCAGAATGCTCGCTAATGATCAGGGAAGACCTGGCATGTCCTGTGAAACCATTTTCAGTCATCATACTTAAATCTTAAACTGTGGAAAAGTATAGATTTGGAACCCACAGGTATCTGCAGAAGTCATTCTGCCTGCTGACTTGCTGTAAAGTATTGGAGAATTATTTTACCTGGTTTTATAAGTACAGATCAACTGACTAGTAACATTTCTTTTAGTTTCATCAGAAGTCCTAAAAAAAGATTCTGCTGCTATCTACTTGTCAGAATAGCCTGGATTTTCTGGTTTTATATTTTTTTGTTTCAAATAAATACATTTATTTCAGAGTGTTCATCCGAAGATTTGAGCAGCCTATATATTAGTTTAAAAAAATATACTTTTCAGCTTTGGGCTTATCCCTACTGCACTTTTTTGTGAGATAGGCTTAGCTATGAAAAGTCCAGATTATTTTTTTTTAATTATTCAGAAGAAGGACTTTAATGTTCAGTTCATACATAAAAATGTGTGTGGCCTAATTAATGGCCTCATGTTTAATTCTAACTAAATATGCTGTCTGGATATAACCATTTCTGTTGGACTGATTTAAATAAACAATCTGAGTTTTACAAATGTAAAATATTTGTTAAAAAAAAAAAAAACACAAAAAAACAACAACAAAACCTTAATGTTATCCAACTTCATTTATTAGAAGATTTTTCCACCCCTTTATTCGGACTTTACATATGTTTGGATTAAATATGTATATATATCATCCACAGTCAAAATAATGTGAAAGCATGGAAGTGCTAATTTCACTGTTGTCCTCTCACTTTCATCCAAGATTCCTGGTTAGCTTGTCTTGTTTCGCTTGAGGAGATTTGCAGAATAGGTCATGGTAACAGTGAAAGCATATTTGCAGTCACTATATTTTTCATTAGCAACAGCACGAATGATTAGCCACTGGTCATACAAGGCATAGGGATGCAGAAGGGTCATATTGCTCATAGGCAAATTCACGTGACCACTGGACAACAACATTTTGCATTTCATTAGAGAAACTTAATGGGATGGATCAAGAGACAATGAGTAATATATGCCAGCATATATCATTAGGATTCATACATGCTGAGTGAAAACTAAAGCTGATTTCTTATAAAGGCAACTAAAAGAGATAGTTGACTGTGGATGACTTCATGTATTTTGCTGCAGTATCCAAGCAATTATTTTTATATATTCTTTTCATATTATTCCTCACTGTGAGAAAAGGAGTACAAAATTTCACTTTGAAAGACTTCCTTTTAATTTGAAGAGCTCTTGTAACTTCCTCATAATATTTTATTTCTACTGCCTAGCTACAAACTGACAACACATTCTGTTGTAGGGCAAAGTCCAGAGAATCTTCTGTGATGTGGCATGATTAAAAAGCATTTACTTTCACTGATACCTTTTCCACAGTAATGATCACATTAACAGTCAGTGAGATATATTATTTTTGTGGCATGGATGAATGTTGTCCTATTTTCACTGATATTACTCACAATAGTAAATGCTTATTTCTATCTGAAAGAGAAAGATGTTTCACACTAAATGTGTGCTCTAGTGTAGAGTTGTTATCTTAAAAGTGTGCTTTTGTTTTGGAAGGTTCTTTGCTACTTGCTGTCTCCTGAAAAATGGAATTAATCTTCTATTTTGACTAGTTCTATCTAATGGTAGGATATTTTACAAAAATAATGTAATGGGGTTAAATGTCCCATAATATATGAATTCTGTCTCAGGGATTTATTTGGTTTGGGTTGGGGTTTTGTTTGTTTGTTAGTTTGGTTTGGTTTGGTTTTTTAATCAGCTCATTACATTTACTCATTTTGTTTGGATTATGAAAGGAAAGATAAATTGGGTGATAAATCCACAAACTCAGAGGTAGTATGTTATTAGTTTTGAGAAGCAGAGGATAATTAGAGAGAATGAGATTCATACAAAAGGAAAGTTTCCCATGCAGCACTACCTTTGAATGGCTCTAAAGCATTGAATTAACTGGATTGATAGTGGGAATTTTTTACATTTTAAAAGCTAAAGTGGTTTAGAAATCATAGATGATGTACATTCATAGATGATGTACATATATTTTGAGTATTACAACAGCCTACACAGATTTATAAAAATAAACACAATATACATATGTTCCTATAATTAATTGTTAACAAAGTCTGACCTATGGATAAGGAGGAATAGAATAATTTGTGTTGTCCTCATCTTTTATAAATGTAGATGAGAGCCTACGTAAGATGGTTTTCTCTTTCTTAGCACAAAGGAATTTATTCTTCAGTCAATGAAGCACATTTTGTCTTACACGACAGCACTATCCAATACAAAATCTGATGAAAGACCATCTCAAAATCCATTTTATCCTCTTAGGTCTCAAAGTTGCACTCAATACCTGTGTAAAACCTGGAATACTTCCACCTACTAATGTACTAGAGCCAATAGACTTCTCCCTATTCCTGCCTGCTTTTTTCCATCCTGTTCTAGCATGGTAGAAACACAACATATAAGGGCTGGATACAGCCACCCGAGTAACCAGCCATCTATTTGATATCTAGTTTTATTCCTTCCTCACTATGCAAACTAACCCCTAACAGTTTTAAAATGCTCAGTTGAACTGACGTAAGCTTTGAAATAAAAGGGACATCTAAAGTCACTTGTATGGATAAAATCTATGTGATTATGGCTTAAAAATTCTTCCTTTCAAATATTTTGAAGCTCTTATGTTTAAGTCAGAATCACTTATTCTTCAGATGTTGATCTTACAGATCAGATTTATCTCTAGATTGACCTAAACACTGATTATTTATAAAGACCTATTTATTGAATTTGCAGTTGAGGTGGGGGTAAGAGGAGGTTATATTAAAGCAATCCATCAACTACATCAACAATATAGCTTTTTCAAACTTTTAATAGAATTCTGTTTGTTATTATGATAGAGTACTAATGTATGGCTAAATCAATAATGTAAAATAAAATTATCAGATGCTATATAAGCTTATTTTTATCAAGCATTCTAGGTCTCTCTTTTGAGATTTAAAACTTCAAAATTAGAACTGTCAGTTGTGTTAATAGTTTTGGAAGTAGATAGTGCTGTCACATAAACCTTTTAAAATTGATTCCTAATAGTCTTACAAAAGTCTGACCCTTGTATTTTCCATCAGCAGAGTGGTGGTGACATCAAAATGATGATAACATCAAAAAAGTGGTGGTGAACGGAGTTGAATCCAGTTGGCAGCCAGTCATGAGTGGTGTCCCCAGGGCTCAGTTTTGGGGCCACTCCTGTTTAACATCTTTATTGATGATCTAGACGAGGGGATCGAGTGCACCCTCAGTCAGTTTGCAGATGACCCCAAGTTGGGTGGGAGTGTTGATCTGCTCGAGGGTGGGGAGGCTCTGCAGAGAGACCTGGACAGGCTGGAGCCATGGGCTGAGGCCAACTGCAGGAGTTTCCATAAGGCCAAATGCCGGGGGCTGCCCTTGGGGCACAACAACCCCCAGCAGTGCTACAGGCTTGGGGAGGAGTGGCTGGAGAGCTGCCAGTCAGAGAGGGACTTGGGGGTGCTGATTGACAGCCGGCTGAACAGGAGCCAGCAGTGTGCCCAGGTGGCCAAGAAGGCCAATGGCATCCTGGCCTGTGTCAGCAATAGCGTGGCCAGCAGGGACAGGGAAGGGATCTGACCCCTGTACTCGGCACTGCTGAGGCCGCACCTCGATGGCTGTGTTCAGTTTTGGGCCCCTCACTACAAAAAGGACATTGAATGACTCGAGCGTGTCCAGAGAAGGGCAACGAAGCTGGTGCAGGGTCTGGAGCACAGGTCGTACGGGGAGCGGCTGAGGGAACTGGGGGTGTTTAGTCTGGAGAAGAGGAGGCTGAGGGGAGACCTCATCGCCCTCTACAGCTCCCTGAAAGGAGGTTGCAGAGAGCTGGGGATGAGTCTCTTGAACCACGTAACAAGCAATAGGACAAGAGATAATGGCCTCAAATTGCACCAGGGAAGGTTTAGACTAGATATTAGGAAGCATTTCTTTCCAGAAGCGGTTGTTGGGCGTTGGAATGGGCTGCCCAGGGCAGTGGTGGAGTCCCCATCCCTGGAGGTGTTTAAGAGTCGGGTTGACATAGCGCTGATGGATATGGTGTAGTTGGGAACTGTCAGTGTTAGGTTAACGGTTGGACTAGATGATCTTCAGGGTCTTTTCCAACCTAGTTGATTCTGGATTCTGTGAATGAAACCAGCTGATTTTAGCAGTCATCATCATCTCTGCCTCAACTTTCAAGTGTAGCAGATATCACTGTTAATTTTTTTATACCCTACTAATCATTTATGTACATCATAGGAGCATTTAAGCATATTAGTCTATGTGTAAGTATGCAGGAAAATATCCCACATGAACAACAGCAAAAATAATAGTAGCAATAAAGATGATAAAGATAAAAAGATACAAATATGATCAAATGTCAGCATGGATAGCAGACTTCGCTGCACTCCTCTAATAATAGAGATGTCTATTGTTGTCTATATTGTCTAACAGAGGTGTCTATTGTCTTAGTCTTCCAATTGTTTCTGTGCTAAACTTCTGTGCAGGCTATATTCTCAGCCACTTCTTATATGAGTTGATAAATTTCTGGAGCCTCAAGACAGGGTTCATGAGCAGATGATTAACTAATCTCAGAGTATATGTCCTAACCATCTGACTTCTGCATGAACTTTGGAAAAAAGGGTTTTTATATTTTCATTTCAGTACCTTTTGTTGTATCCAGGCAGCCATTTTTGACAGTCTGTTGCGTTTCTTTATCACTCTTGTGTAAAGAAAAATATATGTATTTATTAACTGTATACAAATATAAATGGTTCTTACCATGCATAACATTCCCGTTTTTTTTTTTTTTTTAATGTATCATTTCATATTATTACTGAGAATACTAAAATGTATTTAATGTATCATTTCATATTATTACCGAGAATACTGAGAATTTCGGTCTTGAAATATCTTGAAAGATAATTAATATTACTTTGTCTATTTTTCTCAACATCCTTGGCTGAGAAATACTACTGTAATGTGCAGTGATCTCAAGGAACAAAGTCAAGAAGGTATTTCATAACAGTAGAAAACAGACAACTGTTTCATCTTATATCCCTTTCAATCCAAGGACAATAATTTTAATACACAACATTTGGGTCCCAGACAGAAAGACTTTTCTGGCTTTGCAAAGCACCAAGAGCACAGAAGAGTATCATCTTAATTTACTTCAACAAAGATATCCAGATGCAGTCACTCTATTTCCAATTTACCTAAGTAACAAAAAATGCAAAGCTAGACTTAGAGCAGATGAGGGATGTTCAGATCTCTCAGGGTTTTAGGCTTGTCTCTAATTCTAAATTACAATCCATTAGCTCCTCATTTTTCCAAAGGAGACTCCTAAGAGTTTTTCATTTTTTATAACTAAGTATCACTTTCTGAAAGAAGTGACATTAATCATTTTATATCAGTTTAAAATGTAATCCCTCATGCTGCACCTAGATTATAAAAAACGCCAGATGTTCATTTTACATTTCCCTCCTTCTGACTGGCATTTTATTGGTTTTTTTTCTACTCCTCATAATTTCTCTTGTACATACACTAAAAACCATAGGAAGTATAGCAAACTCTCCCATAAACACTGACAGAACAAAATTAATATTAAAGAAATAAAAAGCAATAGCCACACTGAGAGCAATTCTAAAACAAATTGGTTTAGAAAAGGGTTCTCAGGAGCTTTTTATACCATTAGAGTACCCTAAGCTATTGAAGAGTCAATTTTTCTCTGGCTTACTAATTATCATTGGTTACTTATTTAAATTAAGACACAGGAAAATTAAGGTAAATGAAAGTGCTGTCCTAATAAAATTAGTGCATATTCAATATTGACATTTTTTGCTGCAAAAAGGGAAGGAGCAATGTCTTTCAGGGACTTATTTTCTTTTCTCCTCCTAAAGTCTGTAATGGTAACCTAACCTAAAGATAGAAATCAACAGTTACTATTCAGATTTCAAGGTGAAAACATGTAGTTACAAAACTATTTTTTTCCTAAAGTGACCAATATAACTAACTATGCATGGCAGTGGAGAAACCTTTATTATTATAATATGACTAAAATACCAAATGCTATAACTGCACAGGTACATTTTTCAACTTTGCAGGAACAGGGTTTGGAGACCACCACTGCTGCAGCTGTGACTTTTGTGTTAGAAGAAAGGAGTGTAAACATTAATTAGGGGATAGGCCAGACAATTAATAACACCAGTTTTCATTCTGTAATTTCAATACTGAATTTCTGTAATTTTGTATAACCTTTATAAAAAGTTTTGCTATATGTACAATGTTTGTAAAGAGGATGAGTTATCTGTATGAGTAGAATTTGATTGTTTAACTTTCATTCTACTACGTGGTTTAATTTTTATTGAAGTCCATGATAGATACAACTGAAAGATTTTTTATTAATAATTACTCAGCTACAAGTAGCTTTTGTTGCAGTTTCTTCACTGAATTATCAGGAAAAAACCACAGAAAATACTTATTTAAAAAACTAAAACTTTGGTTTAGTATTAGGAGGGTGAGATGGGATGTATTAAATTTAAGTGGAAGTTACAGATAATTTTCAATAAATTTGTGTTTGCCTTTATATTTTTTCCTGTCCTAAAACTAAAACCTTCACTTTAGCAAGTTTTTCTTCCAGGTGATGGAAAAAGAGAAGAAGAAAAGATGGAGAGAATTATATTTACCTCTGAGATAGTAATTTTTGATCTTTCCCTTTATTTGTTTCAGAAGATTTCTGGGAGACCCAAGGATGATTTAAAGTGCTCTTCTTTCTTTATAATGAATTCTACAGAGTTTGTAATGAGTTTTGGGTTGCACAGATGGGAAGACATACTCTAGATTTTGTTATTATTTAAATCCTATTATATGAAGTATTTTAATTTTTATAACCTTGCATACATATTCAGTTATGGCACTTCTATTAAACTAGTAAAAACCAACTGACTAAATATTAACACCATATTTTATTTATATGAAATATTCAGCAGTTAATAATATTAGAGTATTAATAAAAGTAGAAAAAGCAAACTAAAACCTTGGTAATTCAATAGCAATTTAAATATTTCTTCTCAATAGTTGTGATATTACCTTTTCGCTGTCTATTCAGTCTAGAGAGTTCACCAGAATAAACAAGGCAATGCACACACCTTTAAAATTTTAAAATTCTGTATCCTGGAGGAACATGAAGAGCATAAACTTAATTCTGATTTTCCAATAGTGTGCATCAGCTTGAATCAAATATTTGTGTTACAGATATGAAAATATAGTTATGGATATAATCAAGGAGAGGAAAACAAAAGATGTTGTAAAACTGGTAATATTGCCCCTAATGCTGTAATGTCCAATCATCTGTATTTGCTAGGTTTACAGAAGACTCAGGGGAGAGAATAACTTTTTATAGAGAGCAAAAAATAATCAGAGATTACGTTTAGTCTTCCATTTCACGTACTGTTCAAAATTGTATTTCTTTTAAGGATGTTGGCCCATACACTGGAAAAATATTTATTGCAGTTTGGTCCAATGGAAACTAGATATTAAGTAGTCTTATTCTTTCCATCCCCTTTTCACCTCTGTTTCTACAGCATCAGATTATGTTACATAAATTGCTTGCATCCTGAGCTATGGTACCATGGCATACTGCTGAGGCTGTAGCTTTCAAAATTTCTCTATCTGCCTCTGGAGAACCTTTTGTGTCACAAAGAAATTTTGTCTATATTTGACTGGCATAATAGTTCTCTGTAATGTCTAATACCACTGTCATCCTAAAGCAAACAAACAAACAAACAAACAACCCCAAAACATACAAACAAATGTTAAATAATTTTATCCTTTTCTTACAAGCTTGAAACCATTTATCTGAAAACTTATCAATATTTTTACAACTCGGTCAGTGGTATAATAAAAGGGATACTATTTCTTCTTATAAAACATTACCTTCAAAAAAGCAGGTATCTTGATTGTTTAGTTGTCATCTTTACTGAAGTAACATTAAAATTCCAGCCTGCTAACATGGCAAGAAAAATAGAAGGGCAAACTAATAGGATCAAGTAGAACTGCTCAAAACTTCTCTATCATTTGGAGTCAAACTGAATATTTAGTGTCATTTGGTTAGTTGTATTTCAGTGTAATGAATTTTTATATATTGAGCTACTTCTGGCTTTAAACTTGTGAGTGCTTGTGTCAATAATTTATGTTGTGATCTCTGCTGTCATTATCTGATGGGAAGGCTAAGGCTAAGAATTACCCTAATTCACTGAGATTTATCTTAAGCCTACATCTACTTAAAATCAATTATAAACAAATCTTTCTGAGATTTGGGGCAGAGTAAGCCTAGTACTGAATACGTTGCAAGAACTCATTATTTTATAGTTTATTTTTGCGATGTTTTATGTTGCTGTCTTTCACTGCCACTGTACAAGACTCATGAAGACTGTGCACTAAGATATATTTAACTACCTAAAGCAATTATGTGAACAGGGCATTAATAAATTTTAAGATTCATTAATACAGTATTAGTGATACAAAACCTTGCAAAACAGATAATTTGAAACCTCTTTAACAGTAAAAAAATATTGTTTTCTTTACTGTTTTGCCAAGTAGTCATTGTCAATGATTAATCATCTAATAATTGGTAATGCTGTAAAATTCCTTACATTGATATACCATGGAAGACATTTGTAATTGCTGAGCGGTTTTTATTTTATTGATTTCACATTTGTCATGCTTTCTAATGGTGTTAACAAGAACTTCACACTTGAAACTTATGGTTTACCATTTACCCTGTTTTATCATTTGGCACAGTTAAAACCTGTCATTAACCAAACAGCCATTTCCAGTTATATAGTCAGTGCCTTGCTGACAAAGGAATCACTACCTGTCACAACTGCAAAGAGGTTAGTTATGAAATATTACAGTGATCATCCCAGGTTTTGCACATGTACTTCAAAGACTCTGAGGCTGCCTTGCTTAGGGAAAGAAACATCTTATCTGCAGATGTATCTACAGTACCCTTGAAACATGTGGTTGATGTACTTACTTAAAGAAGTTTTACAAGCTCTAAGACATATGTATTCATGTAACCTGAAATATTAACTAAGCATTTAATTATAACACTAAAACCCTAAGAACCTGAACAGATGTCTGTTATTTAGAATGTGCAACTAAAATCTACATTCACAAAGTAGAGCATTGGCAGCTCACTGAAAATCTGTAAAACAGGTCTGCTTATCTTGCAAGTTAAAGTCCTCTAAATTGTTCTAACATTTCATAAAACACTGTCCAGCATTAAGATGGATCTTATACAAGGGATGAGCTTACGAGGATGGGAAGAACTTATCAGAAGTGCTAGTTTATTGTAGGAGTTTGAGCATGTCTGATTCACGTGAGTGTGAACACAGAATCACAGAATGGCTGAGGTTGGCAAGGACTTTTTAGATTCATATGGTCCAGCTCCCTTGCTCAAGTAAGGTCAGTTATATCTGTGAGAGAGACAAGACACATGGAGAGACAATTTTAATTGTAGTTTTAAATTGTTGTTATTAAAATTAAATTGAGTTTTAAATTGTAGTTATGCTTGAAATAATAGTAGCTGTTTAAATGTACTATCAGACTTGCTGTGTTTGTCTGACTTCAGATTCATCTGCACTGAGAGTACTGATTCTGGAAGTAACCAGATTAGGAATCTGTATAAGAAACCTAGGCATAAGTGTAGGAACATTTAAGCAGGAATTCAGCCCTGCTCCAGACTCAGCTGCCTCCTGATACAAATAAACATGACACGTTGAATTAGTCAATTTCCAAAATGCTATTGAGACATAAAATTTCAAAGTGTCCGAGTCAGTATTTATGCAACCAGATTATGACTCAGTGGTTGACAGGAACTCAACCCATCATGTCCTCAGCTCAGCCTTACCTATATAATGAACTACAAGAAACCAGTAGATGGCAATGCAAATGCAACTAGGCAGTGTACAGATAATAACATGCAATGAGCTTCATCTAGCTTTCAAGGTGATCAGTTCAATCCTGAAAGAGGACTTTGGTGTCCAGGAGACATAAACTAATTCTTCTAAGTATGACAATTAAGAAGAAAGCCATAATAAAAGGTATGATCTCCAGATACAATCCTTGCTGCATTTGTATCCTTATCCACAATAAAATATCTGACACATGTATTAAAGATTATTGGTTTCCCATTGTTTTCTTCCCTAAATTCCTAGAACTCAAGTGCATGCTAGCCTAATGTTTTGTTTCAATCAATATTTCCCATCTTAATCCTTACCACCATTGCTGTCCTAGGTACCCTAAACTGTAGAATTGTTCCCACCTTCCAGATACTGAATTGAGCCACTATTGAATTGCTCTATTCTGCTGACAGAGTCCGCTTTATCATTTCTCAAGAAGGAACTATTGCATCCAGGAAGCTGATAAACTTTACTAGTTCTACTTGTTTAAAACAACATATGTAGGTGGCTGACTATAGTGAGTCATCGCAGAGCTGCACTGTTAATGTAAACAGCAGATTTCAACAAGCACTTCTGACAAAACCAGTAACTGTACAGAGGAGTAGCCATTCTCAAACCTAATGAGATCTTCAATTTTCAAAGTGTGTATTTACAGCTTCCCAGAGACTGCAAGGAAGTTAACCGGTTTAACATGTAGAAAACATGGTTTTAATTATGAAATATGCTTAGTTGCTTTGCACAGTTTTGCCTGAATAATTCAAAACCAGATCTGGCCTATAAAAATCTGCAGTGATTTTAGCCCTTTATAAAAGTATCAAAACAAACAAAAAAACCCCAAACCCACAGTATACAACCTTATCATAACAACTTTACTGTGGTTGTCTTGTATCTTGGATGCAGGGTTGTGTTTGCTTGGCTAACCACTGTAGCCAGAATGATAAAATCACCCAGAGGTGCATGAACTATTTTGTTTCATATAGTGTTTAAAACTGTAGGTGTAATGTGGAAACCAGAAAGTAAATATTGCTGTCATTTTTCTTTTCATGTCCAGTTATCCAAACTGTAAAAATTAACTTGATACTTAAATATTTCTATGAAATGTTAATAAATTATCTTTTTTATGACAGATTGGCTTTAATCTGTTAATAATTCATTTTTGTCTACTTCAAAAGGAATTCTAAGAAAACACAAACCTCTGTTCTTCCAGTGAGCTGGGTTCAGATTGAAACCTTTAGTCCAGGCAGCAATGCTGTTCTACAGCACACGAGTGGTGTAGAAGGGATTTACCAGGAAATGCAATATGAAGGAACAACTTATAGCCAAATGCACAAAGCATCTTATAAATATATATATATATATATATATATATATATATATATATAACATGGCTAGAAGTGTTCAACTCTAGGAGTGAAAGAATTTGCATTTCTAACTCCTTCCTAAATTCCTAGTACCAATCTTGGGGGGAACACACCCCCCAAAAAAAACCACCAAACAACCAATAAACAGGCACATGACACCCAACCAAAGCAACTACAGACCTGTGCAAATAACAAAAAGAATTGTATAAACCATTGTCTCAAGCATTTCACAGGTGAAATCCACAATGTCCCCAGGATACCACCTGCTTAAGAAATATTGAGATCTTTCCTCTTGCAAGAGTACACAGCTCTCCCTGAAGCTGTACTATACAATGTACTGACATATACACATAAGGGATTTAACATGGAATAGAATTCAATATCAAAACGGTTCCAAGTATTTTGGTCAGCTAAAGCTACATGAATTATGATGGCTACACTTTGTCCTCCTCTAAAGACATCAACTTCTTGCTGCTACCTGCTGTCTTTTTTGTTTTTCAGTACTGAAATATAGTCCAACAGTCACTGAAAAAGATGGTGACTCACCACAAGCCCAGCTGTTGATAGTTTGCTAATGATACCCAGCTGTGCCTACTGTTTTCAGCAAAAGCTATTACTAAAATTAAGATGTCAGAAAGTCTGTAAGAAAAAGCTCTTGGATACAATGCAGCTGGTAGGTGTGAAAGGAGATCAAAGACTTAAAGGCTCCATTAATCAAAACTGAGTGAAGCTTCAGAGCCCTAGATAAAATTAGATAGAGATGTGAAGTCTTAGATAGTTAAGGTGTCTAAAATGTTTTCTTCATTAAAATTGGCTGTCACTTCTATATTTAAAAATACGTTTGGGTTTTTTTTCCCACTTTGTTAAGAAAGTTTTATCCATTTTGTTTCTCTGTAACAATTACAGTGTTTCCTGAATGAGTCATTTCTAGGCTCAGTTGGTCCAATTATGTGTGCCTGCCTGTCTGCTCCCTGGCACAGGCTTCCTATACACACACCAAGCTGTGCTCAACACCTTCTATCTGCTCTGAAAATCAGATGCCAGCTTGAAACCTCAGCCTTAAACTTCAAAGCAATTACGACATCAAGCCTTGTTTACAGCAAAGATCAAATTTTAAACAATGGATCACTAACCTTTACAAACATTTGAGGAATTAAACCAATTAAAGTTCTGAGAAAAAAAAAAAACACACAAAAAAACCCACCTTCAGTTCTATGGATTTAAAGTGCAAAGAAAATAGAAGCCACAAAACCTTTATCTTGAAAATCTCCTTTCATCTGGCTGATGTAACATAAACACAACTCTCTAACTACAGCAATAACAGATCCTAAATCTGGTGGCATCTTTAAAAATCACTATGGAAAAAAGAAATAAACCAACAAAGAAATAAAAGTTTAAGATGCTGTATTGGGTTTACATGCCAAGGTTTTGTTATTGGAGTAAGGGGAGTAGCTGCAAGGCTGGCTTTCTGAGATAGACCAGGGACTGTCACAGTTCTATCTGGCTCCAAGATGAATCCACCACTGGCAGAAGTTTAGTCCATCAGCTACACTGGTGGTGCCTGTGTGATGACGTATTTATGAAAGGGTAAAAAATGCTGTGCAACAGAAGCTGGTACAAAGGAATGAGAATATGTAGGAAAAACAGTTCCATAGACACCAAGGTCAGTGAAGAAGGAGGGGGAATGTGGTCCCCCAGGTGCTGGAACAGAGATTCCCTTGCAGCCCATGAAGAAGACCTGGTGACACAGGTTGTCCCCCTGCAGCCCGTGGTGGACCCGATGCAACAGCAGGTAGACATGCCCAAAAGGAAGCTGCAGTCCATGCAGATGCAGGCCTCTGGCAGGAGCTGTGGCCTATGGTGTATCCAAACTGGAGCAGTCTCTTCCTGGTGGAAAGGACCCATGTTGGAGCAGTTCATGATGAACTGTGTCCTATGGGAGAGACCCCCAAATTGGAGCAGGAGTAGAGCATGAGGAGGAAGGAGAAGAAAAATAACAACTTTATGGGAACGATTTTTGACAGTGATCATACAGACCAACAGTAAACTGTGAATTGGTAATCATTTGCTTTAAGGAAGATTCTGCTTCATTTCTCATGCTGCATAAACTATGGATGCTTTTTAGTACCAGATACAATAATATACTATGTCACCTTGTTCCACAGAATAAACTGGCATGCAGATATGTGCAGAAGATATTGTGTAAAGCAGGATGTGAAGCCTCTCAGTATGAGCCTTCTAGTCTATCATTTCATAAAGGAACTGCACTGGTTCATTGTATATAGACTATTCTGTGCTGTGGAACAAAAAACTTTTGGTAAGTATGACCTAATTAGTCATAATGAAATCCTCCATCTGTGGGGCTGGACTTGAAAGAATCAGACAGGATGGCAATTACTGCTCCATCGTTGTTGTTAGAAGGGGATGTGCTGAAACTTGTAGGCCATGAACCTTGGGAGGCCTGATAAGGAGAATAGAGAAGTGCTGATATGGTGGAGAATTACTGACCCATGAGTCATACAGAGCAGGAAAGAAGAAACTTAGAGTCTCTCGTCTCTCAGTAGTGGCATCCATCTTTTCTTATAATTTGATATGGACCACTCTTCTAGATTTTTTTAGAAGAATATGAATTTCACCATTTTCACACATCAGTCACACGGCAGGGGTTTTCACACATTGGTCACATGTCAGGGATAGGGCACAGACATTTCCAGGCAACTTATTTTGCTTTAAAAGAAGTTATAAAAAGAAAAAACAGTATTTTGTATCTGCCATACAGACTGGATGATCTACAGTATTATCTCCTCTGTTAAGTGTTATAGGGAAAAGATAGCTTTTCTTAATATTTAAAAAAAAAAAAAATTGAACTAATTTTTTTAAAACTTCAGAGCATAGAAAATTTTTTTAAATAGTAGTTTCAAAATCAAAGACCAAAATACAGTATCAAAATATAGTTTTAGAAGTTATTACCTGATTTTTTCCCATAGCAAATTTAAGAAAATTATTTTTAAATACTCTATGAATATTTTTATTAGTTGAGAGTGACATTTTCCCAAAGAAATTATTCTATCAAAGATACTTCAACAACCTCTGGCTGTATTTGTATCTGAGCTCTCACTCACTTAAATTAGATTATATTCAGCAAGGTTATTCACCAAAAATGAAACATTAAATTTTGTAGATAATATTATTACTTCTATTTTTCCATATGACTGAAAATTCAAGCTCCTTCATCTTCCTCTCATTTAACTTATAGTAGCCCATTTTTATGATGACTATATTTCTATAGTTATTTGGGAAATACTGTTAACAGTTATGTAATGTAGTAGTATATCATTTTCCCATACTCATATTACTCTTACAGAAGCAAATCAAAGTAATTGTATTTTTCTCAAGGCAGAAAGTAAAGAACAGATCCATCTGGCATTGTTTTTTGGTTAGTTGGTTGGTTTTGGTATGGAATAGTTTGTCAACCCAAAATTTAACATAATCATTAAAATACTTTTCCTAATCTTCTGCCATATGCTTTCACTCTGAATTTAATAGTTCTTGTAGCATATATTTCTAATTTTTTTCACTTTCATCAAAGTCAAAAAGCCTGTATGGGTAGGCATTCAGAAAAAATGCTGAACATTCAGTTTTAGCAAACACAGTCAGTTCTAGCAGATACTGGCACTTTCCACTATTATACTGACTTCTTATCTAGTTACATGCCCATTTATTTATCCCTGTGAAAATATAAAAAATTAAATATATTTCTCAGTGCTTTCCAAGACCTGACTGCCGGGTCCGTGAATGTACATTACAGTGTTTAACATTGGTCAGGGAAGCCAATGGTATCTCCAAGAAGGCCAATGGCATCCTGGCTTGTGTCAGCAATAGCGTGGCCAGCAGGGACAGGGAAGGGATCTGATCCCTGTACTCGGCACTGCTGAGGCCGCACCTCGATTCCTGTGTTCAGTTTTGGGCCCCTCACCACGAAAAGGACATTAAATGACTCAAGTGTGTCCAGAAGGGCAACGAAGCTGGTGCAGGGTCTGGAGCACAGGTTGTACGGGGAGCGGCTGAGGGAACTGGGGGTGTTTAGTCTGGAGAAGAGGAGGCTGAGGGGAGACCTCATCGCCCTCTACAGCTCCCTGAAAGGAGGGTGCAGAGAGCTGGGGATGAGTCTCTTGAACCAAGTAACAAGCAATAGGACAAGAGGAAATGGACTCAAGTTGCACCAGGGAATGTTTAGACTGGATATTAGGAAGTATTTCTTTCCAGAAGCGGTTGTTAGGCGTTGGAATGGGCTGCCCAGGGAGGTGGTGGAGTCCCCATCCCTGGAGGTGTTTAAGAGTTGGGCTGACATAGCGCTGAGGGATATGGTGTAGTTGGGAACTGTCAGTGTTAGGTTAACGGTTGAACTGGATGATCTTCAATTCTTTTCCAACATAGTTGATTCTGTGATTCTGTGAACACTTGATATTCAGACAAGAAATGGTCAGGATTTCAGCTATTGTAGCTTCTGCTTCTGAGCATGACACCATAACTGATTATTTAGGAACATGCCTTCATTTATGGCTGTTCAAGAACTCCTGAAAATTTGTGAAGTGTAGCTGGTCATGAATTGTGTCACACAACTACTATAAAAGAATTGAGACCTACTTTAATCAGTACAGGCACACAAGCCTCAAATCTCTTTTGACATTAACCTATGAAACCTATGATATCTCATATATGCAGAGTTGCCAAGGTAGCATTTTCCTGAAGAAGTTTCTAGCCACAAACTGAAGTTAGAGATGACTTTCAAAGGAAGGCAGTCCTTCCTTTGACTGCTAAGGTTGTATTGACATTTGTAGTGTTACCTGTTACTGCAGCTCTTTAGACTACTGTTATGACATGCACTTTGCTCCATGGATACTTGTTCTAAAAAAGGATAACCACTGTATGTTAAGTTCATGCTAACTTAATTGCTTCTGAGAATCTCTGTAGCAGCAGAGCATGTCCTCTATGAAACCAATAGTCTTACTGAGCCTTACACACAGTTTTGTTTACATATCTGTTCTAAAGAAATACTGCTGAATACATTGCAAACATTTGCATTTGCAAACAACATTCTGTTTCATTTATTGGCTTCATTTAGGCTTTTAGATACTGACAGGTTCCCATGAAGGCAAAATGCAGAACACTAAATCTAGAGTCTACATATTATGTAGGAATTCTGACTTGACTGTTATCCCACTGGGCACAAGGTCTCCATATTCTCTGGAATACTATTGTACCTGCCTCTTCAAAACTACAAAATATCTGGACTCCAGAAAGTGTGTAGTAAAACAAAACATCACTGTGTACAGCATCAACTACTTTAGTAGAATTAACCTCCTAATGGGTTAATTCCTTGACTAAAGTTTGCCAGTACCGCTGAATATTCAGAGTCCTTAAATCCTATTGTAGGATACTAGAGATTATTTAGGTGACATCTTAATTTACACCACAAAGCAAAGAAATGTAAATGTTTAATTTTATGCTGTAGTGGATGTGCATAAGCAATGTGCCCTTCCTATGTAAAATCCAAGTCAAATGAATAATTTAGTTCTGAACTTTGACAGTCTCTATTGAAAGGAAATGGGATATATTTAAACAGCAATTGTATTTACAAATACAGAAATGTAATTTCTGATATTCTGCAAGTGGTGACTTAATACGGCTATATGGACTGTTTATTAAAGGCCAGATTGTGACCTTTGGTAGTGTTCAATACATAATAGTAAAATGTATTTCTACAAGTGTAAAATCACTGTTCCTTTGCTAATAAAGGTAGAAAAGGGCTGAAGTTGTTAATCCATTCATTATCTGCTCAACAGAAGAGCCAGTTCAAGTGACGTAGAATTGAATGTGAAGCTGGCAAAAGACGACCTGATGCAATTTACTACTTTACCAAGAATAAGGGGAAATTAGAGGGTTGATCATAATTTAATAATGAATCAGTAGTAAGATAAAATTAAATTGTCAAAAAATCTTATTTACACCAAAGGCCTGATAGAATTTCCTCCAAAACATTTTTTTTTCTCCTGTTTTTTTATTATAAATGAGCATCGAGAAGACAGGTAAGGCCAAATTTTGGAGGCAGGATAGTCTATTGTGTAGGAGAAAAATGTAGCAAGAGAAAGGCATTTGCACCATTACCAAGTCATCTTCAAGCAGTGTGGCTCTACTTTTCTCCTCTGCATTTTATAGTTACCACAGCCTTTAGGTCTATGTACATTTAGATGTGGGCCCCTTTTCCATCTACATTTACTGTTTCATTTGAAGGGTGAGCCATTCATTGTAAGGCTTCTACTATGAAATGATTTTTTTATGGACCTAGTTCTTAACTGACTATTCCTGTTTGTTTGATTATTTGAAAAGAAGTCCTGTTTTCATATATGGTCCAATTCTGCAGTCTTCATGGAGCAGTGGTGTTTCGGCATGCATCCCTGTCTGACTTTATCAGAACTAAGTTACAAAATAAAGATCTGACATTATACAGTATCAGCATGAGACTCCAATATTCACTTCTTAAGTAGGCAAATGGGGAGTTAAGTAACAGAAAGTGATTATGATTGTCTTGCACCTAGGAGGGAATTTCATCCTAAAATAATGTAAGATGGTATTAATTTTCATTTTCCCACTATCAGGCACTTCATCAGCTCACCTAATGGATGCTGAGACATAACCAAACATGTTAAAATATGACTCCCCCAATCCTTCTTCAGAACAGGACCTGTACAGCTACCAAAAGCATCTTGATGTTTCCTTCATACTTCCCTGGTTCAGGGCATGGCTAACTTTGGTACTGATCTTATGTCTCCTGACTTGACCCTCTTCCAGCTCTCTGTTTCCCACAGTCCACAGGGAGGAGTTATCACAGTCAAGGACAAATGGGGGCACTCCAGCCTTCATGCATCACACATCTTTCCATTCCAATCAGTAAGACTCAAGTTGAGTCCTCTAGTTTTACTCCCTTTTATACAACAGTGTCACTGTAAAAGCAGAACCACAAAACTGCATATTTGTAACTTTTTTGTCCATGTTTTTGTGTACACTCTTTGCCAGTGACTTGCAAAAGGTCATGTAATTGCTTTATATAGAGGGATATCTTGGAAAGGAATGAACTATGGAACATATACAAAGGAAAACATCAGGGATAATTCACTATGAAAAAGGGAAGGGAAGGGAAGGGAAGGGAAGGGAAGGGAAGGGAAGGGAAGGGAAGGGCTTAAATTCGACTGTTTATAGAACAGTAGCAAATTGGTAACAAGCACTATGCAGAAGTACTACTATTTAATGATTCAGAACAAATTCTGGTTTGTGTCTCATTTGCACAACACAAAGATCTTGTTTACTCACCAGCTACAAAAACATAACTAGGAGAAAACAAGATTGTAATAGGCATTTGTCAATATACATTTGGGGAATTTCCCAGAACTGAGAAACATGTACTAATGAACAGTGTTTCTTATGCGTGGTCTTCTTCCCAGGTCTTATGAGATAGTGCTTGTCATACAATTCAGTGGTTGTTGAAGTAAAAATTCATTTAATTATTTTGATAAATCACCATCTGACTTGCATTTTTAATGCAAAATATCTAATTATGTGTCATATATAAAAATAAGCAGAATGCTAATTAAGAAGCCACTTCACAAAGTTGTCTTCGTTTTTGATTTCAGCTATCAAACTAATATTCTCATGTTCTCATGAGATGCTGATAGTGAAGCACAGTATTGCATATTTTCTTCATGATTCATATGGCAAAGGATAAAACAATTCACTGTAAATAGTAATTTGACAAATGAGTATCAGAAATTACATAAATAAATTTGATTCTATCTTCAGTTGACTCTGAGTTTTTATATTTTGTATAAAATCCAAGTCACAAAATACTGTTATTTTTATTTACTGTACCTCTATGTGTGTTCCTTCTCATTTCTGCCCAAACAAAATTGATTGTAAATATGTGATAGGTTTTATTTCTTTCAGCATGGAAAGAGCTAAAGCCTAATCAGGTTAGATGTTATAAAAGAAAAGGACATGGGTCATTGAAGAATGCAAAACAGACTAAGCTCTGAAGCAGCAGGAGAAAAAGGCAGCAAGAGTCATTTTGTGAGGGTACCATAACAAGTGGTTGTACCAACAACAAAAAGTCTACAAGAGTAGGGAATGACCCCAAGACTTTTACTGAAGCACTGTCAGAAGATGCTTTAGAGTGACAACCTTTAAGTATCCTGTCCTGAATGATAAGGATTTTCAGAGTTAGAGCCTAGTTTCAAAAAACAACAGAAACTAGATCCTTCAGAAATCATCTGCTATTTTCACAAAAACAGTAACAGGGAGAAAGTTGTGAATACTGAAAAAGCTTTTGTCCTTGCTTTTTGTCTCCCCATCCTTGCCTTTGGGGGGAACTTTGCATTAACAAAGTTATCTGTCTTGGCAGAAGCAATATTTTGGTAGGACGCATACAAACTGCTCAGAAGTGACAGTCTGAGTCATTGAGCAGAAGTTACTCAAAGACACAATTAAACTCTGTAAGCCTCTGAAAGATGAAGAGATAAACCAATGTTACACTTTAGAAAACAAAAACAATTATAGTTCTATTTAAGACAGAGTGATGATCGTATGGCTTCCTCGTCAAGCTGAGCTAGTTATTCTCCCCTTCTCCAGAACAAACATTGGAGTGAAAGTGTTTAAGAATTAATTTTTAAAATATATTTGATTTATACTGTAATGATAGTTTCTTAAAAAAGAGATTAAGCACTGATCTCTATGACCCTCAGCTCTGGAAAACATTTAGTCATCTACGTGGTGAACGAACTTACACAATAATAATATTCTCCTAGCAAAAGCAAGAGAGCTATTGCTTCTCCTTGGCCAGGTACTCAGAGGCACTCTTCCATAAATCAGTGGATTGAACACAAAAAAAGGTGAGAAGTACTAGTATTCTTTCTAAAACAACTGCATTATCTGAGTCCCTCCTCAAAATAGTGTTAAATCTAAAGTAATCTACTGACAGAGTCAAGGAAATAGTTAGAATTATGCACCTAAAAAGAAAAAGAAGCCTTATTATAAAACCTCTCTCAACCTCTCTCAAGAATGACTCACATTTTCCATTTTGAAAATGATCTACTTATAAAAGAAATAACAAATATTTTACCATCTTTTTCTCCTTGTCATCTTAAATGTCAAAAGCATGTAAGAATTTATGCTACTGATGCTCTTTCCACACTCTTGAGATTGCTGACATGTTAAAACCTTTGTTATAATGTGTTTATTTTATTCCTCAGGTGTTGTGCAGTTGAACCAGTTGCTGAACTGATCCCACGAGATTGGTAGGCAGGAAAATTTTATTTGGAGTCAGACAATACTTTTAATGATAGATCTTCTCATTCTTTTTATAAATACCATTTCACCCAGAAAAAGTTAAAGACAAATCAATATTATTATAATGAATGTTAAAATTTTTCCCTAATTTCTGATAACTCTGCCATGTTGTGCAGTGTTGAATGTTGTAAGTTAAAAATGAAAACAAATACATTAAAATTCAATGCAGGTTGAAGAGTGTTCGCATTTTGGTACTTTTTATAAAAAAAAGAACTGCTACCCTAAGTACATAACAGAAAATGTTAACACATTAAGGTTTAATGTAACAAAGACAATAGAAAATAAGTTACTGAAACAAATTTAGTAGCCCACTAATAATATCATGTTTTCATGTTTTTAATTTGAGAATTTTTGGGTTTGTATGTGTTTATAATCTAATCCCAATGTTTCTAATGTCTGCATAAGTCTAGCATGCATATTACTACAGGTAATACTTTATTATAGTGGTACAGCCACTGCCCAGAGCATGTTAGTATCTAGACTCTTACTAATAACAGTTTTAATTACTGGGGTTTTATTTCTCTCTTCCTTTACAAGATGTCAGACATATAGGTTTCCCCCCTTTAAGTTAGAAAATAAAAGATAAGGTGAAATATATGCAATGTTAGCCATTTCCCGTTTTTCTCTTCATGTACAGAATATGAAACTATGACTCCCTAATGGCCCAGTGCAGTAATAATCAGTAAACAAAGGCTTATAGAGCCTTTCTGAACAGAAGTCCTAGTAAAACAAAGTAATTTTTAATTGATTGTAACTTCTGTGAACAGAACCCTTGATTAGTAAGTAAAGGATGTTCTGCCACTATAATAGAATATCCTCAGCAAGTGCTTTTCTCTGCATATATCATAAGCAGATTTCTCATAAATGGATCTTAATTAGCTGAGTAGATTTAAAGAAGTAAACATTTACACTTTCTTAACAATTTCTTCACAAATATAACAACTCTATGCTTCAATTTAGATAGAAATATGGTTTTACTGCTCAGCTCTCAAAAAAGTAGTACACAGTCATCCTACTCTGAAGCTTCTTTTGTCTTATCTAGTTGGTTTTTTTTATTTTTCCCATGCAAAAATTTCTTACTGACAATTGACTAAAGTAGTTAACATTTCTACAAGGGTATCAATGCAGTAGATACAGTGATGTACTAAGCTATCAGGGAAGATGGCATTTGGAAAGAACTAAGGGAACAAGCAACACTGCTAATCAAGAATAATCCAAATACTGGTTTTATAAAGATATTTTTAAAAGATGGTTCATATGTGTTAGGTAGAAAGCACACTGACAGGAATGATTCTTAAGACATGCTCACTAAGCACACACAAACCTGTAAGGCCCAGCTATGTGAACATTCTTGCTGCAACTGATGGCTAGTTTTCAAAACTAAAACTCTTTCAGATGGCTCACAGTTGCTGAAAGGGATCCGAATGCTTTTTTTATACTCCACATGAAGAGAAATTTAATTTTTTTTCAGGATTCTTTGTTCTTACAGAAAAACAGATCCATAAAATCTGAGAGTTTCAGCTCTCTGGAAGAGTTTTAAATTTATCTCAAATCTCACAAGTCATGGGTTTGTATTTTCTTTAAAAATAAGTTTCAGCAGATAAGCTTTTGCCAAGTGTTCTTACTGCTCATGTAAAGCCTGGGTGGTAAAAATCAGGTGTAAATGAAAAACATTATTAGTACCTAATTTTAAAAATTATTAATATTTGTACTGGAAGCTTGAGAAGAATAGTTTTAATTAATGTTATTCATACTCTGAAAACTGCATTTCTATTCTAAACAAGATATTTTCTTCCTATTCTATCAGCCTTCTTTAATCAAAGGTACATTTATTTTCCTTTTTTAGCACTCAGCATGAAAGCTTTCTACTCCTGCTCATCAGCTGATATTTCTTGGCATTTCAGTAAACTGATCTCACCAGTTTACATTGCACAGTTATCTTGTCCCCTAATGTTCAGCAAACGCTTCTTCAGTCCTTTTACATAAGGTATAACACTTAAAAAGTAAATTGCATAGATTTACTTAAGCCAACATTAATTTGCTATTCATTATGAAATCTTAATACTAGCATATGGTTTCTCCCTCTAAAAATAATACTTTCATGATAAAATAAATAATATAGTTACTATCCTAGTTCAAATAATTTTATATGATATAATTTATATAATATGATCTTCTGCATTTAAACCACAGCAGTTGAGCATCTAAAATTTAGATAAAGAATGTAGGATGTAACTCAAATTACAATAGGAGAATTTTTCATTTATTACTATTTACATTTACTGGCAAATTAAGGAAAAAAAAAAAAAAAAAAAAAGCAGAAGAAAACCAGCAGTTTCTAAGCTATCATTTTGGTGAGGAGAATGTAAGACATCAGAATATGCAGAAAATGTATTGACAGAAATAAAAACATTTGGTATCAGGTAACTTCTAGATGTTGAGTGAGAAAAATTACTTCTTTACCACAGGTGGGTAACTCCTTTTTAGAGGTACTAAGATAAAAGCTAGTTGGAGCTTCTCACTTAGTTTGAAAGAAGAACAATATAGCAGCCAAGAAACTGAAAATAATTCTTGGTGAAGCTTTTAAAGTGGATTTGTGAACATTTGGTTCAGCTATCTGTTACATTAATTAATCTGCCAACAACGATAGTGTCGAAGCTGTCAGCAGGAATGAAAACGGGCCTCATATTTTTAAACAGGGAATCAAGGTCTCTTTCTAACACAGTAATTAGCAATACGCTGTGTCCTCTGACTACTGACTCAAGCTGTCCCCATATGGGCCTCTAGGATGACACTGGCTTTTCTGACAACCCACATCTCTCCCACTAACCAAGGACTCCCCCGTGGCTGATCTAGATGCAGATGCCACCACCCACCCTCCTGTCCAGCATCCAGACATTGCTGAGCTCTTGCTCACAGTGTGTGTTCTGACACATTGTGTACTGCGAAGGGACACAGGGGTCTCTCCCCATTCCAAAATACATGCCTTTTTGCACACTTGCTGTTTGGTGTTGCCAGTCCAATAACAAGCATTCTGATTTTGTCTATTCCTTCTCCCACCACCTGACCATTTTTGGTGTGTACATCCCTAGGGCTCAACAACAACATGCCAGTGCTGATCATATGGCTTCCCTTTCTGTCAAATGGGATGCACACAGCCAGTCACATCCAGGTCTGTGGCAGATACTGAAAGATAAAGGTCATGCAACACCACCCTGATGGTCTTCAGCCAGGCAGATGTGGAAGAGTACCAAAAGTACAAGTTTTGGCAGTCTGCGATTAGGTAAGGATGGAACATCATTATGACATATAGCTAAAAAATCATGTAATAATAAATGAACAGTCTTAGTGACAGTCAAATAGGGACCACTATATAATATAAAGAGACCTTTATGGGCATGAGGACACAACTTTCCGTAAAAGAAAAATTCCTGTCACGCTGGTTTATTTCATTTAAACAGAGAAAATGAAACAAAATTAAAATAATTCTATTTTTTCGTTTAAAAAAAGGAAAAAATAAAAAGAAACAATATTGATAAAGCATTACTTTTTTTTTTTTTTTTTTCCTTTTTAAAGGGCTTTTACATCAGCATCATTTTTTTTTCTTTAATTGAATTCCATCCTCATATATAGAGTAACCAAGCATTTTGGCAAAACCTTCTAGTTTACCTTAACCCCATTATATAATGCACTATCAATTTTACTGCCTAATCTTAACAATATGAAAAAATATTTTCACAACACATTTGTTATCACTTTTTTCCAGAACTGACTGTTTCTTCATTAAAACTGATGAAAACAAGCAAAGATAAAAGTATTACAGGAAAGACCTTATATTAATTAACTTGCAAAAGATATTATCTCATAGATTTCTTAAACACAGGAAAGATTAATTAGAATTTTTATCTGACCATATTATTCTCTGGGAGATGTTGAAATTTAAGATTATATTTTTGCTTGAATTAAGCTTTAACCTGTCTGTGTTCCAAAGTGTAGTGAAGATGCTCAGTTTTAAGCAACTTAAATATTGAGAAAATAGAAGATTTAGCCTTTTGTCAGTATGTGATAGTCAGTTAAATGCATCTAATGCCACTATCTCCAATGATACGTTTTTAAGGTATTCTCCTGACAATTTTATTTTAAATTCAATTAAATTTCAATTTCTTGCATTGTTTTAACTGGAAACTGGACTTGCACAAATAAAGCTGAAGTCAACAGATGTATCTATTGTCTCAATTCCCAAATTCAATATATTTTTGTTTACAAGAAAACTTAAATCTAATTATATGATCAGCTCCGATTATTGTAACTGAACAGAAAAATAAGAAATAAAAAGGTGAAAAATACACACATTTATTTTAAGAAAACATCTATTTGTATCATATTATTTTAGTTCATGTAGCATTCTTCATGCTTTACATACTTTTCAAAAAGTGCTTAATAAATGAATCATTATGCAAATGCTTACTATTAGATTTACACACTGGATTTGTCTTAATAATGTTAATACTTTTCAAACTGATTGCAACAATCCATATTCAACCCAGCTGTTTAATGGCTCCCTAAACATCACACAAATGCATTGCACTGATGGTGGTACTACAGGTGTCATTCCAAATTGCTGTTCTTGTTTTTTCTATTCCTTTTTGTTTTCTGAGTTGTCCTGGTTCAGCTAGGATAGGGTTAAGTTTCCCCACCAGAGAGGGGGAAGGGATCTCCAGCTGGGTTATTGTCAGGTCCAATGCGGCAGAGCGGGAACTTTGTGGGTTTGGTCGCAGGGAGCACGCAGCAGGCTGGCTGTGTTCACTGCAGTATATCTCTGTATATCTTTTGTCTTGTTTAATATTATTACTGTTTGTTATTGTTGTTATTGCTATTGTTGTTGTTCACATTTTTTATTACGCTGTTGTATTAAATCTTGTCTTATTTGAACTCCAGGGTTTGTGCCTCACTTCCAGCCTGACCAGCTGAGGGTGGGGGAGTGACAATGGCAACATGGTCTCCATTCCCGGCAGAATTTACACCAGCACAGCCTTCTTTGGCGCCCAATGTGGGGCACAAGAGGGTTGAAATAAGGCTAAAAAAGGTACAGACCTTGACCAGAGTGTGTTAGAACAATCTGTTAGGTGTGATTTTTCTGTTTGTATTTGTACTGTTTGATAAGAAAATGTTTGCAATGCTGGCCTACTTGCTTGTGTGGTAGGGCTGGATTATTCCTTATATCCACTGTGTGTTCCCAGTGCTGGTGTTGTTGCTGGAATATGTATAAAGGGGCTTGTTTTGTTATACTGGCTCCTGACTGCTTATAATGCCTTTGTATTGCTGGAGGTGGGGGGGTGGGCCGGTACCTGTTTGCCGTTTGGGCTTTTGTTAGGGGTCTCAACCCCTCTATGGGTAAGCCAGGGGAAGAGATCCTCTCGGTTTTGGAGAGTCAGTTATCCTTGGAGTTTTCAGGCAAGTGTATTTACGGCATAATGTTTTCTCGGTGTCTGCCAGATCTTGTTTTGGGCCATGCGGCAGCAGTGCCCGGAAACCTGCCCCGAGGTCAGATAATAGTGAGTGGCAAGGGGTGTGGGAAAAGATGGGCAAAGGCCTGAGTCGGTGGACACCTCCAATGCTCTGGAATTTCACTCCGAACAAATGCAGAGACTTGATAAGCTGATGAAGCGCTTAGAAAGGGTGTGTTACCAAATTGGCAAAACCCAGGAGACACAAATCACTGCAGTGTGTTGGGGACTTGCCCATGGCTACTGTGTCCTCTTTAATACCACCCACTGCCTTCAAGGGGGAGAAAGGGCTGTAGGATCTGAGAGTGAACTTACTGGTACAGTATCTAGGCCAGGGGAACAGGCAGAACACTATCAGTCTCCTCCACCAGCACAGTGACTGAGCCAGAGAGCCAGCCAGTGCCAGTATCGGTCGCCCCGATACAGCAAACAAAATATACCAGAAAGTCAGTTTGCAAAGTAAGGGATGGGGAAGAGCCAGGCCCAGCACGGGAACAGGAGGAAGGGCCAGAGGTGACTGTCCGATCTCTATCCCCGACTGAGTTGCGAGATATGCGGAGAGATTTCTGCCACCTGGGAGGCGAGCAGATTGCACCTGGCTGCTCCGATGCTGGGACAATGGAGCCAGTGCTTTTGAAATGGAGGGGAGAGAGGCCAAGCAGCTGGGATCTTCGGCCAAGGATGCTGGCATTGATAGGGAAATAGGGAAACAGACTCAAACCCTCAGCCTTTGGAAGCGACTCCTGCTCAGGGTAAGGGAGAGGCACCCCTACAAGGATGATATCCTATGTCAGCTAGGCAAATGGACCAACACTGAGAAAGGCATCCAGAACCTCAGGGAACTGGCTGTGTTTGAGATGATCTATGGTGATCTGAATAATGAGCAGTCACCCATGGACCCAGATCAGGCCCCTTGCACACACCTGATGTGGCGAAAGTTCCTTAAGAGTGCACCAGAAGCACACTCGAAAGCATTGGCAATAGTGTCCTGGTGGACAGACACCCACACTCTAACAGGGGATGGAGTGGTTGGCAAGCTCCAGCAATATGAGGGAAATCTCCTTTCATCTCAACATTCCTGGGTCTCAGCTGTGGAGGAACTGTCTCAGAGGATCCAAAAAACGGAAGAGGACATGTCCTACATTCCACCTGCACGGGCTGATGTCTCAGCCATTAGAAGTAAACGTTTCCCCACCCAAGAGAAAGGCAGCAGAAGGCACACACCACGAGGCACCCTGTGGTTTTTCCTCCGTGACCATGGAGAAAACATAAGGAGGTGGGATGGACAGCCCACTGCCGCCCTAGCTGCACGAGTAGAGCAGCTTAAAGAATGACTCCATCACGAAAGAGGAGTCCTCCAAGAAGAGCGCAGCTCCAGTGTCCAGTCAGAAATCCCCCACACAAAATAGAACGTTATGTCTGACCCTCTTGAGGGGACCAGTAAATCATTCTTGCAAGAAGTGAGTGATGATGAGCAGGATTAGAGTGGCCCTGCCTCCAGCCAGGTGGAGGAAAGGGACAATCAGATTTACTGGACAGTGTGGATCCGATGGCCTGGCACGTCAGACCCACAAGAGTATAAGGCTTTGGTGGACACTGGCGCACAGTGCACCCTGATGTCATCGAGCTGCAGTGGGGTTGAATCCGTCTGCATCTCTGGAGTGACAGGGGGATCCCAACAGCTGACCCTACTGGAAGCTGAAGTGGGCCTGACTGGGAAGGACTGGCATAAGCACCCCATTGTGACTGGCCCAGATGCCCCGTGCATCCTGGGCATAGACTATCTCAGGAGAGGGTACTTCAAAGACCCAAAAGGGTACCGGTGGGCTTTTGGTGTAGCTGCCGTGGAGGGGGTTGAACAGTTGTCCACCTTACCCAGCCTCTCAGAGGATCCCTCAGTGGTGGGGCGGCTTAAGGTTGAGGAGCAGCGAGTGCCGATTGCTACCAGGACGGTGCAGCGGCGGCAGTACCGCACCAACCGAGATTCCCTGGTCCCCATCCATCAGCTGATCCGTCAACTAGAAAGCCAGAAGGTGATCAGCAAAACTCACTCCCCCTTCAACAGTGCCATATGGCCAGTGAGAAAGCCTAATTGTGAATGGAGGCTAACTGGGCTACCGTGGCCTGAATGAAGTTACACCAGCAATGAGTGCTGCAGTGCCGGACATGCTGGAGCTCCAGTATGAACTGGAGTCAAAGGCAGCCAAGTGGTACGCCATGATTGACATTGCTAATGCGTTTTACTCCATTCCGATAGCGCCAGAGTGCAGGCCACAGTTTGGGTTCACTTGGAGAGGCATCCAGTACACCTGGAATCGATTGCCCCAGGGGTGGAACCACAGCTCCACCATTTGCCATGGACTGTTCCATACTGCACTGGAGAAAGGTGGGGCTCCAGAACACCTGCAGTATATTGATGACATCATTGTATGGGGGGACACAGCTGAGGAAGTCTTTGAGAAAGGGAAGAAAATCATTGAAATCCTCCTGAAGGCTGGCTTTGCCATTAAATAAAAGAAAGTCAAGGGGCCTGCAAGGGAAATTCAATTCCTAGGAATAAAATGGCAAGATGGGCGTCGCCACATCCCAGTGGAGCTGATAAACAAGATCACAGCCATGGCCCCACCAACCTCTAAAAAGGAGACTCAGTCTTTCCTGGGCGCTGTGGGGTTCTGGAGGATGCACATCCCGAACTACAGCCTGATTGTGAGCCCTCTCTACCAAGTAACCCGTAAGAAGAACGATTTTGAATGGGGCCCTGAGCAACAACAATCCTTTGAACAAATTAAGCGGGAGATTGCCCAAGCAGTAACCCTCAGGCCAGTTTGGGAAGGGCAGGAGGTTAAGAACATGCTCTACACCGCAGCCAGGGAGAATGGCCCTACCTGGAGCCTCTGGCAGAGAGCACCTGGGGAGACCCGAGGCCGACCTCTGGGCTTTTGGAGCCGGGGATGCAAAGGCTCTGAAGCTAATTACACACCAACTGAGAAGGAGATACTGGCAGCGTACGAAGGAGTTCGGGCTGCCTCAGAAGTGGTCGGCACTGAAACACAGCTCCTCCTGGCACCCCGACTGCCGGTGCTGGGGTGGATGTTCAAAGGAAAGGCCTCCTCCACACATCATGCAACAGATGCCACGTGGAGTAAATGGGTTGCGTTGATAACACAACAGGCTCGAATAGGGAACCCCAGCCTCCCAGGGATACTAGAGGTGATCACGAACTGGCCAGAGAGCAAAGATTCCGGGATGTCACCAGAGCAGGAGGTGACACGTGCTAAGGAGGCCCCACCATATAACGAGCTGCCGGATGAGGAGAAGCGATATGCCCTGTTCACTGATGGGTCTTGTCACATTGTGGGAAAAGATTGAAGCAAGTTGGATATTGCTAAGTGGGAAAAGTGGCCGAGTCTTTACCTCTACACCGATTCGTGGGCGGTAGCAAATACCCTGTGGAAATGGTTGTAGCAATAGAAACAGAGCAACTGGCAATGTAAGGGTAAAACTCTCTGGGCTGCTGAAGTATGGCAGGACATTGCAGCCCATGTGGAAAACCTCCTTGTGAAGGTGCGACATGTGGATGCCCATGTACCCAAGAGTCGGGCCACTGATGAACATCGACACAACCAGCAGGCAGACCAAGCTGCTAAGATTAGAGTGGCTCAGGTGGACTTGGACTGTCAGCACAAAGGTGAACTGTTCATAGCCCAGTGGGCCCATGAGACCTCGGGCCACCAAGGTAGGGATGCAACATACAGGTGGGCTCGAGACTGAGGGGTGCGCCTCACCATTGACACCATTGCAGAGATCATCCACAGATGTGAGACATGTGCTATAATCAAACATGCCAAGTGGGTGAAGCCCCAGCGAAATGGAGAGCAATGGCTGAAATATAGATATGGAGAGGCCTGGCAGATTGACTACATCACACTGCCACAGACCCGCCACAGGAAGCGCCACGTGCTCACAATGGTGGAAGTAACCACTGGATTTCTGGAAACTTACCCAGTGCCCCACGCCACCACCCAGAACACCATCCTGGGCCTTGAAACCCAAGTTCTGTGGCGACACGGCACCCCAGAGAGAATTGAGTCAGACAACGGGACCCACTTCCGAAACAACCTCATAAATGCCTGGGCAGAAGAACACGGCATCAAGTGAGTCTACCATATCCCCTACCACGCAACAGCCTCTGGGAAGATCGAGCGCTACAATGGACTGTTAAAAACCACATTGAAAGCACTGGGAGGTGGGACCTTCAAAGACTGGGACATGCATCTAGCAAAGGCCACCTGGCTAGTCAACACAAGAGGATCTGCCAGTCGAGCTGGCCCGGCTCAGTCAAAACCTCCACGTGCTGTAGATGGGGATAAAGTCCCCGTGGTGCGCATGAGGAATATATTGGGAAAAATGGTCTGGGTTAGTCCTGCGCCCGGAAAAGGTAAAGGCTAACCCATCCACGGGATTGCTTTTGCTCAAGGACCTGGGTGCACCTGGTGGGTGATGCAGGACAATGGAGAGGTCCGATGTGTACCACAGGGGAACTTGATTCTGGGTGAGAACATGCCGTAAATTATTCTGTGCCTTTGTAAATTGTTGTTTTGTTATTGTTAACTGCTAACTTGCAGCTGGACATGACGCAGATTGTATAGAATAAAGGGGTGGATTATGTCCTAGTTCAGCTAGGATAGAGTTAAGTTTCCCCAGCAGAGAAGGGGGAAGGGATCTCCAGCCGGGTTATTCATACCATGCTGATGTCAGGTCCGGCATAGCAGCGCTGGAACTTTTCCTTTGTGGCTTTTGTCACGGGAAGCATGCACGGCGTGCTGGCTCTGTTCACTGCAGTATTTCTCTGTATATCTTTTGTCTTGTTCACTGTTATTACTGTTTATTGTTGTTATTGCTATTGTTGTTGTTCAGATTGTTTATTACACTGTTGTATTAATCTTTCCTTATTTCAATCCCGGGGTCTGTGCTTAACTTCCAACCCTGACCTGCTGAGGGTTGGGGAGGGACAATGTCATCGTGGTCCCGGTCCTGGCAGGGCCTACACCACTACATGAGTCATACTGTTGGCTAACTGTATCAGATTCTGACTTAAATCTTAACCATCCTAAGACTCACACAAGGATCCCACGTTTTTCTACAGAGAGATTGGGTTGACTTCTATAGCATATGTTGGTGATTTTAGTGTGATATGGCTGTGTCAAGGCTTTCTGTCTCTGTGCAGAACATCACTGTGTGTTGCAGACTGGCTATATAGTAGTACTTGCAGTGCAGTCATTGTAAGCAAGGTATTGGTCAGCCTGATCAGAGTCACTGTTCTATTCAAGCTTTCAAAATGCACACACACAACACCGCCCCCCCTGGCCCCCAAAAAGTTAAATGCTGCTCTTTTCCCTGTACCACTCACAGAGATATCCATGTGGGAAACAGACAAAAAAACCCTGGGACATATAGCAGACTCAGGTCTGTAGATATATATTAAACAAATGCACTTGACACTTGTCTGCATGTAGTTGCCTTACCAGTACAGATCTAAATGGCTAGCCTTGCGTAGAATGGTTTACCTTAAACACCACATGCTCTGCCGTAAAATGAAGCTGAAGCAAGATGGTTTCCTTTGAGAGGAAGTGGGGGAATCAGCATCTCTGTTTTCACATTTATGCTAGTTATGACGGTTTTTAAAAATATATTAAATATTTAATTTTTTTAAAAAAATATTTTTAAAATATTCTACTAAAGAGTGTAGTAAGCAACAGAACTGCATAGAGATTCCTATACAAGGTCAAAGAACTGCAGTCTCCCTGCCAGTATAAATTGCTTTATGGTTATTTACGTGATGTAAGCCAAAGAGTCTGAGAAGGAATATAAACTATGAAATAATTTAAATGGCATGCTCCCCAATACAGAGAAAAGTTTGATAATGATCATATACTAAATCCTTTTTAAATAGAAGGAGCTGGTTCAGTTCTGGGCCCAAATAATTATTTGTTTGGATAAGAGATCTGTTAAATAAGTCTGTCCTCAAAATCCTCTGCTCCTTCTCATCATAATACCTCTAGTGCTTTTGATGTTGACTACTTGAAGCAAATTCTTTGTTCATTTAAAGTGGATGCTTTACCCACAAAGAGTTTCTGTTGATATTGGAAGTGGGGAGGTCTTGTGTTTGTCTCAAAATAAGAAATAACAGGCCTATATGAGAAATATATTTGAGAATATGTTGTAGCCAAGTTACTACAAAACGTGATTGATTTGAAGGAGTAACACAAATCATTCTGTTTGCTTTGCACCCAAAAATAATGCAAGGCTACCCGATTTCAGTTAGGAAGTGAAATATATTGTGTTATCTGCCTCTTTAACTTAGTTGTGTAAAAACAATTGAACTAAGATAACAGTGTGAAACAGATGATCTAACGTGCAGTCAGGTACCCGATCTGCAAAGTGGCAATAACCACATTGAGGTTCAAGAACAGACCAGCACTGGCAAGGTGGTATAACATGTGAAAAGATCAACACCTTTGGATTAGACGAGTCTTACTCCACAAAAACAGTATATATAGACACCAGCTCCAACACAGTGGAGTATGAAGAGAGATTTTCACTTTGGCCTTGGGACTCCTTGTTAAATTGCTCTCAAGGTAACATCTTGACCTGAAGACGAAGAACCATCCCACACTGTGGATGTCAGAAGCAACAGTATGGTGTAATACTGTAGGTACCATAAATCTAAGGCTTGACTTATATTTGTTTAATACTTGAGTTTTAACTATTAGAAGATAAATTGTCTAGTAGCTGAGGAGAAATAAGTGTATGTTTCAAGTTTTGAGAGTTGCCTGTTGTCTCAGTCTCTCAGAAAACTTCCACCACAGCAGTCCCATTTCCAGCAATACCAGCTGCAATTCTGGTCTTAGAGGTGCAAACCATGTTCATGAGACTAAGAGAATTAATAGTAAGAACCTTCTTTAATTCTGAATCCTTATTTTTGTACTTAAAACATGTCACTGTTATCAATTAAGTAAACAATTTGTACTGTTTTATAAGGTATGGTCTCTGAATGTTACCTTCCTTCTTACTGGTATCTGTTTTACAGTCTTATACTTTAGAGGTAAAGTAATTCATTTAGTGTCAGGGGATTACTCTTATCAACAGCTTCTTAGTAAGAAAAGCTCCTCAGAAGAACAGCCATTGAAACAGATGACTATAACAGGACCACACTATGCATTAAAGAACCAGGCCCTAAGTGGAGAAACTACAAGCACTGCTTTTTTCACAACCCAAGAACATAAAATTTATTCTATGATAGATTCCTACTGTATTTCATAGACACAAAGAAGTGGGTTTTTTTTCCCCGTGTCCTGGTGATGGGCACTAAGCCTCTTATGAGTTAGTCTCAGAATTCTCCTGTAAAATTAAAGGCTGGCCTTAAAGAAACTATATGTACTCCGTTTCTTTTTTGTTAGCTGGGCTAAATTTCTGAACAGATTCCACCAACAAACCATCTGAACCCAGTTTATTTCAAGTAAGAAGGTGTCATGGTTTAAGCCCAGAGGGCAACTGAGCACCACACATCCACTTGCTCACTCCTTCACCCTCAGGGATGGGGAAGCGAAAATAAAATAAAAGGCTTGGGAATGAAGACAAGGACAGAGTAGGATTATCCACCCATTATGGTCACGGGCAAAAGTTCAACTCAACTGGGGAAGAAAAAAAGAACATAACTATAGTTCGAACACAACCATCACTACCACCATCAACACTAATTTGCCAGTCAGAGCAGAACAGTGAGAAATTCAACCACATCTTAAAAACACCTTCCCCCACCCCTCCCTTCATCCTGGGCTCAGCCTTCCTCTCAATTTCTCTACCTCCTCCCCCTGAGTGGGGCAGTGGGGCAGGGGAAGAGGGTTGTGGTTAGTTCATCACCAGCTATTTCTGCTGTTCCTTTCTCCTCAGGGGCATGACCTCTCCATACTCTTCCCCTGCTCCCAGTGTGGAGTCCCTACCATGGGAGACAGTCCTCCATGAACTTTCTCCAAAGCAAATCCTTCCCACAGGGCTCTTCCCAAACTGCTCCAGCATGGAGCGCCCTCCCATGGACTGCAGTCCTTCCAGAAACTGACTGCTCCAGCATGGCCTTTCCTTAGAGTCCCGGCCTTCTTTGGGCACAGCCACCTGCTCTGGTGTGAGGCCCTCCCTGGGCCGCAGGGGCACAGCCTGCCCTCTCACCATGGGCTACAGGGGAGTCTCTGCTCTGGAGCACCTCCTCCCCCACACATCCTCCTTTCTTCCACTGACCTCAGTGTTTGAAGAGGTATTTTCCTCACAGCTCCCCCTCACATCATGATCCCCTTCCTAACTATGTTATTGCAGAGGCTTAGCCACCATCACTAACTGGCTTGGCCTTGGCCAAAGGCAGGTCCCACTTGGAGGGGGGGAGCTTCCAGAAATTTGTCACAGAAGCCACTGCTGTAGACTCCTCCCCCACTACACACAAACCCAACACAGGGGGAGACCGATCATCTAGTTTGTTATGACTAACTTCTGATGTAGTAAGGAAATTATGAATAGATCAAGAAAAAATAAATAAAATGTTAAATTAATACGATGCAACCTTTTATCATCCACCCAGGCATAAGGCAAATAGAGTGCTACTAATACCCAGGCAAGCTGTTACTCCTGATGTTTGTAATGCTACTATTAGGAGAGGAAAACAAAAGATTCACACTGTACAAGTCTCATTAATATGAAATCCCTAAAGCAAGAGACATGGCAAAAATTATAAAACCAAAAGCATGGCATCTTTGAAGAAAATGCCTGTGAAGAGTTCCTTTTATATTTTCAGTGATGATTTTTCACTCTTTTTTTTACTTTGACAGAATACTAATATAAGAATTGTATTGAAAATCTCATACTTTCATCCACCAGTCTGTTACAGAACATTCTTTTTGTCTACTCATAGAACTTCATTTCCTTTTTAATTTTATTATTTATTTTTGCAATTTGAAATTTGTCAGCTGTGCTTAGGTGTAACTAAAGAAAACTTGTGTAAATGTTCCTCACAATAAAAAAATAGCAGATGAAGCTAAAAAAGAGACTTAAAGAGATGTACTTTAAGATTTTAATTTGTAAGCATGAAGCAAATTCTAGGTCACTAACAAGATGGCCACTAATCAAAATCTTTTTTCTTTCCATCTTGTCAACAAAGTATTTTTCTACCTATTTGCCTCTTAATATAAATTATCAAAATATTTACTTGAAGGCTGTATATTAGTTTAAATGCATTAAGCTATCAATGGAAATTCCAAGTAATATAACAGATTATATATGAAAAAACTAATAATTCCTGATACAATACCAGCCATTGATACGTACAAGAAACATCTACTGACAGTCTGAACAACTGGAAAAACTAGAAGTGAAACTTTGTCTCTATTTACAGCAACTGCTTTGTATAGTTTTACGGTTTTGTGGACACCTTTTTTTCCTACATGATATAACTGGTAAATCATAAACTGATCATGCTGAAAATACTCAAAATCCTTAAGCATCATCTAACTTACACAATCACTTTGACTTATCTTTCACAGACCTCTCCTGCTTCTCTTTTCCTCTTTTCTTCTGCACTGGCATTCACCTGAACATCTTCAATCAAATACATACAAAAACATCTCTTGATACATTTTTGTATTTGCTGTTGGCTTCTGCTCTCTGTGAAAAAAAAAAAAAAAAGGAATGCAATTATAAGTCTTAAAAAAAGCCCCTAAACCCCCCAAAAATAGAGATTCTTGAGAATGGCAAAATGTATACACTTCTCTTTTTTTTTTTCTAGGAAAAAAAATATCAATTTGGAAAATGCTCAATAATTAAGAGAGCACATAAAAGTCGTATGGGAAATAAGCACTGTCAAAATTATTCTATTCTATTCTATTCTATTCTATTCTATTCTATTCTATTCTATTCTATTCTATTCTATTCTATTCTATTCTATTCTATTCTATTCTATTCTATTCTATTCTATTCTATTCTATTCTATTCTATTCCATTCCATTCCATTCCATTCCATTCCATTCCATTCCATTCTAAATACTTAAGAGGAACTGATGTAATCTACCTGGCCTTGTGCAAAGCATTTGACCCTGTCCTTCACAACATCCTTGTCTCTAAACTGGAGAGATGTGAATTTGACAGATGGACCACCTCATGGGTAAGGAATTGGATCAGTGCTGACACTCCAAGATTTGCAGTCAATGGCTCAATGTCCAAGTGGAGAGCAGTGACAAGTGGTGTTCCTCAGGGGTTGATATTGGTACTGGTGATGTTTAACAAGGTGACACGGACAGTGAGACTGAGTGCACCCTCAGCAAAATCGCTGATGACACCAAGCTGTGAGGTACAGTCAACACACTGGAGGGAAGGGATGCCATCCAGAGGGACCTCGGCAGGCTTGAGAGGCAGGCCCATGCATACCTCATCAAGTTCAATAAGGCCAAGTGCAAGGTCCTGCACATGGGTTGGAGCAATCCCAAGCACAAATAAAGGCTGGGTGATGACTGGATTGAGTTCACCTTTGCAGAGAAGGACTTGGGGTCATTAATGGATGGATAACTAACTATGAGCCAGCAGTGTGCATTCGCAGCCCAGAAAGCAACCCATATCCTGGGCTGGATCAAGAGAAGAACGGCCAGTAGGTTAAGGGAGGTGATTCTCCCCCTCTACTCTGCTCTCATGAGACCCCATCTGGAGTACTGTGTCCAGCTCTGGGGCCTCCAAAATAAGAAGGACATAGACCTGCTTGGGTGGGTCCAGAGCAGGGCCATGAAGATGGTTAGGGGGTGGACCACACCCCCCACTATGAGGAGAGGCAGAGAGAGTTGGGGTTGTTCAGCCTAGAGAAGAGAAGGCTCTGGGAAGACCTGATAGTGGCCTTCCAGTACTTAACGAAGGCTACAGAAAAGATAGGGAGGGACTCTTTATCATGGAAAGGAAAGGAAAAGGTGTAACACTTTTAAACTGAAAGAGGGTAGATTTAGATTATATACAAAGAAGAAATTCTTCACTGTGAGAATGGTGAGACACTGGAACAGGTTGCTCAGAGAAGCTGTGGCTGCCCCCTTCCCTGGAAGTGTTCAAGACCATGCCGGATGGGGCTTTGAGCAATCTGGCCTAGTGGGAAGTGTCCCTGTCCATGGAAGGGTGGTTGGAACTAGATGACCTTTAAGGCTCCTTCCAACTCAAATTATTCTATGTTTTTATGATTCTTTGAGTCTATATTATATTATGCTATTCTGTATATACAAGTACATTTTGTGGAAGTAACTAAGTCATAGACAGATTTACATACAGACAACATACATACAAACATAAATATGTAAAAGAAATATTATATTACTGCTTATGTGCTAATGGGTAAAAATTGTCCTTTTTTACTGAGGTACAATGATAGTCTATAACCAAGAACAAATTAAATTTAAATCAGCTTTCTAGCTTTTGCCTGAATCATTGGACTAGGCCTTCAAAGCTTTTTTTTAAAAATTTTTAAAATTTTATTTCTGGTATCCAAATCATGTGATTCTCTCAATGATTTCATTGTTTACAAGTCAAAGTGATGACAAATTCATAGAACTAGATATTTCTATGGGATGTTTGGCACCTAACACTAAAACCTTATTTGTTAAGACTGATTTCATATCGAAATTGCAGCTAAAAAGTATATATTTTTTACTTTCAATTATGACGTAACATGAATATAGGGAAAACCTACTTATTTAAATTACTGAAAGCTGGTATGTCTCTGTCAGCTTCATTCACCTGCCTGAAAGGCCAGACTGCCTCAGAACCAGCACAGTACATTTATTCCTGGTAATTACCATTTTCTTTCCACATAATTAAAATATATTTACCTGCAAAATAAATGACAGGAAAGCTTGTCTGTTCTAATCAGCATTTTAAAATTAAATAAGAATCATCCATGTACAGTATCATAAAATGCCAGCATCAGAAGGCTGATGTAAAAACAATGAGGGGGAATGGAATATGTTTAAAAGCTGCTGCTTTCTTTGCGCAGATTATTTCCATCTAAGGCAAAGCATCAGAGCTCAAGGAACAAACTTCAGATATTACTTATCAGAAATAATCATGAAAGCCTGACAATAAACTTCTCTCTTTGAGTGAGACACTCATACACTGTAATAAACTTTCAAAATGTTGGTTCATGATGAATAAGGACTCCTAAGGTTTTGGGTATTTCCTATACTTTTTACCTTAGGAAACAAAAGCAAGAGCCAATATTTCCCTGTGAAGGAAAAAAGGCTAAAATAGCTAGATAAAAGCACAAGAACAGAAAAGAGAATAAAGAAAAAATGAGTAATTTACTAAATGCCCTCATTCACTTCTGTATATTTTTCACTGAGCTCAGTTTAACCTTCTGGTATATGAACTTTAAGCTACACAAACTAATGTGTGTTTTAAAATTATATATAAGCTGCATGCCTATGGTCGGGAATCTGACCCACTTGTTACCTTGAAAACTGTTGTTCAGTGACAAAACTGTTTGTCATGGGCAAGATGTTACTAGATATTTATATTTACATAGAAACTATTAAAAGTATGTTGGGCTTAAAAATATGTAACATATGAAATGTTTCACAGCTAAAGGGATCCATTACTGACTGACAGAGAATCTCAGCTATTCATAGATGTAATTTATTCAACACACAAAAGCTTTAAAAAGGTCTCTAAGGAAATTTTTCATTTCTAGACACATAAAAAAAGGACGTTTCAAGCCTATTAAATCGTTGATGCACATTTTGAGAAACATGAATAAATAACCCGTGATTGCATCAGCTTCCAAGGTACAAAGATTGGCTAATGCACCACACCACCTTGGACAGAGAAGTGGCATAGGAAGTGAGTCTGCAACTCAACAGCAAAATAAATGCTTCATAGAGTGAAGTGTTTTTTAACTAGCTAGCATGACCACTGGTATTACTATAGTTATGGCAAAAATTCTTCAACGATTTTCTGCAGTACCTCAGGATTCATCCATTGTCCACAAATGATCTAAGTGAAAGACAATGACTCTCATAACCACACCTAATAATTAACCAGTAGGTCAAACACAACAAATATTAGCTGAAAAAATACCCAAATTTCAGTGTGTCTTTCACCAGGCACATATTCGGACTTCACTCCCAGTCTGTATGATGGCTTCCACAATTTACACAGACATCATATAATTAGAACATTTATCACTTCATCTTCGTCTGCTGAAAAAAGGACTTGAAAGTTATTAGGGTGCTACAGACAGAGGGAAAAAGGATTATATCCTGAAATTTGTTTGCAGTTCCTATCCTTAGTAAGAGAATTTGGAGACTTTTACAAACAGAGACTGTGCTAGTTTGAAAACAAACTAGTGGGAGACACCAAGTCAGAATAACAATTTAATAAGGAAAGGAAAAAAAGTATAAAGGCAGATAACACTGGGTTAAACTAACAGAGTCAGGATACAACCTGACACCCTGTTAATCAGGGCGGTGGTAGCAGTCTGGTAGAATGGTGGCTGCAGTCCCCCAGAAGCAGTGATCCCGTAGAGGAAAAAAAAAGAAGATCTGCTCTTCCTCAGAAAAGTCCAGTGGTGGCTAAGCAGCTCATGTCCTCTGGGAATCCAGTGGAAAAGAGAGGCCTCTGGTATTCAGAATCTCAGGTTATATCCAGGATGGAATGCTGGTTTTCTCCCTCTGGGTGGAGCATCTCACAATGGGATAATGAGTCATGCTGCATGGCATTGATGGGCCAGGAACAGAAAGATAGTCTGGAGGTGGCGGGGAACAAGGAAACACTGCCCCACCTGATTTCCACAGCTCATGAGGATGGTAATAGAATACATTGCAACCCAGGACAGAGACAAAACTTTAAAAAGTAATTTATACATCAACCTAGGAATCTTAGTATAGTTGACTAGCTTACTAACTTACTAACTAACAGTATTTTTTCGAGTACAAAAAAGCCTCATACTTTCCTTATCCTTTCAGCATTTTGTAATACAACGTTATACCACATCTATAGTATGAAAAGTATAAATGTTTATCACACAACACAATATACAGAACAGAACATGATTTAAAAATGAACAGTCAAAAATGACTAGACCTTAATGTAGCATGACGGATAGGTGTTTGACTCTATTTGGAAACAAACAAAATAGGCAATTTCTGTGAAATAAATCCAGGCTGTACTTGCATGTCACTAAACTACAGATAGTGGTAAATATCAAACTATGATGACTCAACCTTTCACCTTATTTTTCTGAAACAAAGCAATTCCTGTACAAGAATACTGAGTAAAAAATAAATATATGCCTTACTCAGTTAACTGAAATTAAAGCACATATTATTAAAATAACTTTGTTCTGCAGGTGTCTAAACACTGAAGCTGAAGTCATATGTTGTTTAAGATGGCTATATAATTTTTTTTTTCTGATTAAACCCCTAGAGTAGTGTGAATTAATATCTAACATTATGTTTTATAAATAGGATAAGCCCCATACCAGAAAAACTCACCTTTCACTATATTGTATGAAAGATGTTCAATTAAAACAAAACAAAACAAAACAAAACAAAACAAAACACCCCAACAAAAACAACCCCCAAAAAAACAGAATGCAGATTTTGTAGAGAATGTAGTTTTGAATTCATTTTTTTCAAAACTGAATAAACAACAGAATAGTAGTTGTTGCTATCACAGGAGCTTTAATGTGGCATATAATTTTTGATGACAGTTTATCTCGAATTTTTAAATTTCTTTCAGTAAAAAGTAGTTGTTAATTATTTAAGAGAAGTAAACACTTCAGAATCCCTCCCCATACTTTCTAAGGGTGACAAAAAGCTGAAGTCTTCCTGGAGGCCCTCTGTCTTCAGTGAGGTTGTGATAATTTATCTTCTCACAGTTGTGCACCTCTGTAACTACATATAGTAATTCAGATTATTTAGTTCACTAAAAATTGCTTTTTGTTAACCACAAAACATAATTTAAAGGTTCATTTTAAGTCCTTCTATGGAAATGAAATGGAACTTAGCTAGTGGAAAAGTTTGGGATTTAATAAGGGCACTTGCATTTTGGTTCTTCTTTTGGAGATTGGTGAGACCAATCACCACTAAGGTTTTAGAAAACAGAAGTTCCATGCTGGACAAACCTTTTGAGTACATTCCAAAGCAATACAGAAGGGATGCATTATAGTTATTGTGGCATGCAGTCTCCTAAATTTGAAGTTTATTTAAGATGCTACTACAGCATGGGATGCTTGACCATATTCAACTTCCATTTGATACATGGCCCAACCCCTCCAGAGGAAAACACATCCTCTTTAAGATCCTCCACTGCTTTCCTCTCTACAAGGTTGGGATTCTCTTCATAATAACCTGGCAAAGTGGGATGGCAGTACTGAAGCCAGTTTGATGTAGGTATGTATACAGATAAGTTGCACAGACTTAGGACTAAAAAGTGGCACAACCCTCACTGCTACTAAACACAAACATGGATGTAATCTACCTAGAAGCATAACAGATGGCACCAATTTTACCATCTTAATGTCATATCTACTGCTGCTGAAATTGTATTTGTATATACAATCAAGAAAATACTGCAGTGTCATTATTAATATAACAGGAGAAAGCAGATTTTCATTGCCCTCAAAACTACCAGAATACATGCAGTGAAGCATGGAGGTTGGTACTGTGCACAGACTAATGGAGCACACAAAATATCTTTCCTCAGTGATATCCTGACATTCTGAACAGTGTTTAATCAATTATTACTTTCTTTGTTCAAATATGTTGCATTTTTATTTGTGCCAACATGATGTATTTTACTAAAACATATAATTATGCAAAAGAGCTCTCTTTTGTGATTTTTTTCTTTTGCATAAAAATCGTGCGTAAAAAATATTTCCTGAGGTCCTTCAGGTATTTTATTCTCTGATAATTATTTTTCTTTAAATGACTTTGTTAACATATGATTTTAATAATCTAATGATATGGAGGATTTCAGCATTTTAAGAGGGTCAAAATTTTACCTACAGAAGGCTAATTGGAGAATGGCTAGGTCAGAAGTGATCTCTGAAATCAGCTGGTCCAACCCTCACCTCAGAACAGGACTAGCTTCAAAGTTAGAGCAGGTTGGTCATCACCTTGCCCAGTTGAGACATGATCATCTCCAGGAATGGAAATACCACCATCTCCGCTGCTAATCAGTCCAGTGCTTAAGCACCCTCTGCACAATTCTGCTGCCTCTCCACCAAATTAATTAGATTTTCTTTTACCACAATTTGTGTCAAATGTCTCTTGTGTTTCAGCTATGCACCTCCCAGAAGTCTGGTTCTTGTCTTCTCTCTACCCATTAGGAAGTTTCAGACAGCAGGAATACACACGTCTCTGTCCTTAGCTTTTCCATCCTCACAATAACCAGAAGCACCTTTCAGACTCTCCTTGTACATCACATGCTCTGCCTCTCGGCCAGTTTGTCAGTGATCTGCTAGACTCAGTTTGTCAGTTGTCCTCCATGTACTGGAGTGCTCGCAAGTGTACCAGTATCTCATGCACAGTCTCACAAGTGTGAAGTCACTCATTCTCTGCTTTTATCTTACTCTGAGACATTTTCTCTGTTAGTCTAGCCAAAAGAAATATCTAGAATATCAGTTGTTCCTTCCCTGCTGTGCTCAGCTATATGTCTGATATAGTAGAGGGGTTGGAAAGCAAGTTTCTGCACCTTGGCTGAATGACATTTTTATATTTAATTTTAATTTACCATCTTCCTTTACCCTCCCCACCACTGACTGCTCCAAACTCTCCCTAGACATAACACAGTACATGTTCCATTGCAAGACCAAGTGGGTTTGTGATCTTTACACATTTGGAAATTGGCAGATAAACAGAAGTGAGCGTGGTGCTGTGATCACACCCATATTCCCCTTAGAACATGGCTCACCATGAAGGACCAGGCTGCAAAGGACAGTTACACATGACTCAGCCTAAGCAGTCTGTGACTTGCCAGTCAGTATTTACAAATCCTGACAAGATATAGTAAATATTATTCCTTCTTTAACATTTCACAGAATGACAGAATCACCTAGGTTGGAAACAACCTTGAAGAAAATCTAGTCCAACCATTAACTTCACACTGACAGTTCCCAACTACACCATATCCCGCAGCGCTATGTCAACCCGACTCTTAAATACCTTCAAGGATGGGGACTCCACCACTTCCACGGGCAGCCCATTCCACCTAACAACCCCTTCTGGAAAGAAATACTTCCTAATATGCAGTCTACACCTTCCCTGGTGCAACTTGAGGCCATTCCCTCCTGTCCTATCGTTTGTTACTTGTTTCAAGAGACTCATCCCCAGCTCTCTGCAACCTCCCTTCAACCACAGCCTCCTCTTCTCCAGACTAAACACCCCCAGTTCCCTCAGCCGCTCCTCGTACGACCTGTGCTCCAGACCCTGCACCAGCTTCGTTGCCCTTCTCTGGACACGCTCGAGTCATTCAATGTCCTTTTTGGAGTGAGGGGCCCAAAACTGAACACAGGAATCGAGGTGCGGCCTCAGCAGTGCCGAGTACAGGGGTCAGATCCCTTCCCTGTCCCTGCTGGCCACGCTATTGCTGACACAAGCCAGGATGCCATTGGCCTTCTTGGCCCCCTGGGCACACTGCTGGCTCCTGTTCAGCCGGCTGTCAATCAACACCCCCAGGTCCCTCTCTGACTGGCAGCTCTCCAGCCACTCCTCCCCAAGCCTGTAGCGCTGCTGGGGGTTGTTGTGGCCCAAGGGCAGCCCCCGGCATTTGGCCTTCCTCAGCCCATGGCTCCATCCTGTCCAGGTCTCTCTGCAGAGCCTCCCCACCCTCGAGCAGATCAACACTCCCACCCAACTCGGGGTCATCTGCAAACTGACTGAGGGTGCACTCGATCCCCTCATCGAGATCATCAGTAAAGATGTTAAAAACAGGAGTGGCCCCAAAACCAAGCCCTGGGGGACACCACTCGTGACCAGTCACCAACTGGATTTAACTCTGCTCACCACAACTCTTTGGGCCCGGCCATCCAGACAGTATTTTACCCACCAAAGTGTGTGCCCATCTAAGCCATGAGCAGCCGGTTTCGCCAGGGAATGCTGTGGGAAACGGTGTCAAAGACCTTACTGAAGTCAAGGTAGACAACATCCACAGCCTTTCCCTCATCCAATAAGGAGGTCTCCCTGTCATAGAAGGAGATCAGGTTTGTCAAGCAGGACCTGCCTTTCTCAAACCATGCTGACTGGGCTTCATTATCTGGTTGTCCCGCATGTGTCCCGCATTTAGAAATCTTTTAAAGCCAGGATATTGTACCAATATAAGCCACTTTTTTCAAGACATGAGAGAAGACTTACTGTTATACCGTCCTATTACCAGGTACTAACATTGGTGCCTGCCTCCAGTAGTTAACCATGATACAGACTTGGCTTTTCTATATCATGGGACATGTGTATATAGAATAAATATTCTATAACATAGGCAGCTAGAACATTTCAAGTGTGATTATGACTAAACCACTGGCCTTATTTCTCTCCAAATAATTAAAAAAAAAAAAAAAAAAAAAAAAAAAAAAAAAAAATAG